>NW_028261384.1:53872835-54181169 GCF_051295495.1 Thamnophis sirtalis
AATTTCTCCTCTATTTTCTGATTTTTTTGTTCATTTTTGATTGTCATTTGCTGAGGGATTCCTAGTCTCACATCTGTATTATGCATCAGTTTCTTCATCAACCTATGGTTCCTTGTCATAGCTTCCTGAATACATTGAAGCTTCAATAGTATTTCTTTTTGAAATGTATGTTTTTCCCTGTTGCTTTATTTTAATAGGCCAAAAGTTACTCAATAATCCACCAATACGCCAATTGTCCAGAACACCAAATAGCCAATATTAGAAGAATTTGCTCAATCCCGAACTGTTCCTCAGAGTCCACAATTTTTTTAGTTCTCAAAATCTGCCCATTTACTCCCTGTGAGTTATCCAAATTTGTAAAAAATGGAAGTTTTCTTCTTTTGCCTCATAAGATGTTCTATCAAACAATATTTATAATCCAGAATGGCCCACTAAATTTCCCAATGTCTCATTAAACCACCATTTGACCAAGTCAAATGTTCAGTTTTGAGGACAATTCCTATTGTTTATAATCCGCACTACTTTGAAGAGCTTCAAAAGGCTCACCAGTTACTCCCAAACAACCAGAAAGCAAATAGACATAAAATGAAAAACAAAAAGACAGTCTCTCAGGTGTTGTTTGCTTTCACTTTGTTTCCCTTCTTATCAATTCTGGCTTCCCATCAAGGCCTTTTTCAACCGTGTAGTAGTATAGTATCTTTATTCACTAGTAGGTGGCATCCACGCTCTAAGTTCCAGCATTAAAAAGAAGCAGAAGATACAACAGCTGTTTGTCAAATGATCAAAAGGTCCATTTTTAAAATACAATTTCTTCCAGTAGTCACATATTATCAGCAAATTAAAATCATTTTTCACAGTAGTACAAGTTCCAGTCCGGTCTTTCTATATTTTAAAACTTCATTGTCTTCCATTTAAATTTCATTTCTCTTTTGGGTCTATAATCTCCATGTGCTAACTCGCACCTTTCCCAGTGCTTTGGAGAGTCTTTCAAAAATTCTTTTTTTACTTGGGGTTGAATTTCTAATACAGTAGTTTAAAATCGTTTCATCCAGTTCCAATGCTCTGTTCACAAACTGCTCCAGCTCATTAGTATTTCTTCTTTGGTTGTCCAGCTTCGGTGCGGCCTTAATAGCTGTCTCTCTTCTTTGTTGGTTGGGAGGGTGCCTTGGATCAAGTGGCAGAGCGTGATCAGCAGGGTGTCTCTCTTTTCTTTGTCACCCCTCTGGGGTGACTTTAGCCCGTTACGGCCTCCTAACGAAGAAGGATTGGCCGGGATTTGCGGCGCCACACTACTCACAATTGTCTTGCTGTGACACCAAATCGGATGTCTAACAGAATTGTTAGCCAGCTAGATAATAATTGGAAAATATTTTCAATGCTGGGAGAATGCTACATGAAGAGAATGCAGCGCAATGGGAAAAGTCACTGGTCTATTCTTCAAAAACGGTTGGTCTCTGATTTCTATTAAGGCAAGTCATTCAACTTCAAGCTCAGAAATAGGGCATAATGGATTGCAACATGAGCCAGAGAAACAAGGGCAATTTCATTCTATTAGATTGAAGTTGCTAACCCAAAGCTTAAAAAAAAACACCTTCGTGTGGCATTACTGGCCTCTCTCAGCAAAACATGCATATTTCCGCCCTTCACCTCCACTTTATTATAAAAGTGCCCCTTTCAAAATTCGTGTGTATAAGGGCATGAACGCAGGCCCGCGTCACTTTTTCAGTCCAACTCTTTTCTCGCCTTAAGTGAGGGCAAACAGCGCAGGGCTGAGGGGATCTCCCCACCTTATGAAGAAGTACACAGCAGTAACCTTTGTTGCGTTTAAAGGCCAATGCGCTGCGAGCGGATGCCTCTCCGGATACCACGTCCGTCCTGACCCCAGGAACTTCTCCGAGCCCTTTTACCTCGCCCCCGCCTCCTCCTTTCGTGAGGGGCATGACGAGGAGGTCGAAGGAAAAGGAGCGCTAGTCGACAACCACGGCGCCAAGGAAACGCACTCCGACAACTGGGTCTGTCGGGCGGCGCCTGGTTCTTCCCTCGCGCATGCGTACCTCCGCTCCGGGTTCAGCGTTCTCCAGAGGATCTGCCTCACGCTCTCTTTTAAGCCCTTCCGCTCCGTTCCCGCGGCTGGTAGCGGAAGTGAACCTAGCTCAGAGAAGAAGACCGAAAAAACCCGATTCGGGAAGGAAAAGTGGGGATGCGCTTGGATTGCGTTGCTGCTGCTGCAGTGGCGAGGAGTCCGAGCCGAGGAAGTGAAAAAAGAATCTTTCCCCAAGCAGGGCGGCCGACAATTTGGAAGAGGGAGGCACAAGGTGAGTTCTCAGGCGGAGCAGGGATGGGGCAAATGAAGAATGACCTACAAGAGGAGGGGCGGGTGCCAGTGGCTCCTCCTTTCTTCTGGTGAAAGAAACTGGGAGCCTCGCGAGAGATCTCGGTGCATCCCCGCAGCTTTTCTACTTTTCTCTTTAGAAAATTTCCCTTCTCAGCAGACTTCACGTCCGCCTTCCAGGTGGGTGTCCGGGCTGAGCCAGCCCCTACCAACTAGCAGGAGACCGAGTAGCTGGCAGTCTCTGGGAATGGTTGGAGGAGAGCGGGTGACAGATGTCAAGCAAGGAAAGCTATCCCCGAGGAGCCCTCAGGAAAAGGGATAAGGATCTTGGCGATTTTCTCTCCGCGCTCCCGAGAAGGCTTAGGATTCAGCCGGTAGAGGTCCCCGTGGGTGGTTCTCCGAAGAGCCTTTCTCTTTGTAGAGCTGCTGGGTTACAGAGCGTTTCCTTTTGAAACCTTGGGGGAGGGTGGAGCTTCCTGTCCTTCCTGGAGCCTTCCTGAGAAAGAATTGCCAGGATAAGCAGCAGCGTTTTTGTTTCCTATGTCTTTATCTCCCCTTTCTTTTGCTAGCGTTTCATCACTTACCCTGTTCTCACCGATGTTGCTGTGTTTGAGGTCAGTGGGAACAAACCACCTTCCTGGAATATAGGGGTCTCTCAGCACTTTTCTGCTCAATCACAACCATTGGGCTGCTTGTTGCTGTCATTAAAGTCTTTGTAGCCATCAACCCAAGTGCGGTTTCAATGGGAAAATGAAGGTAAATATTTTGGGGATGGAGTTTATTTGGGGATTGTTGGGGAAAACAGTATAACTGCCTTAAAGAAACAAAAGCACAGCAATTACATTTTGTTTAAACTGCCTTCAGGTGTAATTGAGACATAAGCTTGATATAGACTATATAGTGTTGGACAAAAGTTGTGTAGACTATTGGATCTCTGTTTTGCAGTAGTTCTGCCTTAAATTCATAAAACCTAGTGCTTTGTCTGAACCATAGTCTGATTTTATAGTTTCTTTTGTTGTGGTTTATTTAAAATAATCAAGTGCGATCAGTTTTAGATCACATCTAGTGATTGGTTAGGAAAAGATTAAATATTTCTGTTATATATTTGTTGTCCAAGTAAAGTTTGAATATGATTAAATTCTATTTAAATTAATTAAAATCTTCATATATTTTGAATTCCAGTCTCAAAATTTTGAAAATAGAAATTGAGTTTTTCTTTTCTGTATCAAACCTAGCTCATTAGAAATTCTTTGCCAAAGTGTATTATTCTCAGCTTGTATATCTGTTCCTTTCTTTATCTGGAAATTCTTGAGGAACTCAAAATGTTAAAATAAACAGCTTTTTCAATAAAATTGAAAATAAAATGTTAAAATAAACAGCTTTTTCAATAAAATTGAAAATAATTATATGGGAATAACATCTAACTGTTTGAAATTGCTGTCCTCACTGATCTTATGGCTGATTCTATACTAATTGGTTTAGTGCAACCAAGTTCCAGAAATGCCAGCTATCTTCATTTATCATAATTAGTCTAATATTAATAAGAAAATAACTAATTTGTATTTTAATAATGCCACCAAATTAATATGAAAGTTCACATTAAAGGAAGGATTAACCCTGTCCCCTTCAGATCCACCATACTAATTAAATTGGCTGTCCCTGTATTCTAGCTACATTTCATTTAGGATATGTTGGGGGCATATTATGTAGTTTAACTCTGGCTGCAATCTGATGCATAGTTATTTGGTAGCTTATTGTAGAAAATTTTTCTATTTTTATAATTTGTTTATTGAAATAAATTATCTTGCTTGAACAAAGTTGAAACACAGTTGCTTTAAAGAGAAAGATCAACTCTATAATTAAAGTTATGAAATACATAGTAATTACAGAATAATGCAAAGTTTTTCAACCTGATTCTCTAGATATTTTTCACCATATTTTCAGTCTGATCCATTCAGCATGACTAATTATTAGAAATGAGTTTTACTAAAACATTAAGAGAAACTGACATAACAGAAGTGTTGCGTGTTTATATTTAAAGCACCTGATAACATTTACACTAAATTGCATTATATATATATTTAAAAAAACTATGAATAGCTCTAGCTTTCTTAAACAGATTTAGCTTCCCACTCAGTCTAATAATAGTGCTACAGTAGGTAGGCAACAGTAAGCATACATATACATTTTAGTAAATATGTTTCCATCTCTTACTATTCTCTTACTATTCTGTAATTTTAGCAACGTTTTTATTGCTATCTAGGCCAGATCTGGGCATCCAGCCCTTTAGTTGTTCCTGTCTAGTCTGCAGAGTGTCAGCGGTGGGGGCAGGAGTGAAGCATTGGGCACGGCGGTGGGGCAGCAGTAGGGTATATATGGTATATGGCCTCTGGGGAAAATTAATTGCCTACCCCTGATCTAGTCTCTTTAAAAAAGCAGAATAAATAAATGGAATAAGAACTTTTATTCTTGATAATTAAAAAATGAATTAGCCAAAAGATTTATATGTATCTGTAAACATAAACATCTAAGAATTATTTCCTACAACAACAAAATAATTTATGTAACTACCATACAGATTAGTAAGTAGCTATCACTCATAACAATTTATGATTTTCCCCATCTACAATTGATTTATGAAATTTAATTGTTTATATAAGACCCAGTTCAGCTTCTGAATGTATAATTCACACAAAAACTCTGTCTCTTCATATGAAGCATTAAATTTAATTGCTACAGTTTCCCTAGCCTATAATACTTAAAAATATGGACAAAATAAGAAGACTCTCAAAGGCAGAAATGCCATAATAATAACAGTAACAACAACAACAATACGATCCCTAGTCAGTGTAAACAGCTTAATTTATTTTATAATCTGCTGTTTTATTTTTTATTTATTTATTTTATTTATTTTATTATTTTTAGTATTGATTGCATCACAAAAAGTGATACGGAATTCTGTACATATTGGTTTCTTGGTATTTTTGTAATTTTTTAAAACACGTATTTGGAATGTAGATAGGTCTCTTCACCACTGAAGGTTCATATTTGGACACAGACCGAATATATAGCAACTAAGGCAGTTTAGAGAACTGCTGTATAATATTGCTCTTGGATCAATGACATTCCTAGATAGATGAAATGATCTAGAAAGGAATATATATCATGATATATGAGCATTTGTATGTATAATTAATATTGAATAAGATTATTTGTTATATTAGAACAATGTAATTTTATGTATGATATGATTTGTACTATGAAATTATAGAATTACAGTTTGCCAGTACAATTATAAAAAATAGGACATGCATGAGAAAAAGCAAATTTAATTTGAGAAGATAATATATTTTATATAAAGGATTTCTTTTAAGGTAATTTTGATAAGGAGTAGCTATACTTATTGCATACATTGTGCAGATTAGCATTTATTGATCTTCTATCCTGTATATATAGTATTGAATACATCGGCTTCTATGAGAGAATAAGAGTAAAATATGCATTGCAAACTCATAATGCAAACTCTGGATTTTTGTATGTGCAATCTGATACAAAACACATATAAAAGAAAAGATGCAAAGCTGTTGTTTGATCACAATGCATATTTTGTTATCTTGATGAAATCTTAGTTTGCTGTGGATGCCTCTGAATGAAAATCTGATTGGATCTGTCACCTGAAGGGTTAATTTATTGATTACGTGAAGTTTAACTTTTTGTTGCATAGTTTAACATCTCATGTTGTTTGCTAAGCTGCTTTAATAATCTTTAAAGATATGATTGTCTCATCTGATAATCTAATTCGCCTATAACATTTAATTAATGAAAGAATAGAAATTGACTTTTTAAAGCTCCACTTAATGAACTTTTCTTGTTCATTGAATCAGAATGAACAAAACTTCATTTACAGTTGTTGGAAAATGGCAATATTTTCATTTTTCTGGAATGTGAGCACATTTTCTACTGTTAGATAAGGAGGCCTTTCTTTTCTTTAGAAGCATACAGGTAGTCCTCGACTTATGAGTACAATTTTGCCCAAAATTTCTGTTGTTAAGTGAGGCATTTGTTCAATGACTTTTGCCTGATTTTACAACCTTTTTTGCTACAGCTGTTAAGTAAATCACTGCAGTTGTTAAGCTGGTAACGTGATTGTAAAGTGAAACTGGCTTAACCATCAACTTTGCTTGTCATAAAGTTACAAAAAGTAATCACATGACTTTGGTACTCAGCAATGGTCTTAAATATGAACCAATTGCCAAGTATGTGAGGTCATGGGGAGGCTGCAAAGGGTGTAATTAAAAATGGTCATGTCAGTTTTTTCAGTGGCATCATAACTTTGAACAGTCACTAAATAAACTTATAAGATGAGGACTGTCTGCATATGTTTGAACGTCAGCCATTTCTGCTGATACTTGTTTACAATATTTATCTGGTGGTATATGTCTATTATAGTGGGCACTCTGCAGCCTACATACACTCCTCTTAAAGCACACTAATATCACATTGCCAAATTTGTCAACAAAATGAACAGAATCTGTACTTTTTGATATAAAAAACAACACAAGAAGGGTAGAAATTGATATGCTACCCTACTCCTAGGAGACTCCCATTTCTATCTTCTCAAAACCTGGGAAAAGAAGTTTGTATTTCAGCACAGAATTTGTCATATTTTTAACAAATCTTTTTTTTATATAGCTTTATTTATAGTTTTTTCTTTAACATCCATAAATGCTTGGTGAACTGTGTATTGTTTGGGTCAATATATTTTAAACAGAGTACTACTACTACTAATATTATTTAGATAGACATAATCATAATCTTTCAACTTTTAACATTTGTGTATACATGGTAATTATAATGTATTCTATTATATATCAGTATACATAATACTATTTCCCCAGTTTCTCGGAAAACTTTCTTCTTTCTACCTCTTTTTTTCTAACCCTTAATAAGATAACCACCATATTAAAGAAGTATTCTATATCTATCCATCATCTCTTGCCCTTTTTAGAATTTCAACTCTTATTGACTTTTTGGTAAATCTTTCATGGTTTTCCCTTGGGATCTTATAACTCCTTATGTCACATTTATTTAATCTATGTATTTCAACTGCCTCAACACCTATCTCTTGCTATTTGAGAATGTCCATCCGTAGTTTTTAAATCATTTTTAAGATAACTTTTTCTTTATTCTCTTTTGTTTTGAACTCTTAGAGGATAATCTGTGTGTTGTGTTTTTAAAATAATTAATATCTCTACCATATCTTTAACCATTTGTATCATTTTTGGATTTATCTCCTCTATTCTTTCCTCAGTTCCTTCTAATTTCTCCTCTATTTTCTGATTTTTTTGTTCATCTTTTATTATTGTTTGTGGGAGTTTTTCTAGTCTCACATCTGTATCCTGCATCAATTCCATCATCTCCCTATAATGCCTTCACATCTTCCTGAATTCATTGAAACATCAATAATATTTTTTTATATACCATATTTGTTTTCCCCTGTGGAAACATTTTGTAATAATTTAATGGGCTAATAGTTGCTCAATATTCCACCAAGATTCCAATATCCCTATTGCCCCAAAATGCCAATCTATATAAATAAAAATGTAATGGTTGTTTGTTCAAAATTGCTAATCTCCGAAAGTTCTTCACAGATTGCTTTGAAATTTTGACACAACGTTGTATTCGAATACGTGAATGTTTTTATATATGTATATTATATAGATGTCACACCTGTGACAGGTAAAAACATGATTTTTGTAAAAACATGCTTTTTTTGAAAACCAGCGCCATCTGGTGGTCATAAAAGCAACACCTGCTATACTAAATATTTCATGGTTCCATTTCAATGTTTCCGATTGATTTATTTTCATTTTGATTTAATTATTTCATGTGACATTGCGTTGGAATTGAGCTGTGTCATTTACCATAGCGTTCATTTAGTGAGTATAGTATATTCGGAACAGTTCAGCCTCTCTCCAGCTTCGTCCTGATGGTCCCTTTATATGTGTGGCTGGGCTGCGGTCACACCCTTTCCCCTTTCCGCCCCTCTTCTGACAAGCTTTGGCCATTTCCGCCAACGGGAGCCGAAGCCCTTCACTCTCTCCCCTCCCCTCCCACTGGGCATTTGCTGTCTGCGGCGGGGCATCACCTGCGCCATCCCTCAGCCGCCTTCCCTGCCCTTAAGCCCCGGCCAGCCCAGCAGAGCTCCAGAGGAGGCAGTGGTGGAGCGTCTCTTCAGTCTGGCCGGCCACGCGTGTTCTCCATCCCCCCTCACAGTGAGCCAGCTACGGTCTCACCAAGGCGACTCTGTCGGTGTCAGCCTGAGGTACAGTGAGGCTGGGGTGGTCCCTGGGTGCCCCGTGAGGCGGCACACCGAGGACCTCTAATCCTCTGAGATCCTGGACGTCTCACTCTCCCGGGCCACTGACTTGGATGAGCCCAAGCGCAGCTCCTCCGAGGAGATGTTCAACAACTTCCATGAGCCAACAGCCCCGGTGCCATCTCCCCAACCAGCCTCGCCCAGCCCAGCAGCCCCAAGTCCTGACTAATGCCAGCACCCACCTGCCGCCCCACTACGCCCAGACTGGGCTACAGCAACGCGTGGCTGGGTACAGTGAGTATTAATATAATTTACACAGTCCTGGAACTGTTCCTCAAAATCCCCTAAGTTTATAGTCCTGAAAAATTTCCAATTTGTACC
This sequence comes from Thamnophis sirtalis, assembly GCF_051295495.1. Classification (NCBI taxonomy): domain Eukaryota; kingdom Metazoa; phylum Chordata; class Lepidosauria; order Squamata; family Natricidae; genus Thamnophis; species Thamnophis sirtalis. The sequence goes on from NW_028261384.1 coordinate 53,881,868, forward strand.
CTCTAGATTTTCCAAATTTTTAAGTCTTGTTTAATTTTTCTTCTCTCTTTTTTCCTTTTCATCTTGTAGAGTGTTCAACCAAATAGTCTTAATAATACAAATTGATCTACCAAATTTCCCAAATGTCTTTAATCCCCACAATCAAATGTTCATTTTCAAAGACATTTCTTGTTAATTATAATCCACCTTGCCTTAAGAATCTTCAAAAGGTTCAATACTTGCAAACTGCCAAAAAATCAGTAGACAGAAAGGCTTTCCTGGTTTACCTTTCCCCATTTCCTTTGTTCTCATCTTTGTTTTTTTTGCGTTATCAATTAATCAATTAACCCTCACTTGCCAAGGTCATTTCCCACCTTGTAATAGTATAATATCTTCTTTCACCAGTTGATGGCATCCCCATTCAAAGTTCCAGCATTAGACAAAGTGAAGAAAATGGCTGATTGTCAAAAAAAATCAAGGGAAGAAAACAAGATTCCTTTTTTTATATGATTTCTTCCAATAATCACACAAATTTATCCACAAATTAAATCACTTTTCACACTACTACAAGTTCTAGTCTGGGTTTTCTATATTTTAAAGTTTCATAGTTTTCCATTAAAAGTTTGTTTCACTTTTGGGTCTATAATCTTCTCTCTCTGTTAACTTGTCGCTTTCATAGTGTTTTGGAGTGTCTTTTTAAAAAAATTATTTTGTGTGAGTTTAGATCTCTAATATAGAAGTTGAAAGTCATCTCAACCAGTTTCAATCTTCTGTCCACAAACCGCTCCAGTTGTCCCAGTTGTCACAGCTTTGGTCTTGCCAAAGAGGGTTTCTTTGGAGGGTTTCTTTGAAGTGAGGAAATTGTTGTTTCCTTGCAATCTACAAAGCATCCCTCCTTTCTTCATCCCCCCCCCCCCAGGATAGCTTTGACCCCATGGCAAGCAGGTATTGGCTGGATTTCATGGTTCTCTGTGGAGCACAGCCGTCCCAGGGGCAGCTGCAATGGCAGTGGCTTCAGGAGACACTGGCCGGTGGGGAGGAGTAGCTAGGCTAGTGTGAAGGCTTACCTGTGTGTAGGCAGGAAGAGGCAGTTCTGTGGATACACATGGCAAAGGCGAGGCAGGGTGAGTGTTGGAGCGTGCCAATTCAGGGGCATGGCCAGCCAGCCATCACTACCAGTTCGGCGACCCAGGCCCAATTACCACTACTGGTTTGTCCGAACTGGGAGCAACCCACCTACGGTAATTGGATATATTAGGACAACAGTTATAACCACATAGGTACATAGAAATCTTAGTTGGTGGGAAGAATAATGATTATGTTCCCCAGCAACGAGATGGTGGTAACGCTAGAAATGATAATGGAATGGAATGGAATTTTTACCCCTTCTATGTACTTTGGAAGTAGTTTAATTAAAATAAAATTATCAAATCTTTTGGAAGTTTAATACTTACATGATAACTTATTTGGTTAAAGGATAACTCAGCAATCATGTTACTAGAAAAGGTGCTGAACACCAAATTAGTAGTATCATTTTATCAAACTTTTGTTTGGGAGTGACAAGAATTAGAAAATGTGTATGATTGAAAGCAATATGTCTGATGAATTGTAAGTATACTGAAGCTGTTGTCTATAGGAATGTAAACAGAATTAGGATGAACAAGAAGTTTGCATGAAAACAGCTTTATAAAGTATGTATGAATTTATGTCTATGCAGCCTTCTTGGCAACATTACAGAAATAGTTTGCTGCAGGTTTTTTCTGGGTTTATTTTGAAGTTTCTTCTCTAAGGTATGACTTGGGTCATGCCTAAGATCTCTTTCTGTATCCTCTGTGATTCTTTTAGGGAATCTATGTTGATGAAGAGCCACCAGCATCTCTGCCCTTTTATATATGTGTATGTGTGCAGGCATGGGGATGGAAGATGTGGCAGCAGGGGTGCCACAGTTGGCCCTCCAAGAAACAGGCATGGCAGTGGTGGCAGCAGGCAGAGTCAGGGGGAGCCATGTGATGCAGACCACTGGATGCACCTGCTCTATCATACATGGCTAGAATGGGCTGGACTGCGTGCCTCTCCCCTGCGCCTCTGCCTCTGGCTATTGCTGCTTCCTAACCAACCATCCACTGTACTTTGGGGAAGTCCGGATGGGCACCACATGTTGGATCTGTTAGTGGGCAGAGAAGTGCTTCAGCCTCCCCGACTTTATCTTGGGCTGCTGGCGAAGCACCACTCTGGTGCACCCGATGCACCTCAGCACAGCTGTGGGCCGCTGTAACAACCTGCTCTCCAACTGCAAGTCAAAACAGACAGTGAGATTGAGTAAGTGCGTCCAGCGACCCACATCTTGTTCCTCCCACTGCCTCAACCTACTGCTTTGGTGGGCAGCCCAGTGGTGGCAATAAGCTCCAGAGCAGCATCATGGACCAGCTGAGGGGCTGGCAGACTGTGGCTATAGCTGAAAATCATCCCTCCACACAAAGGGGCAGCGAGTGTATGCTGGCCGACGGTTTCCGGCTTTGGCTGCCTTGCTTCATCTCGTTCTATGGGACGAGCCTCCTGCTACTCCTCCACTCACCAGATTTTGGATTCTCTCCTCAACCCTGCCCATTCCCCACAGGCACTACCTACGTGAAGCTGGCCATCACCGGACAATGCCCAGTCGGCCATGACCACCCGACCATGCCCCTCTTCCCCTGGCCCTTGGAGGACAATCACAATGCTGATCTGGCCCTCAATGTCTAGACCAGTGTTTCTCAATCTTGGCAACTTGAAGATGTCCAGACATCTGGCTGGGGAATTCTGGGAGTTGAAGTCCGGACATCTTCAAGTTGCCAAGATTGAGAAACACTGGTTTAGACCAATCTTACAACCAAAGTACAGTTGTACTTTCTTAACAAGTCTAGTAATGGTAAGGCTTTGAGGCTTATGTATGTACAGCACTCACCACAAATGTAGCAGAATATATCATGGCTATTTTGGCTTGGGTGAGATATTCATGCTGTCACTACTTGATCATCCTATAAGTCTATAATCGGCTTATTATGTAAATTGTAAAGAGACAGTGTTTGCCTTCAAACAATCACATCAAAATGCATGGGAACTGACACCAAGAAAATGAGTAGCCTTTGTTCATGTGAACTGTTTTAATAGTCTGTGTTATGTAATATGCTGTGAGTGCATGCCTGGACATGCATGAGCTACACAAAGTATCTTATAACACAAGTGAAAATTTGTAAAAAAAAAAAAAGTATATACGTACATACATACCGGTATACACATACACCATTACATTCAGCTGTCTCAGCACAGCTTTTATAATTAACACTGATCTCCTGGCTGGGGAGAGAGCTTAAAAAGGCAGGCTAACAGCTGCCCTCTCACATTCTGTGTGTGTGTGTGTGTGTGTTGGTAAGAGAAAGTGTATTTTTGTGTGGAAATAAAGCAACTAGAACAAGAAAAAAGCTGATGTGGTTTCTATCTTCAAAAAAGGAAAAAAAAAATAGATCCAGGAAACTACAGACCTATCAGCCTGACCTCAATACCAAGGAAGATTCTGGAAAAGATAATCAAGCAACGAATTAGCGAACACTTAGCAATAAACAAAGTAATAGCCAAAAGCCAACATGGGTTTATCAAAAACTGATCATGCCAGACTAATCTTATTGCATTTTTTGACAATGTAACAAAATTAGTGGACCAGAGGAATGCCATCGATATAGTTTACTTGGACTTCAGCAAGGCATTTGATAAAGTAGACCCTAACCTACTACTAGACAAAGTAGAAAAATGTGGGTTAGACAGCATCACCACCAGACGGATTTGTAACTGGCTGACCAACCGCACTCAACGTGTAGTCCTCAGTGGAACTGCATCTACATGGAGGGAGGTATGCAGTGGAGTACCCCAGGCTCTGTTTTAGTCCCAGTACTCTTCAACATCTTCATCAATGATTTGGATGAAGGGATAAATGGGGAACTCATAAAATTTCCAGGTGACACCAAGCTGGAATGAATAGCCAACACTCCAGAAGATAGGCTTAAGATACAGAAGGATCTTGACAAACATGAACATTGGGAACTATCTAACTAAATGAAATTCAATGGTGAAAAAAGTAAGGTTCTACATTTAGGCAAGAAAAACAAAAAGCATATGTACAGTATAGGTGGTATCTTGCTCAATAGTAGTAACTGTGAGAGGGATTTTGGAGTGCTAGTGGACAACCATTTAAATATGAGCCAGTAGTGTGCAGCAGCTCCCCAAAAAGCCAACACAGTTCTAGGCTGCATAAACAGAGGGATAGAATCAAAATCATGTGAAGTGTTAATACCAGTTTACAATGCCTTGGTAAGGCCACACTTGGAATACTGCATTCAGTTTTGGTTGTCACGACATTAAAAAGATGTGGAGACTCTAGAAAGAATGCAGAGTAGAACAACATAGATGATTAGTGGACTGGAGGCTAAAACATATGAGGAACGTTTTCAGGAACTGGGTATGTCTAGTTTAATGAAAAGAAGGACTAGGGGAGACATGATAGCAGTGTTCCAATAACTCAGGGGTTGCAACAAAGAAGAGGGAGTCAAACTATTCTTCATAGCATCTGAGGGTAGAACAAGAAGCAATGGTTGGAAACTAATTAAAGAGAGAAGCAACTTAGAACTGAGGAGAAATTTCCTGACAGTTAGAACAATTAATCAATGGAACAGCTTGCCTCCAGAAGTTGTGAATGCCCCAACACTGGAATTCTTTAAGATGATGTTGGATAGCTATGAGTCTGAAATGGTATAGGGGCTGGATCCGGCTCACGGGTGCTTAGATCTGACCCGTAGGACTGCCCCAGAAACAACGAAGGACCGGTCTGTGGTACCTCTGCCAGTGAAAATGTCATGGCCCTCCAGAGCTCTGATTTTGCTTGCAGAGGGTTGCAGAAGGCCATTGCAGCTAAAAATGAAGCTGGCAGAAATATACTATCTACTATCTATTTATGATCATCTATTATCTGTTATCTATTATCAACTGTTTATATTTATCCTATTTATAGACAGCTGCTACCTATTTATTACCCACTATATCAGTGATGGCGAACCTTTTCAGTACCTGGTGTCGAAAAGGGAACCTGTGCATGTTCCTCTGGGCCGCAACCCAGAAGAGGAGCTGCCCAGGGGGCATGGGTGCACTGAAAAAATGAATTTTTTGTTTCCGGCACGCGCATGCAGGCTGGCCAGCTAATCTCCCGGTTATTGGCATGCATGTGCGCTTGACTATTAACTGGTGCGCATGCTTACTCCGGAAATGGAAGACCAGCTGTTCCAGTTTCTGGCACTGCTGCATGCACAAAGGCCAGCTGATAGTTGCGCATGCATGTGCACCAGAAACCTGGAAGAGGAACGGGTCTTAGGCGACATGGCTCCGTCTGCCACTTCTGACACGCATGCCATAGGATCGCCATCACGGCACTATATACTATTATCTGTATACTATCTACTTGTATCTACTATCATCTAACTCTCAACCATTTGCTATCTATATCTATCTAGTGATGCATAGAAATAATATTTACATTATTGTATTATTTATCACTCATAATAACTTTACTTTTTACAAAACAAACTATAAGAGTTTCAGAATAATCAGATATAGTAGATGGAATAAAATATAATGAGAAATAAGATCAACTCATGTTAAGAGATAAGATGATAGATTTCCAGCTCACTACCATCTATATTCTAAGGTGGATCAGTGGCTAAGACGCTGAGCTTGATGATCAGAAAGGTTGGCAGTTTGATAGTTCGAATTCCTAGCGCCGCATAATGGAGTGAGCTCCTGTTACATGGCCCAGCTTCTGCTAACCTATCAGTTTGAAAGCATGTAAAAAATGTAAGTAGAAAAATAGAGATCACTTTGGTGGGAAGGTAACAGTATTCGTACGCTTTCGCCGTTTAGTCATGCCGGCCACATGACCACGGAGACTTCTTCGGACAACACTGGCTCTTCAGCTTTGAAACGGAGTGAGCATCACCCCCTAGAGTTGGGAATGACTAGCACATAGGTGCAAAGGGAACCTTTACATTTATCTTTACTGACCTGTACAATTAAAATAATGTGCTAATTATTAGAAGCCTAGAAATGTACTACTCAAAGATATTTTCATGTTATCTTACATTTTGGAATAAAAAAACCTGCATATTCAAGTGCCATATTTTCTTTAGAGAAATTATAATTTTTCTTACTTAGCACCATACAAAATGGGCTGAGAAATATTTTTTATTCTTGTGACTTTAATTTAGAGAGGGAGATTTCAGTGAGGATTTGTGTTCAAAGCCACAGTTCAATCAATGTTAAAATAAAGCCATGACTTAGTAATTTTATGTCAGCAGTCTGTGATGACCTAATCTTTTATGCACATTTAAGTGAGGTCTTTAGGTTGTGGTTGTCTTCTTATAATTGCAATTTTTTGATTGTTCTGGTTATTTCTTAAAGGATGCACGCCATAGTAGGCATAACAAAATCCCCCCCCAAAATCAGTGGATTTATCCAGTTAACCAATTCAAAAGGGCTTAAATTTATCTCCAAGAAGATCCATTAATTATCTCCTGGTAAACAATTTTTCCCATGTTGTCATAGATAATAGAATAATAGGGTTGGAAAGGACTCTAGTCTAACTCCTTGCCCTAGATAGGAAGGAGCCTTGCAACATGGTTGTCCAATCCATTTTTGAAAAGGTAATAATGCATGATAAAGGCTTTGGAGGCCAAATTGTATGATGAATGATTATGGGAGCTAGGTATGCCTTGCCTATTGAAGAGAAGGATTAGGGGTGACATGATAGTTGTCTTCTAATACTTGCAGAGCTGTCACAAAGAAGAAGAGATTAACCTATTCTCCAGAGTATTTGAGAGCAGTACAAGAAGTAATGGGTGGAAGCTTGTTAAAGAGAGATATGTTTTGCTAGATATTATTTTTTGTAACTTACTGGAGCAGCTGAACTATGGTATCTGGTGATATAGATAGCTCCTTGTTTTTTAGGTTGCACATTTTCAACAGCTGCCTAAGGATGAAAATGAAATAATGATTCCTGTTCTAACTTCCAAAAAAGCAAGTGAATTAGCAGTCAATGAAGTGGCAAGCATTCTTCAGGTAAATAATAACTTGAATATATAAGAACATTTTCTTAATATCCTTGAGTGTTTGTTAACTTCACATGTCTGATCAGTTGATAATTTGCTAGTTATTTCTATTTCTTTATGATGTTCAAATAATGCCTTGGTTTGCTAAAAATTGATGAAAACTACCTCTTTATAGTTGATGGGTAAATACTGATTTCTACATTTAGATTAAACTTTAAACATAGATAAAGCAGATCCATTTTGAGTTTTTATAAGTGGTTTTAGTCTTGTTAGATACAGATGTTTGATACTATAACTCCTATAACTTCAGTTACTTTGGACTGTTGGTTGCATCTAGGAATGGGAAGGACTGCTTTAAGAAATGGGATAATTTGCTGCCATTGACTTGCCACAGCCATGTTGCCATGGCCGTCTCGCCACAGGGCAACTCACCATAAAAGAAATCAATGAGGGATAACTCAAGAGAGGGACAAATGAATGTGCATCCAGCCTTGAGGACTTCTAAATTGAGAAGGTTCAAACTTAAAGGCCCGATGCAATTCAATTCTACCTCTTTTGAGTTATTCCATGTTGAGTTGTCCCATGGCAGGTCAGCTGGGGTGAGTCAGCCTTGATGAGTTGTCCTAGACCTGCTTTAAACAAACGTGCTCATCTACCATTTTTAAACATACTACCGTATTTTCACCCATATAACCCGCCCACGCAAATAACCCGCCCACGCGAATAACCCGCGGGTTTTCGGGATCGTGTAAAATATTTTCCGTATACCCCGCCCACGCATATAACCCGCGACGAGTAAGAGAGAAGGGAAACACTGAGATGGGGGGGGAAGAAACGGAGAAAGAAGCCTGCGCAAGCTGGGGAAGAGGAAAGGAACGGAGGAGAAGGAAACAGCTGAGATCGGGGTGGGGGAAGAAACAGAGAAAGAAGCCTGCGCAAGCTGGGGAAGAGGAAAGGAACGGAGGAGAAGGAAACAGCTGAGATCGGGGTGGGGGAAGAAACGGAGAAAGAAGCCTGCGCAAGCTGGGGAAGAGGAAAGGAACGGAGGAGAAGGAAACAGCTGAGATCGGGGTGGGGGAAGAAACGGAGAAAGAAGCCTGTGCAAGCCTCCGATCGTGTAAAATATTTTCCGTATACCCCGCCCACGCATATAACCCGCAGGGGGGCGCTGTGCATGTAAAAAACTCATATAACCCGCGGGTTATATGGGTGAAAATACGGTAATCACAATTTAATCTATTATTTGTATTGTTAATGTAATAATCTAGACCAGCATTTCTCAACTTTGACTAGTTTCAAATGTATGGACTTCAACTTCCAGAATTCCCCACTCAGCACTGATCTACACTGTTTATTCAAGTATTATTAAAATCAGAATAGAATCAATGAATTTTATTTGCTAAATGGGCACATTTTCTGATTTACTTTGGAAAGTGAATCATCAACACTGACTGGGTAAGTTACTAGTATATAAAAATAAGAGCAAACTCCACTCCCTTCTAGCGCTAATTATGTTACCTAGTTTGGTAATGAAACATCTTCAAGAAAATCACCAAGCTAGGAGAGCACCAAGTACTTTCTTTGGAAGATCTTGGAACTTTGCACAATAAAATTATGTTTAAATGACAAAAAAGAAAAAAGAAAACCAATAATACAGTGCCATTCACAGAGGTGCTTTGGCGACAAGAAGGGCATCTGGCCATTAAACGCTTTGCTAGCTCCATTCAGTTGCCCAGACTCCATCCTGCAAGAGATTATGGGTTTTTAAAAGAAGATAATGATGATTTACAAAGATGCTGTAATGGAACCACAAAGAACCTATTTTCCATTCTTCTGTCCTTCCAGGTGCTTTTGGTTTACTTTGAAAGGTACCCAGACTTTGGAGCCAGTTTTGTGTGCCAAGGCATTTTTTATAGGAAAGAAAGTAAAATATATGCTTTTTTCCTTCTCAGTAATAATCCAAATAAACTTAACCATGCATTGAAAAGAAACCAATTCCTAGCATCACAATAGACTGAATTGCTTTAGATTAGATTGAATTTAGCACATATGTGTTCCATAAAATAATTGAAATAACTCTCCTTTCTCAGATATCTGTAGGAAAGTCAGGACTTAATGGCTTTCATGTGTATAGAAGAATTGAGTGATGTCAGCTATACTTCTTTCGATACATAGAGCCAAATGTTTAACATGACTTGTACATGAATGAACCCAAAGGTGGTATTCAGCAAATTCTGATCATTCTGGAGAACTGGTAGCGCAAATTTTGAGTTTCGGAGAACTGGTAAATACAACCTCTGACTGGCCCTGCCCTCATCTATTATCCGCCTCCTGAGTCCCAGCTGATTGGGAGGAAATGGGGATTTTGCAGTACCCTTCCCCAAATTTTACAGTATGCTCACCAAGCCATGCCCACAGAACCAGTAGTAAAAATTTTTGAATCCCACCATTGAATGAATCTATATAGTGATGAGATAGAAATTCTAAAATGCTCCCTTGTTTAACCTTTTCTTTTTGGAATTTCTGCCAACAATTGCCCTATGCCAGCAATGGCGAAACGTTTTGGGCTCCTGTGCCAAAAGCGGGAGGAGCGCAAGGGGGCCGTACGTGGGTTTGCCATACCCATAATGCTATGCACATGACCCCCTTGCGCATGTGTGCGTGTGCACACCCTGCATATGTGCACGCAATCCCCTCCCCTTTTGGCCCCTGATAGCCCTGTTTTTCGCCCTCCCCAGGCTCCAGAGGCTTTTAAGGAGCTTAGGGAGGGAAAAAACAGCTTCCCCACCCTCCTGAGGCTCTTTGCTGTCTCTTGGACTGCACTGGGGGCGACTGAACAGGCTGCTCTTGGAAATAGAGGTTGTGGCCGATGGGCTTAGCTCTGGGCTCTTGCTCTGCCTGCCCAGAAGATGGAGCCCAGGGAGGAATATAACGGCCGTTATGGAAGGAATGGACCCAGCACCTTCCACTTACATCCACTGCAGCTTCGCCTGCCACGCCCTGTTGCCTTCGGAGGCAACAGAGGAAAGCGCTTCTCTTGGTGGGATGGTTGAGCTGGCCGGTGCTGGGCCCCAAGCCTTGCGATCACCCCGGCTAGCACACAGACTTTGTCTCTATTGCGGCCTGCGAAGGCGTGCACTTTGGCCAGCTGATGCCCTGGGAGACCCATTTCCTGGCTCCATGTTCCTGACCTGGGTTATGGGGCAACCCCTGGGCATTATCCTTGCCCCTACAATGCTGTTGCCGCCGCTGCCACTGCCGGGTGTGTTGCCTATGTCTATGCCGCTCTGCCTCAGGTCCCAGTAGCCATTCTGCCTGTTCCATCAGATGCACCAGAAGCATTTGCAATCGGTGCCTGCCCCACCCACTTCACCTGGAGGCTTCTCCTTCTGGCTGCTCCAGCATCCCAGCCAGAAGCAGCACTGACAGTTGCTGAGGGCGAAGGGGCGGTAATGGCAAGGACGGGCAAGGGCTTCCCTCCCTCCCTCACCCAAATGGGCTATTTGCATGGCTCCAGCCCGCGGCTCTGATGAGGATCTGCAGTCCGGAGCGCTGCTGCTTCCAGCCGGGATATATTCTGCCAGGCCCTCAGCAGCGTCTTTATGCAGGTAGCTCACCTCCACGCCAGCAGCCCCTCCAGCCTCCCAGCTGGAAGCAGCAGTGCAACAGTTACTCTTACCAGGGATGAAGGGGTGGCAGTGGCGAGAACGGGCGACCGCCACCCCTTTGTCCCTTCCCCAATAGCGGCTGTTGCGTTTCCACTTCCAGCTGGGATGCTGGTGGAGGAGCTGCTGGCAGGGAGGCGAGCTACCCCATAAAGACGCCACCGAGGGCCTGGCAGAATATATCCCAGCTGGAAGCGGCAGCGCTCTGGACTGTGGCTCCTCATCAGAGCCACAGACTGGAGCTGTGCAAGAAGCCTGCTTGGGCGGGGGGAGGGAGGGAAGCCTGGGACCACCTATCCTCGCCACTGCCACCCCTTCGCCCCTTGTACCGAGATGCCACCAAGGGCCTGGCAGAATATATCCCGGCTGGAAGCAGCAGCGCAATAGCCACCGCTACCAGGGGCGAAGGAGTGGCGATGGTGAGGATGGTGGGCCCAAGCTTCCCTCCCCCCCCCCGCTTGTGCAGGCTTCTTGCACAGCTCCAGCCTATGGCTCTGATGAGGATCCGCAGTCCGGCACGCTGCCACTTCCAGCCAGGATATATTCTGCCAGGTCCTTGGCGGTGTCTTTATGTGGGCAGCTCGCCTCCCCGTCAGCAGCTCCTTCACCAGCATCCCGGCTGGAAGCAGAAGTGCAACAGCCACTGTTGGGGAAGGGACGAAGGGGTGGTGGTTGTCCGTTCTCACCACCACCACCACCCCTTCGCCCCTGGTAATGTTGACTGTTGTGCTGCTGCTTCCAGCCGAAACACTGGAGGAACTGCTGGCAAGGAGGTGAGCTACCCTTATAAAGACGCCACCGAGGGCCTGGCTCTCTGACTTGGGAACAGCTGCAGTGACTGCCCGGTTGCTTCTGCCCTTCCCCCTGTGGCTGCAGCTGCTGCTCTTCTGGGGCACCCGAGCCAGCCAGGCACTTCAGATAGTAGATCCTCATTAGAGCCACGGGCTGGAGCTGTGCAAGTAGCTTGCTCCGGTGGGGAGGGAGGAAAGCCCGTCGTTGCCGCTGCTGCCCCTCGCCCCCAGCGGCTGTCATAGTGTCACTTCTGGTTGGTATGGGAGTGGCTGCAGGGGCCGGCCGGCCGCTCCTGCCCTTCCCCTTGTGGCTGCCACTGCCGCTGCTTTTCTGGGGTGCCCGAGCCAGCCAGGTACTTCGGACTGCAGATGAGCCACAGGCTGGAGGACTGGTGCCATGCAAGAAACCCACTCAGGTAGGGAGGGAGGGAAGCCCCAACCACAGCTCTACTCTGCTAAGAAGTGATGGCCAGGAACCCCTCTTCACGTCTTTTGGCATGCGTGGCCTTCTCTCATTTGTTTCTCTTTCCTCTCTCTCATTCTCTCCTTCCATCATTTATCATTTCTCTCTTATTCTTCCTCCTCCCTCCCTCTCTTTCTCTCGTACGAGCAGGAATACCCTCTGCAAGTGAGTGGAGCATCCTCTGAGTGGCTTTATAGGGGATTTTTGCTCTCTGGAGGATGCTTTTCAATCAATGCCATTGCCAGTACTGCTCAGCTGGAGGAATAAAGAAGCTCAGGGGAGTGGGAAAAGGGAGCTGGTCCCCCCAAACCTCACCCACCCCCGGAGATCAGGCTTGGAGAAAGCCGGATGCCCTCGTCAAAGATCCTCGCCTGTCAGCCGGTCAATCCACTGCTCCATGCACCTTCGCTGCGTTTTGGCCAACCCCAGCCACTAACTTCAGGAGGGTAGTCCCACTCATGTGCGCCCTCCTGATCCTGCAACAGCCAGCCAGTGGGTCACTTGAGGAGAAGAAGTAAGAGGGTCATCTTCAGGGAAGCTGCCACCGCGACTCTTCTCTCTTCTCAGCTGCGAGCCTGTCCCCCTTTCCGTCGTATCCTCTTCCTGGATCCCATTCCCACCTGCCAGGCTTCATGTTAGTGAGGTATTGGGCCAGTATCTCTGAGCGGAGAGCAGGTTGCAGATTGCACGACCGAGTCAGCAGGGTGCCACAGGATAGGGGTCAAAGAGCCACATGTGGGTCCAGAGCAGCGGGTTGCTGAAATCCAGTCTAATAGAAGAAAGTGAACATTAAATATTTTTGTTAGTAAAAACCCAGCAATTCCGGAATAAATCTTCATTGTTTTTAATAGTAGAACTTCTACTGTATCATTCTGATTCTTAAAGTACACAATTATGAAACAATATTAGATAAAAGGCTTTTACCCAGGTATAATATTCACACAGTATGGATTTATGGGATTTTACTATTTGATTGTACAGAAAGAATACATTCACATGAGTGTTTAGATTGAATACATCTCTTAAAATACATATCTCTATATGTTTCAAAGGCTGATATTCAGAATGGCTTGAAAAATTGTGAAGTTTGCCATAGAAGGGCCTTTCATGGTTGGAATGAATTTGATATTACTGAAGATGAACCACTATGGAAAAAATATATTTCTCAGGTAAGAATCTTTTCCAAGAACACTTTTATTATTTTAAGTACCCAAATGAACTACCTTCATGCAAACTAAGAAAAAATGGGATCAAAATAAGATTATGATGTGGTGGTATGATGATGGTAAGTAGAGAAATGTATTCCAGCTGAGTTAATCTTCCAAGATAGTTTCCACCCACTACTCAGATCACTTTAGGATTGAACTCTTTGGATTTTTCTTCTCCTCTTCTTTCAAACCTTATTTAAATAAATATTTACACAATATTTGTGATGATTATATTTGTAAATGAAATTCTGATTAATAATAAAAATGCATACAAATTGTCATTGACTTATGAATACAATTGAGTCCAATTTTTTTGTTGCTAGGAGAGACATTTGTTAAGTGAATGTTGCCCCATTTTACGACCTTTCTTGCCACAGTTGTTGAATGAATCACTGCAGTTGTTAAGTTAGTAACATGATTATTAATTGAATTGACTTTACTTGTTACAAGTCGCAAAAGGTGATCACATGATCCCGGAACACTGCAACTGTCATAAATATGAATTTTTTGGCAAGCGTCTGAATTTTGATTATTTAACCATGGGGATGCTGTAATTGTCTTATGTGTAAAAAACTCTCATTAGTCACCATTTCAATGCCATTGTAACTTTGAGCAATCACTAAATGAACTCTTGTAAGTTAATGACTATTTGTATAAAACTTTTCTTTAAATATTTTATTTAGAGATGTATTAATTACATTTGAATAATAAAACATATTAAAATCTAGCACAGTAACATTTTTAATAATATCGCTTAAGGCCTCATCTTTTGAGGCATTATGACTTGGGATTTATTTTCTGGTATGTTGTTCCCATAAAGCTATCATTATTTTTAATGTAATAGGTAAAGGAATTTTCTTTATTATTCCAAGATATTTCTGTCTTTTTTCCTCCCTTTTCTCTGTAGTTTAAAAATCCTCTGATTATGCTTCTCCTGGCTTCTGCAGTCATCAGTGTTATAATGCATCAATTTGATGATGCCGTCAGTATCACTGTGGTAAGATTGTCATTTTGCATTTAAATGAAGGGTATAGAGCTTATGATAAACACTATCCATCATGGCCAATGGTTATAAATAATGAGAAATGTAGTTCTACTAACATCTAGATGGCCACCATTTCAGGTCCATGCTTAAATAAACGCAGCCCTCTATATGTATGTATTTAGATATTCTCAGCTATTTTTTTTAAAGTTATTTGCTTTAGATCAAATAGAATTGCTTTGCATTGCTTGCCATCTCAAATTGCTTTGTCCACATAATATGTTTACTGAAACATGCATTTTAACTAGTTTTAAGAAATGGCATCTGCTCAGTTTTTTCTGCAATTAAACACCATATATATATTAAGATTGTACAGTACATCTGAAATTTTAAGGATGCCTTTCTCTGTAAGCTTTTGGATTGTATACATGGCAAAAAAAATTGCAAATCATTGACTATTACTTAAATATATTAAAAATATTTGTATATTGTTCTCATTGTAAGGTCTTGAAAATTAAAGAGATACAATTCTCTGTGCATCTACATTTCTTCTCATGTAACTATATTCTTCCTTTGATCAGTGATATATTGATTGTATGGAGCTATACAGTAGTTCATATTGTTGGTCATGTTGTTCTTGTTCTCTTACTTTTTCCCCCAAAAATTTAACTGATTCTCTAAGATACTAAGATACTGTTAACTTACACACCTGTTAAAATGGAAATAATATTTGAATATCGTTTAAATCAATTCTAGAACTTATGGGGTAGGCAAGGCTTATGTATTTTAGCTATATTTCCCCTTCTCTTCTGCATTGACTGTATTAGCCTGATTGCCTGCTGCATTTTGGCAGACAGGTAATCCCCGGAGTGTTCCCTTAGAGAATGTTCAGAGTTACGTAATAAGCACCTCCTAGCATTTACGAACAAGTCCCGAAATTACAAATATTGTAGCATCATGGCAATTGTTTGCCCTTATGAATGACCGCAATGGCTCTGCAACATTCACCCTGCCTATTCACTTCCCCTGCCAAGTCTTCACAGGCTTTCTGCCTGTGGAGACTCAAGTTGCGAAGATCTCTTTATCGTGGTTTCTTTGCCTACTTCATTGCTTCAGGTTTTAGGTGCATTCATACAGAACAGAGGTGTAATGTAGCACGAGACCATGTGCTATTGATCTCATGTGACCTCTGAGAAATGAGGCCTGGACATTTGCAAACGGAGGAAAGGCTTTGGTCCTTCATGCCTTCCCTTTGTTTGCAGTTTCCTTGCTGAAGCCTGCAGGAAGATTGTGTCCCTGTAGGCTTTGGCAGCACTTTGCAAAAAGCCTTTGCTAGTAGGAACAGAGACTCCCTCCAAAGATCTGTTTCTACTGGCAAAGGCTTTTTGTAAAGGGCTGCTGAAGCCTACAGGGACACAATTCACAAGCACTTTGACAGCAAGAAAGGCAGCCGGAAGCCTTCTTTTTCATCACCGAAGCTATCCTCGAGTCCCCTATAGCCTCCATTACATTCTCAACTTGAGGACTATCTGTACACTATTTTCCATTAGCCACTGTTGCTGATGTCTTTATAAGTGCAGCATATTGAACTGGCCCATTGGGGTCAAATATTTCCAGTCCTGCCTTCTGCCTTCCTTACCATGGCTTCATATATGTAGTTTCCAATTTATGTGTTTACCCCACCTTCCACTTTTCTCAGAACTTTTCTTTTTCTGCCTACCCAAAGATTTTAGCAGCAAGTAAGGAAAGATTAAAAAAGAAGCCTAAAGAGAATTTGTTATGATATAACTAAAGCTAAGGAGATTGGCAGAGCTATCCAAACAGCCTTTCTCGTCTTCTTATAACCTTCATTTCCCTTCCTTCTCTTAGTTGGTATGAGTAGATACCAACTTTTACTTATTTTGCCTCTCCCTTAATACTTCTGCCTATGCCTGGACCAAGAGTTTTCAGTCTCAACAGATTATCAGGAATCATCATGGAATGCTTCATGTATGATTGTTTTGCATAGTAGCAATGTTTGGAATTCAAATCTTACTAAATTACAGCATGTAAGTTTAAGAAATAGGTGGTATAAAAGGAGAAAATTTGCATGTTTTTCATCCCCCCCCCCTTTGAATGATACTAGATAAGAAAACAAATCTTCGTCCGGATATTGGCAAACAATAAAATCATGGAAAATGTTTTTGGTTTTCAAAGTATACATCCATTAATGACATGTCCCCAACTTTGTCTTTTGTGTAGAAATACTATTAGACATATTGGAGAAAACTCAAATATATCTGAAATGGTGATAAGTCTAAGAGACTTAACCAAAAAAATATATCATGTGAATGATGATGTAATCTAAAAGATCCCAGAATTAATTCATTACGTTTTTTGTTCTTTTACATAATGACAATATAATTAATTTTTTCACTTGATTCAGTAATAATGGGATACTAACTGAAATTGTAACTGAAGTTGCCTGCTTTTTAAATTTGGTTTCTAATATCTTCTGGATAGTATTTACCATGCTTTTTGGAGTATAAGACACACTGGAATATAAGACACAGCAAGGTTTTGAAGAGGAAAATTTTAAAAAAAAGGTTTTTTGCACTCTGCAAACCTCCCCCAAACGGCCTGTTTTTCGCAAAAATGGACCCGTTTCCCTCCCCCCAAAAGCCATGAATAGCCTTTAGGGAGACTGGGGTAGGGGGTGGGGCAAAAGCGAGCAAAAACAGCCTGTTTTTCATTAAAAAAAGGGCATGTATATCCTTTAGGAAGCTTATAGAGTGCTCCTGGGGGTTGGGAGGGGGTAAAATTGAGCAAAAAATGGGCCATTTTTGCTCATTTCTGCATTCCCCAACCCTCAGGAGCTCTAAAAGCTTCCTAAAGGGTATGCACAGCCATTTTGGTGAAGGGATGGGGTTTCAGGAGGCAAAAAATTCTGTATTCAGTGTATAAGACACAGCCAGATTTTCAGCCTTTTTTTAAAGGGGAAAAGGTGCGTCATACTTGGAAAAATACAGTAATGTGCATATTTACTTAGATGCTAAAATATATATTATAAGTAGCATTTATCATCTTTCATACAGGCAATACTTATTGTTGTTACAGTTGCCTTCGTTCAGGTAAGAATTTCTCGTTTGCTTCTTTCCAGTCATTATTTGCTATGTATTTACAATTGTTATGGCAATTAAAACATTTAACAGTTTATTTGTAGGTTGATTCTTTTCCTATTTTCCTTCCCTTTAATGTGTTTATATCTCTGATTCAAAATATAAATATATATATTGAAATATATATCTAGTAGAGAATACAGGAAAGGAGGGACTAAATTTACTGATCCTGTAATAATATTTTGCTTGCTGAAGTAAAGAAATGTCTCACAAAGAAGAATTTCCTTTTGCAATCTATTGATAAATATGTTGTCTCACAATTGGGAAAATATTGATATACTTTTTTGGTTCAGATTATTGATGTAAATCTGAATCACTCATATACATGGATCATACATACATACATGCACATATACATATACACATACATACATACATGCACATATACATATACACATACATACATATACACATACATACAGAGACAGAGACATACATACATATACAGGTAGTCCTCGACTTACAGCAGTTCATTTAATGATCGTTCAAAGTTATAACAGCATTAAAAAGTATGTTCTAATTAAAACTGAAAAATATAGTTTGGATTCTCAGGGGTTCCATTCTAGCCCCAAATTGGATAATAAAATTTAACAATGAGCATATTTGGGAATTGGAAGACTAATCCTCAGAGCTTAGGGTCATTCTTTTTTTTTCCATGAGAAATTCATCCTATAGCAGTTTTCTATGCAGCATCTTTTTATTTCCATAGTTGATGCAAATGTAGTATGATGTTTATCAACACTTGGTAATCAACAGATACCACTTTTGCTAATAGACATGTAATATAGGTTGTAGTAATATCCACTGTATAAGAAGCTACACAGGATACTAGTGCTACACGAAACTTTTCATTTCTTGATTATGCCATGGAATGCTAACAATGACCATAGTTCTTGTCAAGTAATTAAAATTAATCATGACTGATCTTTTGGAAGCAGTAATAGCATTCAGTGATGCATTCTACTGACCTCTTTACCCAAATTGTGGAAGAGCTTTCTGGACTGGAGAAATCAGTGTAAGTCACTTGCTCCAAAGAAGGCATCCAGCTGCCATAAAAAAGTCACATGCTATCCTATGATTAGGCTGACCTGGGACGATCCACTACAAAATTAAGTTTTGTGCTGAAAATGTAATACTAGCTCTTGGGGGGAAAATCCGTTAATAATTTTGCACATGTGGAAAATACTAGATAAACTACAGAAGTACAGACATTCACAAATCTTGTGCATATATCGAAGTCTGGTCTCTAATTTCATGCTTTGTATTTGCAGGAATATCGTTCTGAAAAATCTCTTGAAGAATTGAGTAAACTTGTACCTCCAGGATGTCACTGGTAAGAATTAACATTCTGGTTTTAGATGTATGTGACATGTCTGAAGATACAAATCTAATTTCATATTTTGCAAAATAGCTGTGATTTATTTGAATTGACCTGTTTAGCAGTAATTATTTTGATGATTTCAATTTAATTGTAAAATGTAATACTATTTGAAGATTACAGTGAAGAATAGTATGAAATATTCTTTGAAAATAAATTATGAACAGTGGTTCTTTAAATGACTGATTTTTATGTACTTGTGCCCTTGAAAGAATAGTGAATACAGACACTTTTGAGCCACCAGATGATAATTGGCTTTTGAAGGGGGAATCTAGTTGTTGAAGAAATGCTTATGAGCAGAGAAATAGTTCATAATTCTATAAATAAAAAGTGCAATCTTTCAAATATATAATATTTTTAAGGTTCGTATCATTTATGTATAAACAATTGCTAGATTTTGTGGCTATTAAATTACACTCACCTGTATTCCGACATGCATGCCTTAAGTTCCATCAATTTGTATGAGTCCACATAAACCTGTTTTTAATCCAACCCTCTCTACAATTATATTTTTATAGAGATTCCATAAGATGGCACCTGACCATGGTTTTAATTCTGTACAATAGAATTCATTAAAAAATCTGGCTAATTATAGATGTGAAAAAATCATGTGCAAAAAACACATCTTTTTTATATTGTACATTCATGATACAAATTTCAAAGGAATTTTAATAAAGGAGAAAAAATAGTTGGGATTTTGATTTTTGTTCATATTTATAAACTTCAATCTCAATTTCTACTTGAAATGGAACAAATAACATCTGAAAGGGATGATGTTAAGTATAGCAAATCAAACAAATTTTATCCTGAAGTACACACAAAGGCCAGTCAAAGATTATAACTTGAATTTTGTTTTAATTTATTAGATGTAGGCATTGCATAACCCCAAACTGAGACTGGATAGTTTATATAAAACTAAACAAGATAGAAAATGCAACATAAGTAGAAATCTTTTTTAAAAAAGAGGGGGGAAGAACAAAATGATAAATCGGGTCAACAACATCTATACACGCAAATGTATCTGACATATTCCAATCACTGTAACCCAGTGGTTCCCAATGTGGGGCCCACGCCCTACAGGAGGGCAATTTGATTTTTAATTAGGACAATTTAAACCTTGTTTAAACCAAGTTAATGGCCTTTTAGGCTTCCTCTATGTGAGTAGAGTTCACTTTTTGAGTAAAGTAAGAATTATATGTCACCGGGGGCATCAGAATTTTAGAGATGCTTAGGTGGGGCATGGCCAAAAAAAAGTTGGGAACCATTGCTTTAACCCAAAGCTTTGGAAAATAGTCATGTGTTATTAGTCCTTTGAAGTAGTCCAGTGAAGAAGCAAATTGATACACTATCTATCCCTACTGTAAAGTTACATCTTCAAAATCTTGGCAATCGAAAGTATTTTTTCCCTCCTTTCCTTCGACTCACACTAGTGGGGTTCTAATCTAAAATGCTTCCCACATCGTCACTACTTCTGTAGATTGCAATACCTTTCATATAATTGGCTAGTCTGTGGCTCTTTCCCCTGTTTTCTAAGGTCATTCCCATCTACTCTAGAGGTCTTTAGGACTTTTTAAAATAGCATCAGGATTGGAATAATGTACATTGTGGTCTTATTAGCTGTTAAATTTAAATGTCTTTTTAATTCTTAAAATAAATGTGAAGGAATAATATATTCTAGTGATGGTTAATCTTTTTGGCACTGAGTGCCCCAACTGGAATCATACCCTGCATGTGTGCGGCAGAGCACTGTAAACACGATCACCAGGTGGCCGGTGCGCATGATCTTGGATTTCCGGCATGCGCATGCTGGCCAGCTGGTCTTCGCGTGTGCCAGAGTGCCAAAAGCACAACCAGTTGGCCGGCACACACATGCGCCAGCCAGCTGTTTTTCAGGTTTCTAGTGCTTTGGCATGTGTGAAGACAAGCTGGCTGGTGCACATGCGCGCACCAGAAACCAGAAGAGCAGCTGAGACAGCACGTGTGCCCACAAAGAGGGCTCTGCGTGCCACCTGCATGCCATAGGTTCGCCATCATAGATATATTCTGTTAACTTTTTATCTATTTATGTCTCTCCAGTGTTCGAGAAGGAAAGGTAGAACATACACTTGCAAGAGACTTAGTTCCTGGAGATACTGTTTGCCTATCAGTGGGTGATAGAGTTCCTGCAGATTTGCGCTTATTTGAGGTAAGAAATCAATGACTTAGTAAATAATAGAACTGACTTCTCTTTAAATTTCTAACAATGTGTATTCATAAGCCAATTTTAACAGCTGAATGCTATAATGTTATATGAAGTAAAAGTGTAAATCCTACTATTGTAGGAGCTAGCTTATGCTTCTTTTGTGACTATTGATAATCCAATTCTATTACATTTTCATCTAGTAATTTTAAGCGACCCTGGAAATATCAGATGTGATTATACTTGTAAATAATTGGGGAACAGTGATGACACTTATCTAAGGTTTAATTTAGGATGTTTAGATGAGTTAATTATTGATTATTTTCAAAAGATACAATTTATATTTCAAGTCAGAATGTTTGTAAAGATTTCACTATCAGTCCAAGAAGTCCAACTAGGTAGTTTTAATTTTATTCAGTCATCTTAAAGAGCTAACTCATTGTGAATTTCCATCAGCATTATTATGTATTTCTAAGTGAAAAAATGAAAGTGAAAAACTTTCAAAGATAGGATTTGTTTCCCAAAGTAATGTGTTACCTGAATTCTGATTATACATGTTGTTTTTCTGTTGTTTCTATGTTGTTGTATGATTTGTTAATAATATAAAGTCAAGGAGATGAAACCTAAAGTAAGTTACCCTGGAACATGTAATATAAATACAACATTGGGCACTCCAAACAAAAGGACTTTTTTTTTTAAACGAAGGTTTTTTTTAAAAAAATTGTTACATATTTTAATTTCTTTTATAAACAAAGTGTTGTCCGGGTTTCCCCCCTTTATATCTTCTATGATGCATAGTTCATTTTACATCATATTTTCATTTTATATTTCACTCATCTTATTTTCATTCCATATTTTTCCACCATTGGCTATATTTACCAAATTTCCTTCTATTCCACTAGTAAATCCTTTTCCTTCTTTCGTCTTTTCAACCATTTTCTCTTAGTCTCTCAGGAACTTCACCTCTCTTATATTCTCTTCTCTCCACCTATTTTCCTAGCTTTTGCTTTTTGTTGAAATTACTATATTTTTTATTTCCAATCTTTTTTCTCCTTTTTAATTCTGTTGTTTTAGTATCTCTCCCCAATTTTTCCCCATTAATCCCACCTTTGCTATTTAACTTTCCCTTCTTGGGTGCCACTTCCCCCTTGTCTCTTTTTGGTATATAACTGTAAATCCCAGTACAATCATGTAAGTATTTTTCTTTTTCAATCTCTTTTTCTTCTATGGTATCTTCTTGTTTTTCATTCAGTCCCTTTTCTTTCTCCCTTTCTCCTCCTCCTTGTTCTAGGAGTTCCCTCTGACTTTCCACTGTTTTTTTCCCCAATTAGCATTTTATGCACATTTTTTAACATATCAAGTAATTCATTATACATCCTAAATTCCATATTGTCTGCTTAATTAATTTAATAAATTGTTTAAACTTTTTCTGTTATATCTCATTTACTTAAACTTTTCCTGCAGCTCGGCGGGAGGGGCTACAGCTGGGTTTAGTCACAGCCTGATTGGTCCAGAGACTGAGGGAATTTTCTTAAAGACACCATACTTCCCTATTGACTCCCAGTTTCCTCTCAGTCTCAGTAGAAGCACTGGTTTAGGATCCTTGAGGTATTGATATTTATTATATTAATTCGATTAATTGGGTATTCTAAATTCTTAAATTATCGGACTGCTGGCCATCGAGTCTGCTAGTCAGTCTCATAAGGAGGCAGGGCTTCCTGGTCCTTGCCTCTGGGCCTGAGGAGGCTTTGCCCAACTCCTGGGTGTGCAAGGGTGACGGGCTCCCAGCGCAGCTGAGACTCCCAGAGGCCCCAGGGTGAACTATTGGTGTCAGGTAGGATTGCAGGGGCCGCACCTGCAATTGCGATCCGTGCTGCTGGGATTGCCTCGCATATAGCCCGCCGCAGTCTTAATAACCTTGCCGCGACTGAGAAAATTTTGTTGCGTCGTCCTAGCCTCGGAACGTTTTAAAAAAACTGCAGCCTAAAGACTTGCAGCTTTCCTGTGGTTCGGAAGTCCCTGCAGCGAGGACAATCAAAGAGTGGACAAACAGCCTGGGCTCGCCGGGAGGCCATTGCCTTAGAGCCATTTAACTGGGTGGCCGCCATTTTGATTCATCACGAGGCGCGGTGGCCATTTTGGAGCGACCTTGTGGCGGTGGCAGAAATATATATACATATATACACACACGTACGTATACACACACACACACACACACACACACATATATATTATATATATATATGTGTGTGTGTGTGTGTGTGTGTATAAAACCAAGATCTGCACACGGCCACACATCGAGGCTGGCATATTGAAGCCAGATATCGAGGCTGGGAGACTCCTATTTGACTCTCCATGAGATTCAGACATGTGAGTGAGGCATGGCCTCTACAAGTACCAGATCAGCACATGGCCCTGAAGGGAGCATTGATGATGGGAGAGAGGAAGGCTAGGACAGGCTGCGCACCAGGGCAGCGGCTTCTAAGCCATCTGCAGATCAGCGCCCCTCCAGAGCTACAGTGTGGGATGAACTTAGAAGACAAAAGACCTTGAAGAAACGAGTGGCCAGAGTTGAGAAACAATCTCACCCTGTTAGGCCCACATCTCCAGACAGATCCAGGTCTCCCATTCCTCAGTTCTCTCCCTCTCCTCCTAGGGGCTTTAGCCTTCCTTTCCCTCCGTTTCCCCGGCTAGACCTTGCAGACATTCCCCCCCATCTCCCCTAGATCATTTAGGGATGGGAGTGGCGAGCCTTCGGAAAGGAGATCTGGGGATTAACTACCTCCCTCTCATCTAGCTCCCAAGGGTCCAGTTCCCATGTGACCCTCAGAGGAGGATCTGGAGGATTTGGATCTCTTGCCTGAAAGCATCAGGAGATTCATCTCCTCTGCCATCTCTAGAGGCATTGCCTCAGGATTATACCAAAGGGACCGTTCCTCACAAAGGGCATCTAGATCTCATTCTTACAATGGACATCAAAGGTCTCCTTCGTCCTGGGGCCAGGGTCAGCCTAGGGCACATTCTCCATCGATGGTCAGTGAGGCCTCAGCACTGGGGGAGGGCATTCATCCATAATTAGGCTTCTCAGATGATGAAGATTCTATTCCTTCAGACACCCAGGCTTTTTCAGGCCTCTTTATACCACTGGCCTTCAAGCCCCTCTTGCACAAGGCCAAGAAGACTACTCAGATTGGCACTGGGGCCTTGCCAGTTTCTCAACACAGGGACCCTAATATAGCTATGTTTATCAATCCCAATACAGATAAGGAGGTGGTTCCAGCCCCTCCTCTATTTCTGGAGGTGGTCCAGAGTCAGTGGGCTCGACCGTCCTCTTTGCCCAACCCTGGGAGCAATGACCGCTGCTTCTATATTATGGAGCAGGCCATTTCCAAGGTCCTTCAATTGCCAACTGTAGATCCCCCCCATTGCACTCCTGGCCAATGCCTCCACCGTCATTTCCAGTGACGTGGCAGATAAATTGAAGCCCGAGGATAAATGAGCGGAGCTCACCTTACGCAAAAAATTTATTGCCTGCGCCTGGGCAATCAAATCAGCGGCCACAGCTTCCTATTTTAACCGAACCACCATCATGTGGCTTCGCCAGCTGCAGGATCGCATCCTGATCCAAGATGAACGTGTCCATCAGGACCTGGCTAAAATTATCATGGCCACACAATTCTCTGCAGATGCCATCCTAGACTCCACCAAGTTTGCATCCAGGGCGCTGTCAGTCATGTCTAGACAACTCTTGTGGCTTCGCAACTAGCAGATGGACAACAAGTCCAAATGGGGGTTGGTTGCAGCTCCTTTCACCGGTCCTAATCTATTCGGGGAATCTCTTGACCCAATCCTTGTGGAGAACAAGGACAAGGAAAAGGTTCTCCCTTCTAATTCTAAGAAGCAGGACTCTCCTTCTTCTTCTTACAGGAGACCTTCTTTGTACCAGCTTCCCGAATCCAACTTCTGGCAGCAGCGCTATGCCCCCTACAGTATGACAGGCAGAGCCATCGATTATTCTACCAGGATAGGAGTAGATTTCAGGGACAATCCAAGCAGCCCTTTTGAGGGGGGGCGGCCGCCATTTCCACAGAAGGAAATTACTCCAACTTGAGTCAACTCATAGGCGGCTGCCAGGATCCTTCACGGATCAGTGGGATCAGATAATGTCAGATGCTTAGGTCAGGTCCACCATCAAGTACAGCTTCCGGTTGGAATTTCTCTCCCTTCCCCTGATGCTCTTCAGAACCTTCTCCCCATCTCGGGATTTGGAACGCCGCCGCCTCATGACCCTAGCCATTCAACATCTGATAGATATCAGGGCGGTGGAACCTGTTCCAAGGAGGGAGTATGGGCTAGGCCTGTACTCCAACCTCTTCGTGGTCCCGAAGAGCTTATTATTATTATTTATTTAATTTGTATGCCGCCCACTCTCAAGGAGACTCAGGGGGATGGAGGGCAATACTGGATCTGAAGCACCTGAACTCCTACCAGGTCTACAGGCGCTTCAAGATGGCCTCCCTCAGGTCTATCTTCCTGGGGATTCGGTGGGGCGACTTCATGGCCTCAATAGACTTAACGGAAGCATACCTACACATCCCCATACTGCCAGCCCATCACAGATTCCTCCGATTCTCCCACAAGGGATGTCACTTCCAATACAGGGTGCTCCCGTTTGGTCTAGCCTCTGCCCCGTGCATGTTCACAAAGGTTCTAGCAGCTCTCGTAGCTCACCTGCGTTCCTATCCGGTGAGACTCCATTGTTATCTGGACTATGTGCTCCTCCTGGCCTAATCCGGCACGTAGGCTGTCCACGACCTGAAACTGACCATTCAAACTCTTCACTCCCTAGGGTTTTCCGTCAACTTCACCAAAAGTCATCTTTCTCCCTCGACAAGAATCCAACACATAGGAACTCTATAGCAGGACTTGTTTGGCTCTCTCCGGATCGTCTCAAGAGTCTCCAATGCTTGGCACGCCATGTCTATGCAAGTCGGTCAGTTTCCATCCTGACCTTGGCTCGCCTCCTGGGCAAGATGGTGTTGTGCATAGGGATAGTCCCCTGGGTGCGTCTCCACTCTCAGACACTTCAATGGCTGCTCATCCCCTATCAATGTCATCGCATGAACAACTTGCGCCTGATCGGACTGCCTCTGGATCTCTGCTGGTCCCTGAGGGGGTGGATATCTCTGGCCCTGCTTCACAGTTCCGGCATTTGGGAACCGGATTGCATTACTGTCACCATGGACGCGAGCCTCTACGGCTGGGGGGCCTTGATGGAATCAAGACTGGCGCAGAGTCGTTGGTCGAAATAGGACCTTCGCCACAATATCAACTGGCTGGAGCTGAAAGCAGCATACCTTGCACTCTTGCAATTTTGAAACTTGATTGCCAACCAACATGTCCTCCTCTTGATGGATAATGTAGCTATGAAGGTGCACATAAACCACCAAGGGGAGACTCACTCCAAGTGTCTCTGGCTGGAGGCTCAGAAACTTGGACTCTAGGCAGAGAAGAACTTGGCCTCAATAATGTCAGATCACATTTCGAGCATTGCCAATCATCAGGCCGAGTGTCTGAGTCGGGCGACAGTCGATCACGGCGAGTGGCAGCTGCTTCCAGGGCTCTTTCACAAGATTTGCCACCGCTTCGGCTACCTGTTGGTGAACTTGTTCGCGAGCCCGACCAATGCCCAACTACCACAATTCTTCTTTCGCTTCCCAGCATGCAATGTGGAAGGAGCAGACGCACTCAGAAGTCCATGGCCTCTGGGCCTCTTTTTGCCTTTCCCCCTCTCCCTCAGATCCAGGGGATCCTGAGGAAGGTAATGATAGAGAGGGCACACATCATCCTGGTAGCCCCATATTGGTCGAGGTGGCCTTGGTTTCAGCTGTCCATCTCTCCCCCGTGGAGGATTCCTCAGGAGATCGCCCTGTGCCAGGGGATCTCTTCCATCTGGAGCCCCAGTGGCTCCAACTGACCACCTGGCACTAGAGCGGTGCCTCCTGAGGGAGGCACATCTCTCAGCGAAGTTTATCTCAAACATTGAAGCAGCCAGGCAACCATCGACCACACGGATATATAATTCCACGTGGTTGGTGTTTGCCTCTTGGTACGAGAGATTCAATCTCTCCCCGGCCCACACCTCAGTGGCCCATGTCCTTGAGTTCCTTCAGCACGGCCTGGATCTGGGTCTCTCCCATAACACCCTACGTAGGCAGGTGGCTTCCCTCTCCTCCGACCTGGCAGGGGATGGTTGGTTCCTCAGAGGGTCAGCAAACGTCGTTCCTCTCCTATCCATCGTTTCCTAACGTGGGACTTCCCTACCATGCTCAGGGCCCTCACGGCCCCCCTTCGAATCACTTCGGACAGTTTACCTCAGATTCTGCACCTTGAAGGTAGTCTTCCTTGTCGCCATTACCTCGGCTCGACGCATATCGGAGTTGGGAGCATTGTCGTCTAAGGACAACCTTTGCCAATTCCACAGAATTAGATTAGATCCAACCTTCATCCCGAAGGTCAACTCCCTGTTCCATAGGTCGCAGGAAATCATACTCCCTAACTTCTGCCCCTCTCCTTCACACAAGAGGGAACACCTGTGGCACTGGCTGGATGTGCGCTGCGCCTTGCACATATACCTTAGACGCACATCCTCCTTCCGCCGGTTAGAGGCTCTCTTTTTATCCTTTTAGCCCAGCACAATGGGTGCTAGAGTTTTGTCTTCCACCATTGGTAGATGGTTGAGACAGGCCATTAGTGAGGCATATTTAACCTCAGGGAGGACTCCTCCCCAAGAGATTACGGCCCATTCCACCCAAAGTGCTGCTACCACGGCCGTGTGGGCCACTAGGGCTCCCCTGGAGGACATTTGCAAGACGGCCACCTGGGCCTCCCCGACACCCTTTATCTGCCACTATCGTTTGGACCGTTTCACCTCGGTGGACGCGTCCTTTGGGCATTGAGTTCTTCAACAGGTGGCTACCTCCCCTCTCCCGGGATCTTCATCCCACCCTGGGACTTAGCTTGGGTATGTCCCAGCTGTAGCCCCTCCCACCAAACTGCAGGAAAAATTGGTCCTTACCCGAATGTTTCTTTTCTGCAGTGAAGGCAGGAAGGGCTACATCCCACCCTAGTAAGTTCAGTTAGACCAGTGAGGGGCGGTTGTGGGGTATGTGTACATATGTCTTCAATTGTTTTGCCTTACATAAGATTACAGCTTCTCCATCGACCTCAGGGAAACTGGGAGCCAATAGGGAAGGATGGTATCTTTAGGAAAATTCTCTCAGTCTCTGGACCAATCAGGCTGTGACTAAACCCAGCTGTAGCCCCTCCCACCTTCACTGCAGAAAAGAAACGTTCAGGTAAGGACCAACGTTCTTTCTTTTTTCTTTTCTTATTTCCAATTTCTAAAGTCCAATTTCACTTTTATTTGCTTTTTCTCTTCCACCGAAACAGTAAGTCCAATCTACAACACTGTTGCAAAAACAAGTCCTCCTTGTTATTTCACATCGCTTCAAAGTATCTTTATCTTGCTACAGTCAAGATCAGGTTACAGCTGTACTTTCCTCTGTTATTTTCTATTGAGTCTTGTAGTATCCTTTTCTCACTAATAGATGCCTCCTTCTCCACTGTAAGCAATGTGTTCTAGCTGTCAAAAGCTGCCAAAAGCTGTATTTATTCCACAAAAAATAAAAAGGTAGAAAGAAAGGATTTCCCCCCCTGAGTTCTTTTATTATTTTTGATGTTTCTAAGTCCAAATTTTGGAATAAAAGTCTTTTAGAGCTTTCTGTTTTCTTTTTTCCTCTGTTAAATCCCCCGTCTGCCAAATAACCGCTAATTTCCGCTCTGGATCTCTTTTTTAAAATCCAAATGTAAAATTTCTTTACTTTGCATTGATCACTCTTTCAGCCAGGTCCAACACTTTGTTCCAGCACTGCTCCTGCTCAAAATAGCTTGGTCCGGCTCTCCCAACTTTGAAGCGGCCATTGGTGTGACTGCCGCCGCTTCCGTTGTCAGTTTAAGAACTTTATCTCAGATCTTTCGAGGAACTGCCAGTTTCTTCTTGGTCGTCGAGATATTTTTTTCTTTTTTCACCTGTTCCTCCAGAATGGTTCTGAGCAGAAGGTCCCTGGCAGCAAGTGTCTGGTTGGGTTTTCATGGAGCCTGTCAGAGCTCTGCTATTTCCCAATTGTTCCCGTTGCGGCGCTTCCAGTTTCTCCTTCAAATGAAAGGACTTCAAGTAAAATCTCCATTTTGCTTAACATGCTCCATCCCTAATAGAACAGTTGTTTCAAACTGTTGAATACAGCCTTTACCATTTAAAAAAAGTAGAATGCATAATATAACTTTTTAATTTTATCTGTTTGTTCTCAAAGGCAATTGATCTCTCTATTGACGAATCGAGTTTGACAGGTGAGACAACTCCATGTTCTAAATGCACTTCTCCCCAACCAGCTGCTATGAATGGAGATCTCACTTCAAGAAGCAACATTGCTTTTATGGGAACACTAGTTCGATGTGGAAAAGCCAAGGTAATTTTCTTCAAAGGTTATTAAACTAATTCTAAAAAGATAGATCAGAGATAAAATATGTATTTTTAAATATTTTTCTTTACTTTGTGTGCTGGAAAATATATTATGAATACTTTCAGTTGCCTGTTTGTAATTTATTGAAAGTATTTAAAAATAAATTGTTCACAACTTTGTGTTAAATATATTTATTTTAATTAAGATGGAGTCATAGCAATTGAAATATATATTTATATAATGAATAATGTTTAAATCAATGCAACTAAGAAGTTAAATGGATCTCTATATGTCAGATTCTGTGGAGTCACTTACTCCCTTTTTATTGCTGGGATTCTTGCAGAGTACTAGACTAGACCAACATTGATTACATTTTGTAGCATACATTTTGTATTTCTAAGAACATATTTGGAGGTTTAGTGAACACAAATTAGTTCTGTTTTAACTGTTCAGAATCCTTGAGTTTTCATTTGTATTTTTTTCAAAAAATTAAACTTCCTGAATAGAACAATTTTAAACAATTTAATCTTTTTGCTTCTGTTTTGTAGGGGATAGTTATTGGAACTGGTGAAAACTCTGAATTTGGTGAGGTTTTCAAAATGATGCAAGCAGAAGAAGTAAGTAACATTTCATAAATAATATTAATGTAAATCCTAACTAATATAAACTGACTAGTTATCCATTTATAACTATTCATCCAGAGACTGTTAGAATTTTATTGAATAAAAGGATTTACAACTCATGCCTGAAGTTATGGCAATTGCAGTGCCCTTGCAGTCACATCATCAAAAACCCACACTTATGACTGCAGGGCCACTTCACCTCCTCCTCCATCTGTTTTCCCCCTATCTTTGCTCTTTTGGGTAGCCACACACTCCACCACTTACCTCTGCTGCCCCTGCTACCATATCTCCCACTAATGGTGGCTGATCTTTACCATCTTTCTTCTACTGGTGGTTCAAGATCTGGGTGCTGGGTAAGAGTGTAGCTATGGGATGCATGCATTGCACTCTGGAAGCCTATAGTCCTTCCCTTTCTTCCAAATCTATTCCAACAATGCATCCCAAAGAGCCTCCACTTTTGCCCAGGAAACAACTATTGTCTCTCCCCATTCTTACTGTGTGCACTACAGAGTTGCCCTGCCTAGCACCTGGATCCTCCTTTACCAGCAAGAGGAAGAAAATAGCAACTGTGGGCAGTGGGATGCAGCAGTGACAGGGAGAAGCAGGCGTGCAGGAGACACAAAAAGGCAGAGTTGGGAGAAGATAGGATGAGGGAAATTGAAGTGAAAACAAGCACAGCAGGGCAGAAGAAGCGTGAGATCCTTGCCTAATAACATCACTGTCTTGGCCTAAGGACCACAGCTGGGTCTACTGAAACTGGTCACATGGTGATTCGGCTTACTGATGGAAGTTCCAGTCCCAATTGAGGTCATAATTTGCACTCTACTTGTTCTAAATATGCGGAAATGTTTTCCCCCAAATAATTTCAAACTTGCATGCCAGACTAATTTCAATACTCTTAAAATTGTTTATATCTTTGTATGCAGATGTACAGAAATGAGTTCAAACATTGTACAAAATTTGTAGTGGATATTAGCCTGAATTTAGATACTTTAAGATTTATAATTTACATTTATAATTTATTTATTTTTTTCTTTCATATTTCTCAGGTGTAAGGCTTTTCTCAGGAATTCTTTAAAACAGTTTAATCCTTTAATTTTAGCATGATTTCAGTGAATGAAACAACTCTGCAAATTCAGCAAATCAGTGAGTTTAATAATATCAGTCTGACATATTTTTTTTTAAATAAAGGCACCAAAGACACCTTTACAAAGAAGCATGGATCTACTAGGGAAGCAGCTTTCCTTGTATTCCTTTGGTATAATTGGTAAGGAATCAGTTAAGTTATTTATTGTAAATGTTTGGTACAAATTGTGGGAAAGGGTATTAATATCAGGACAAGGATTGATGCTTATAAATTCTGTTTATTTTTATAGGAATAATTATGTTAGTTGGTTGGTTGCAAGGAAAACATATTCTTGACATGTTTACCATTGGTGTCAGGTAAGATTCTTATTCTATGTCCACTACATTGTATAAAAACAGATTTCATTCCCTGAAGAACATCATGAAATATAGAACTCATATACAGTACCGCCATGTATTGAATAGATTGCACAGATGTCCTTGTGCAAATAAGTGGGGGGGGGTCCCAATTTTGCATATAGATTGTTAAATTCTAAGCTTGTGTGATACAGAGAAAAAAGTTTTGGAATTTGTGGTAATCTCAAGAAACATTTCAGAGTTATGCAGCATAACTTGAATTAATTCTGGATTAACAATATGCTTCTGCTTTAGAAACCTCAAATTTCAAAGAAACAAAGCAAAATACCAATCAGCTCCCCAGTCCTCTTTGAATGCAGTTATTCATGAAATTTGTCAATACTCTGCTTTAACTTAACCATATAAGTTATTTTTTTCTGCATATAGCTTAATTAACACATCCTTTCAATATTCAGCTTAGCTGTTGCTGCCATCCCGGAAGGTCTTCCAATTGTTGTAACAGTAACATTGGCTCTTGGTGTCATGAGAATGGTTAAGAAACAGGCCATTGTGAAAAAATTGCCAATTGTTGAAACTTTAGGTAAGATTAAGAATAATATGCAAAACTGCTAATAGCAATATATCAAATCAATATCAAAATACCTTTGAGTATAAATGGCATGTTATTGTATAAAAAGTAGTGCTCCAAAATATCCAAAGTGACTACTATAGCAATACATTATTATAAAAATAAACCCTTGTATTTCTGGAATTAACTATGATTTCTATATATGCTGGTAAATATTTTTACTGTGTTTAAAAATTGCAAGAAACTATCTGCAGGCAGTTGAAATGGTAGATTTAAGCTTGAGTTTTTATATATTGATGAGGCCTTTTTTTGGAAGAGCAAACATAATTCATTGAACTGGTGCAGAATTCAGCAGTATGGCTATTGGCCATAGCCAAGCTTTTGTACCATATTAAAAATAGCTTTAACTGTATTTACTGTGTTTCACAGTGTATAATACCTACTCAGGTAGAAAACCTGTCCAACTTCCAACTTTAGAATAGCAATGGAAACTCTACTATATTTGCATGATTAAGAGTTGTGGAACCTTTCCTTAGGAGATATGTCTAATCCCCTTCATTTATACTCTTTTAATTGGGACAGCAATTATAAAATCAAAGCATTGGATTGAATGACTGTATGTTATTAAGGAAATATTTGTTTGACATCTGAAGTTTATTAAATAGGCAAAATGTTTGATCTAGTGTAAAAGAGAGAATTTGGTAGGTTTATCTGGAGAAAACTAGATGACCCCACATTTACTTGCCTTAATGAACCCCAATAATCAGGAATAAATTTGGACCTAAGAATATTTTTGTTGCTTTGAGTATGTTATTAGGTCAGGTCCCAATCCAAAATTTTCCAAAAGTAATCATCCAGGTCATGTGGAGGAGCTAGAAGTTTTTTGAAATGTAACTTTCTTCAGATTTGGATAATGATAGTCTTCATCATCATAAACGGAAAAGGCATGTGGTGGCTCTTGCAGTGCAAGAGCATCTGCAAGTGCTTATTAGCTTGGCCAATTCCCAATTCTTCCTCTAGACAAAGGTAAAGAATGGTGGAACCAGCTGCCCTTGCAGTTGTTGCTATTGGAATGTGAAAAGGGTAGCTCCAGCATGAATTATGCTAAAACTTTAGTGAAAGGGTAAGGCCTCTCTTTAAAAATGAATTGGCCTGAGATCCTAGAGTAGGTTTATGACTACATAAATTAGCTACGCCACAGATTATGGGACTTTTCCTATCCCTGATCTAAGCAAGGATCCTTCTCTATTATTTTAGATTCTTGAAATAGATTTTGCTCTTATATTCCATTATCTTATCAAATCTGACAAATAATGAACTGATAATATTGTTTATGCTTTTCAGGATGTTGCAATGTAATTTGTTCAGATAAAACTGGTACACTGACAAAAAATGAAATGACTGTAATTCATATATTCACAGCAGATGGACTACATGCTGAGGTATGTGAGCATCAGTGTCAGAGATTCTTTGTTTACTAAAGTGTAATGGTTCTGAAATCTTTTTCCTAGAAACTGGCTGTTATTAGAGTAAATTAGCCTCTGTGGCTCTTAGGAATTTTCCAGTCTTAGCAACAGATTTACAACAGATTGCCTAGGGAATTCTGAGAGTTGATCCATTTCTCAGTTGTCAAGATTGAGAAACTCTGGATTATTGGACAATTGTTTCAAATATATATATTTATACATGAAGTCCTTGTTTGTCATTGAACCTGGAATTATGATTGTAAGTTGTTGAGCTGTACGTTGAGGCATCACATGGCTGCACACAATTTTTCAACATTTGCTTTGATTGTTAAGTAAATTAAACAATTTTCTCCCATTCGCATTTTTTGCTCAAAACTAGAAATCAATGCTGCACTTCATTGGTTAAATGGCCTAGATCTGTGACGGCAAACCTATGGCACATGGAGCCATTTGTCAGGGCACGCGAGGCGTTCAATCTTTTGAGGGCGTTTTTCACCTTCTGGAGGCTTCCCTGAAGCCTCCAAAGTGTGAAAAACCAACCCTATGGGCAAACTGGAAGTTTAGGAACAGACTTTCGGTTTGCTCATAAGACCATTTTTCGCCCTCCGGAGCCTTCAGGGAAACCTCCTGAAGGCCTCTGAAGGCTCTGGAGATCAAAAGTGATCCTAAGGAGAACCCTGAAGTTCAGGAATGGTGACTTCTGGTTTGTCCATAGGTCCGTTTTTTGCCCTTCGGAGCCTTCAGGGAAGTCTCCTGAAGGCTCTGGAGGTCGAAAATTGGCCCTACGGACAAACCGGAAGTCGCCATTCCTGAACTTCCGGGTTCCTCGCAGGTCCATTTTTTGCCCTCCAGAGGCTTCAGGAAAGCTCCTGAGGCCTCGGGGGCGCGCGGAAGCTGCTTTTGTCCTCCCCAGACTCTTAGAAACCCTCTGGAGCCTGGGGAAGGTGAAAAAAATGCAGCAAAAGCAGGGGAGCGGTCACTGATCTCACGCATACAGGCTCGCTGGGGGCACACGTACATAACATTGTTGGTGTGGCACACTGGCGCACAACCCCCCTGTGCTTCCCCCGCTTTTGGCATTGCAGCCAAAAAAGGTTTGCCATCACTGGCCTAGATATTGGTATTTGAACATAGATTTTTTTTAACATTTACATTTTATTGTGTTTTACCAATCTATTTGAAATGTTAATATATATTTCTATTCCATGTATGATAAGCCATGTACTAAATAAGGACTCAAGGATTTATCTTTCACAAATCATTACTTTTCCTACATTATTTTTAAGATCATAAGGTTTGATAATTGTGCTGATTATTTTGTCACAGGTTACTGGAGTGGGCTATAATAGATTTGGGGAAGTCATTGTTGAAGGTGATATTGTCCATGGATTTAGCAAACCATCTATTGGCAGAATTGTTGAGGTGAGCCTCACATGGAAAAATAACTATGTTCTGAAATAGTAACAGTTTATTATAGTAACATTTGTTTTCTTTGTAGGCTGGGTGTGTGTGCAATGATGCTATAATTAGAAACAACACTTTAATGGGGAAACCAACTGAAGGAGCCTTAATTGCTCTTGCTATGAAGGTAGGAAGTGCACTGAACCAATGGGTGATACTAATTAAAAATATAAAATGCATATTCAAAAAAACTCATTCAGGATAAACTGTGCTTGTATTATTATGTTGTTTGTAACTTATAATGTTAGACTAAGAAAAGTATTGCAATGCAGATAGTCCTTGACTTACATTCACAATTGAGCCCAAAATATATGTTGCTAAGTGAAACATTTGTTAACTGAATTTTGCCACGCTTTACGACCTTTTTTCTACAGTTGTTACATCAGTTGACTAAAGTGAATCTGGGTTCTTCCCTATTTGCCGAGGGGACCACATGATTCTGGGACACTGCAACCGTCATAAATATGAATCAGTTGCGAAGCATCTAAATTTTGATCATGTGACTATGGGGCAGTGGTGGGTTATGGATCCCGTTGTAACTGGTACACTGCAATGGGGCCAGGCGTCCACCACATGCACGCGCGCAATGTGCACATGCGTACCCACTGCCTGCGACACTAGCTGCTTGGCAGAGCATTGCGCAGGTGTTCTACGCTTCATGCATGTGCACAAATGCCCTTGTCAGCTCAAATAGAGGTAAGGAGAGCGGGCGGATGGTTCCTCTGGAGCATCGTAATGGAACGATACCTAGTGCTCCCAGCAGGCACTGGTACGCCCGTACCAGGGCATACCAATCGTAACCCATCACTGCTATGGAGATACTGCAATGATTTGTGAAAAATGGTCATAAGCCACTTTTTCCAGTACTGTTTTAACTCAAAATGGTCACTAAGCAAACTGTTGTAAGTTGAGGACTACTTGTTGTATAGTTGAAACTTACTATGAAAACTGAAGCAATGCAAGAACAAGTAATATGTGTGTTCATAAACACATATTATATATAAGTATATAATATAATCCAAAGAATAAAATCCAATTAAAACTGAACTATCAGTTTCTAATGGTGAATAGATATAGCAAGAGCCTTAAAAAGTGCTATTTATTCTGATTTTTCTTTGTAGAGAACCAGAAATATTTTGCATTTTTTGGAATTAAAATGCTAAAATTTCAAACTCTAACCATTTTGTTGATTCTTATAATTTATCTGTTGAATTATGAAGCTTTTAATTTCAGTTTTTCTAAATTGTTAATTAATCAATTCAGTTACTGTTTGAGTTATAAAGAATAGTTGTTGATTTGAAGTCTCTAAAAGTTGAAATGGTTCTAGAATTAATAAAAACTTAAATGTTAATTATTCTATAAAAGGCACTAGCATTTAAAAAAAAAGAAAATTAACTTGTTATGATTTGGTTACTGGCTTTGTTAACATAGGAGATAAACTATCAATAGAATACAAGAACCAGATGGAAACCTAAAGTGTATGTAATTAAGTGTAGGATACAGAATATGTTCAACTACTGACACTGAAGAAGCCAACCATGTGAAGTTACATTTTTGTTCTGGGAACAATGAGGATTTTAAATCTGGAATATTTATAGTGGCTTTTTATTATCTTAAAATTAGCATCTTAGAAATTAAATATGTTTATAAAACTGTAGCTTTAATTAAAAATAACATCCCAACTCTTTATGCAAAGGTTTTAAGATTGGACCCTAGCATGTTTCTGTTAGGCAAAACTTAAGTTATATTCTGTTTTTCATTTTTATAATTAATCTACAATAATTTCAACCCTTGATTTTTTAAATCGAAATATAATAATAATTTATCTGCATAAATAATTAAACAATGGTTCTTAGCTATGGTAAAGTATGCTTCAAAAATGATGTCTGAATTATATAAAATTCTGATAGACAATCTAAAGATTTTGGAAAAATAACTTTCATTATAATTTTAAAAATTATTAACAATTTTTAGCAAAATAATTTTACTAATCAAGTGAAATAATTTTAGTAAAATAGAGAAATTAAAAGTGGATTACATAATTATAGTTATAATCTTTCTTAATAAAAAGTATTAGAGGGAAATTAAAAGTAAAGAATGTTGTGAATACAATTGTAATAAATAAATGAAGTAATGAAATGATGTAGATAATATATGTAAAATGAGTAGAATATGAATTGCCTGATGTAGGTTGAAGAATTACAATCTTTTGTTTTCATAGATGGGTTTAGATGGAATCCAGCAGGATTACATAAGAAAAGCAGAATATCCTTTCAGTTCTGAGCAAAAATGGATGGCTGTTAAGTGTGTACATAGAACCCAACAGGTATGGCTATTACTAAACTTTTAATTGAATCTAATATTTTCCTACACCTTATTGTTTTTAATAATGCAGTGATTAAATTCCATCCCATTGTATTTAAAAGAAAAAGATCTAAATTGTATTTTATTTATTATTAAACTTCTATGCCACACATCTCACTAGGCAACTCTAGGGAGCTTACAATTTAAATTGTTATACCGTATTTTCACGACTATAAGCCGCACTGAAAATCCTAAAATTTGATAAAAAACCGGCAGTGCGGCTTATAACCCGGTGCGCTTTATGTATGGAAAAAGATCAAAAATCTCTCCCTCCCAATTTGATGCTCAAACTTGAAGCACGAGGACGGCTGGGCTGAGCGCCCGTTTCCGAGCGCCCCCCCCCCCCCCGGCTTGGTAGGAAGTCCAGATCGAAAGCCAAGCCTGCAGCTAGCTGGCTGGCTGGCTGGCCGGACTACCAGCCCCAGCAGCAGCCCCTCCACCCCTGCATTGACGCGTCGTTCAACCGACCCATTTTCCCCCCGGGTTTTATTTGCCAGCGGAGCCCACCCACCAGACAGACCCTCGCCCCGTTTTCTCCCCCCACCCCACCCAATCCGGGTTAGAGGTGTTGTGCGAACGCGTCTCTCGGGACGCCCCCCTCCAATTCGGGTTCAAAGCATCGCGCGGATGCGGGAAGCCTCCTGCTTTCTCTATTCTTCCTCTTTCTCCCTCCCTCTTTCTCTTTCTCTTTCTCTCTTTTCCTCTCTGCCGTCTTTCCCGGACTGGGTCTGCTGGCGGGGGGGGGGAGGGCTGGGAGGGGCTGATGGATCTGGTACCTGCCTGAAAAGAGATAGAAGGGGGGGAACGCAAGCTTGGAAGCCACCAGACCTTAGTTGATTAGGAGCGGCAGGATTCCCCCCCCTGCCGCGCCCCCCCCGCCTCTGTATTGCAGAAGGGAAGGGCAGCCCGTAAGAGCATCTTCGGAGCCAGAAATCCGGTTACTGTGCCAGCCGACATTGGCCGTGGTCTCTCTCTCTCTCCCCCCCCTCAAGCTTCTACGCCCCGCCACTTGATCGTTCTTGCTTTGTAAGCAAAACGGTGGGGGGGGAGCAGAACTAAAGGAGAGCCGGAGAGAGAGGATGGGGGGGAGAGAAAGAAAGAGAGAGAGAGAAGAGAAGAGATCAGCTCCTTTATAAAGACTGGATAGCCTTCCGCGCGGACGACGCTGTGCTCCAGGGGGCTGTTGCTCACTTTCTGCCAGCTCTCCCGGATCAGCTTCTGATACGCGCTGGAAAGTCCGTCACGCTCCATTTTTCTCCCAGAGCTAAGTGCCAAAGGGGAGCAGAAGCGCCGTTTCGGGAGAAAGCTCCGCTCCCCGCTCAAAGTCTTGGGCTGCCCCCGGAGGAACAGGTGGCCCGGATCCGGATCCCCGAGCAAATAATAAATAAATCCACACGCGGGGCTCGACGGAGCTTTGAAAGCCGCTTTCTCGCCCGGAGCTTCCCTTCACATCTCTGGAACGGCTTGGCTCCTTTCTTTTTTTTTTTTAGGGCGCCCCTCCATTGGTGCGGCTTATAACCTGGTGCGCTTTATGTATGAAAAAAGTTTGAAAAATTAACGTTAACTGATACTGCGGCTTATAACCCAGTGCGGCTTATGGTCGTGAAAATACGGTACTTCATTTTAGAGTGAAGATAACATTATAACAATGATTGTTTGAAAAAGAACAAGTAAACCCAGCTGAGGACGATGTGTAACAGACTACCATCTCTAATATTGCAGTACCATTTTCAGCCTTTTAACAATGCATCAGTTGATATAGTGTTGTTGTTGGTGGTGTTGTTGTTGTTGTTGTTATGTAGTTAATCTTTGGTGAGATTCACAGCCTTTGGGGCTGGTTGGTAGCTCAACAACTCAAGTCCTAACCAAGGACCTAGGAACTGTTAAAGTAACATCGGAGGATATAAGCTGTTCCAAGTAGGGTGGTTTAATATAGAATCATGTTCAAGTCTGATAAATTAAGAATTTCCAAATAGCGAGGTAGCCCTTTAGATATTGCTCCAAGGGTTCCAATTACAATCGGGACAACAGACGATTTCTTTTTCCACAGTCGCTCAACTTCAATTTGCAAGTCCTGGTACTTTGTGATTTTTTCTTGCTATTTATCTTCAATTCATGCATCTCCAGGTATTGCAATGTCAATGAACCATACTTTTTTTTTATTTTCAACTATTGTTATGTCAGGTGTGTTGTGGGCCAAGTGCCTGTCAGTCTGAATTCTGAAGTCCCACAAGATCTTGACTTTCTCATTCTCTAAAACCTTCTGAACCTGATGTTCCCAGTGGTTTTTGCTATACTCAAATCCAAACTTTTGGCACAATTTCCAGTGAATGATTTTAGCAACGCGGTCATGGCATTGTAGGTAGTCAGTTTGTGAAATTTTGCTGCACCCACTGATCAAGTGGTCAATTGTCTCGTCTTTCTCATTAGAGAGGCAACATTTGCTGTTGGTAGTAACATGTTGAATTTTTGCCTTCATGCAGTTTGTGACTAAGGCTTGTTCTTGAGTTGCCAAAATAAAGCCTTCTGTTTCTTTTTTCAGTGCTCCTGATATTAACCAAGTTAGCTTTTGGTCAGCTTTGCCTTCAATACTTTTCAAGTATTGGCTGTGTATAGTTTGTTTTTCCAATTTTCAGCTCGCTTCTCAATTACTTCTTTCTTATATTCAGCTTTTGACTTAGTTATTTTTAAAAGGCCTCCTTTATTTACTTCCTTAATCATTGGTTCTTCACTTTTCTGGATGTAATCATTCAAGCTGTGTTTTTCTTCTTCCCTTGTCTGTTTTACTTGTAGGAGTCCTCAACCACCCTCTACTCTTGGTAGATATAATCGGTCAACATCACTTTTAGGGTGCATAGCATTATTATTATCGCAACAACAGAATTGTATCATAGCGGCCAGTTGTTTTGCCAGATTTGGCATTGATTACTAGTCGAGCCCCACCCAGGGCCCTAGGACGTCATAATGTATTTTCATAATATGCGTGCAGATCCAAGCAGTGCGGTTTTTTGACTGATGGTGATTTTGTCAATTTTTAACAGCACCCAGTGTGCCAATTACCACTGGAATTACCACTGCTGGTTTGTGCCATAATCGTTGAATTTCGATTTTTAAGTCCTGGTATTTCGCATTTTTTTCATATTTCTTCTCATCAACCCTGCTATCACCTGATATTGCGATGTCTATGATTGTAACCTTATTTTTCTCAACTAGTGTGATGTCTGGTGTATTATCCACCAGTATTTTGTCCGTTTGTATGCGAAAATCCCACAAGATCTTGACCATCTGATTTTTGGTGACTTTTTCAGGCTTATGTTCCCACCAGTTTGTTGCTGTTTTAATATTATAATTTTTGCACAAATTCCAGTGGATCATTTGTGCTACTGAGTTGTGCCGCAATTTATAATCAGTCTGCGTGATTTTTTTACAGCAGCTGAGTATGTGATCAACAGTTTCATCAGCTTCTTTGCAAAGTCTGCATTTGGCATCATCAGAGGATTTTTCGATTTTGGCCTTAATGGCATTTGTGTGGATAGCTTGTTCTTGCGCAGCCAGGATTAGTGACTCTGTTTCTTTCTTTAATGTACCTGCTGTTAACCATAACCAAGTTTTTTCACTGTCCACTTTATCTTTTATTTTTCCAGAAATTGGCCATGCAATGCTTTGTTCTGCCAGCTCTCCATTAATGATTTTATCACATCTTTTCTGTATTCTTGTTTCGTCTGTTGGACCTTCAATAGATTTTTATTCTTTACTTCGATTAATAGATGTTCTTGATTTTCTTTTAAATAATCAGCCAGTGCATGTTTTTCTTCTTCAACTATTTGCTTCACTTGTAATAATCCTCTGCCACCTGATTTTTGTGGCAGGTATAGTCTATCAGTATCACTACGTGGATGTAAACTGTAGTGCATTGTCATTAGTTTCCTGGTTTTTCGGTCCAAAATGTCCAAATCAGCTTGTGTCCAGTTAACTATACCAGCTGTGTATCTTATACCTGATATTGCCCAGGTATTTATGGCCCTGATTGTATTTCCACCATTCAATTTAGATTTCAAAATTTTCCTAACTCTGTTGGTGTACTCTCCCCTGACAATAGTTTTTACTTCTCCATGCTTAATGTTATCCAACTGCAGAATGCCTAAATATTTGTAGGCTTCATTTTCGTTGCATTTAATTAATTGAATTCTTGTGAAAGAATAGCCTTGGAGGTCTTCTAGTCCAACCCCCCGCTCAAGCTGGAGACCTTATGTCATTCCAGACAAGCAGCTTTCCAGTCTCTCCTTAAAAGCCTCCGTTGATGGAGCACCCACAACCTCTGAAGGCGAGCCTTCCACGTGGCAACACGCTCCAGTGGTGCCACGGGTTTAACAATTCGGATGGAAGAGGTGCACGTGTGTCCTTTTAATGCCCACGTGCACTCAAAGAACACATTGAAGAACAGACTTCTTGAAGAACACACACAGAACATTCTTGAAGGACACACTTCTTCAAATTGAATAGTTTCCATTTAACACCCACTCAGTTGAGGACAAATAGATAGATTTGCAGAGAATATTAGTGTTCACGTGCCTCCAGAGTTTGTGGCTGCTTCCATTGCTGGAGGTTTTGAAGAAGACACTGGACAGCCAGTTGTGCAGGATGGTACAGGGCCGTGATGACGAACCTGTGGCACTTGGGCCAGAGGCGGCACGCAGAGCCCTCTCTGCTGGCACCGTCACCCCAGGTCAGATCTCCGTGGCGTTTCTTTCGTGAGCGTCTCTTTCCCTGCAAACGATGAAAGAGACGCTCACGGGGGGGGGGGGGGAAATCTTACCTCTTACCGAGCTGCCGGTGTTGGGATGCCCCATCTCCTGCCCTCCAGCTGGTCTTCAGGTCCCTGCTGCACATGTGTGCATGTACACACATGCATGCGCATGTCTGTGCCTGCACACTTTCACTTTGGGCATGCGTGCACGTGCAGTTTGGGCACTCAGTGTCTCAAAGGTTCGCTATCCCTGGTGTAGGGTCTCTTACTTGAGCAGTAGGTTGGACTAGAAGACTTCCAAGATCCTTTCCAACCCTATAATTCAATGTTCTAGTTTTATTATTTTATTATTTATTTGTGCCTTTGATTAATTAATTGTGCATTTGATTAATTGGAGGGGGAGTAGAACTCCTTAGCACCAGAGCATGTTAATAATAATGTAAAAAATACTAATGCTATGATGGTCATTTTGAAAAATCCTTTCTTACTGAGCACCTAGAAGCCAAGAGGAACATATGTGGCAAATTTGAAGTTTGTAGGCTTTACGGTTCTGGAGATTTTGTGATGATGCATGAGTGACATTTCACTTTTATATACCTTGGTTCTATTATATATCCATATATGTACTACTATTTTCCCAATTTGTACTTTCTGCTTTTTTCTATTAGTTTTTAGTACAGTCACTATATTGCAAGATATTATATCTCTATTCATCATCTCTTAGACTTTTTAGAATTTTATCATTTATTGACTTTTTGGTAACTCTTATATTTTTCTCTTGGGATTCTATATTTCTTTCTAGCATTTTTGCACATACTGAATGTTCCCTCTGTCTTACCCCTTATTTCCTTCTGAGGCATCATTAGGATACCAATCCATAACCCTTTCATTACTTTTGGAAAATCTTCCTTTTTTCTCTCTGTTCTATTGTAAATTGTTATGGAATTATTTATTTGATTCTTAGTATTTATTATTACTGTCTTTCCAGTGTTTTTGTCTCCTTGTAATTTGTTTTGATCTGTCTCCTTCGCCAATCCTTCTAATTTCTCATGTGTCTTCTGAATGTTATGTTAATTTTTCCCCACAGTTTGTTGAGGGTCTTCTACACTCACATCTTTATCTTTGAACAATCACATCATCTTCTTATGATTCTTTAGCACATTTTTGAAAATACTCTTAACCATCATTAAAATTTCTTCACAGAACTTTATTTTCTCCTGTTGAATCATTTTCTACCAGTTTAATATATTAAAATTATTCAATGTACTCTAATATTCCAGTATCCCAATACCTAAAAACTCAAAAAAGTCAATTATTAATAAAATTTAATCAATCCTGGAATTTTTCCTCCAAGTCCCCTAAATTTCT
This sequence comes from Thamnophis sirtalis, assembly GCF_051295495.1. Lineage (NCBI taxonomy): Eukaryota > Metazoa > Chordata > Lepidosauria > Squamata > Natricidae > Thamnophis > Thamnophis sirtalis. The sequence goes on from NW_028261384.1 coordinate 53,925,360, forward strand.
ATTTTACAATATTTATAATTTCCAGTTTACATCTTCCCAATTGTCCCAATTTTTTTAATTTTTAATTTATTTTGGTTACATAATAAAAAATCTTTTGTGGAAAGGGGCTGACGTCATGACGGCACAACGTGCGATCTTGGTGCTCTGAAATCGCAGTCGATATTTCTGCTGCTGGACGGTCCATTCAGACCTAAACCATCCCGCAGAGATGGTGATTGAGAAGGGCACCTCCTGCTGATCTCAGGGACACCTCAAAGTCCCTGAAAGATCCAGGAATAGCCTTTTTTTCTGGTGACAGAAACGCAGCTAATGAAGCTGCTGAAGTTGGAACAGCTCCGGAACGGGAACAAAGTGAAAAGAGAAAGTGTGTCGAATTGGTGAGGAAATTTTATTATTAGAAAAAGAGACTACCACCCAAAAAATTACGTTAAATTAAAATTGAAGATGGAAGACTGTAAGTGGCAAAATTAATCTACATTAAACTTAGTGTGTTATCCTGTTTCTATTTTTTTTCATGGATGGAATTTTTGCAAAGGCTCCCTATTTAAACTGAATGGATTATTTTTTTCTTCTTTTTTCACTTTTGCTCACACCTATGGATTAAAATTTTCCTTCTTTTTTTGCAATGCTTGATTGGATTGATTGGATTATTTTTTATCTCCATTTAAGAGTTCTTTTCTTTCTTAAGCTTGGAATATAAAGAAGATAATAAGAAGGATTATTATAAGGATTATTATTATAAAAAGCAGTTACACTGCCACTTAGAATGCTGGAGGCTGGATACATTGTTTTTTCTTCTTTCTCTTTGATCACTTGAAATTTAATGTTCTTTCAGTTTGTTTACTGGCAATGATAATAGGAAGAGCACAAGTTGTTTATACAGATGCTTTTTGGGAGTTCTATCACTAGCTATTGGAGGGAAGACAACATTTTGACTTGAAAGATAATAAATGAACCTGTTTGAAGTTTATTAAAATAGCCTTGAATCCTATGGTGGCAGTGCCTGCAAAATTGGAAGAATGGTGCAGCAGGAAAAAGAAACTGTAACATTGCAAATGATTATGTTTGAAATTCAAAATCTATTAGTTGTGACAGAGACAGTTGAAAAGAGATTGGAGAATATGGAATACAAAACAGAAAAATTTGATGGAAAAACTGAGGATGTTTATCAAATGAAGAATGTGGAGGACACAGTTCAAAAAAATGGAAGAAAAGATGAGCAAAGAGATAAGGAAACTGTGGATACTGACAACAAAGTGAGCGTGAGCAGAATATGGAAAGGGGAGATAGATGGATTGGAACTCTACCCCAGACTTCAAAGCACAGAAGAAGAAAAGAGAGAAAAATTGATAGAGATAAGGAGAAAAATCTTGATAGAAGCACCAGTGATAACCAAAGATAAGCTGATGGAAAGAGCAGATGCTCGGTTTTGAACTTTTATGAGATATGAAAGGAACAACATGTTGCAAAGAGAAGTTCATACAAGATTTATTAAGAAATTTACTAGAATATTACTGCTACAAATGGCAAGAGATATAAGACTGCACTATTACTGGGAAGATACTGGTTGATGCAATGAAAATGTATAATAAAAACTAAGCTAAATTTAGTTTACTAGTAGTATGTATAAAATGAAGTGACAATAGCTATAGTTAAATAATGATTAATAATGATAACAATACATATAGATATATTAATTTGATAATATGAATTTTTATATAAACAACACATGGAGAATATGAGAGGAGGTTTAAAAGCTTTATCTAGAATATGTTATAAAGATGTATTGCGATTGGATGATTTTAGAATGATTTAATACATATAATCCTATTCTAGATTTTGAATATTATATATAAAAGGATGTAAAAACAATTATAGTCAAATTAAGGTTGAGATATAATAATCGTGATATACATGAATATATTTGGATTACTCTTAAAATATGAGATTTGATATGAAAAACTGGTGATGACTATGGAAGAGATGCATGGAAATACTGTAACCAACTGACACACTTTCTACAATTTGTAATGAAAGATGCTTTTTATTTTTATGTTTGTTTGTCTTTGTTCAAAAATAAATAAAAATTGTTTAAAAAAATTATTTTGTGAACAGTGTTGTCTGAATTCCTCCTTTTACATTCCCACCAAAAGGCATAATTCATTTTATATTATATTTCCATTATTTCTAATTTTAGTCAGATTACTTTTCTTCTATTTTCCAATTTCTAGTTTTAAACATGTACAAACAATATAATTTTTCTTTCTCTTTAAAAATAAACAATTATCATTTCTTTTCCATCTATTTTTCATTAACAGTATGAATCTTCAAGTTTCAAATTTCAAGTTTTATGTAATCAACATAACATAATTATTTAAGAGATTTAAGGTTTTTAATATAATTCCCACACATTCTAATTAAAAATATTTTAATCTTGTTAATATTTCTTTTACTGGATCATATTCTACTATTCTTATATTTCTAAATTTTCTTTTCTCTCTTTTTTATGTGTCATATCTTTTATTCTATATTTTCCCTCTCACTTTTCGATAGATTTTTTTTCTCCCCTATCTCCCTTCATTTTTTTTTTGCAATTTTTTTTTATTTTTAAACATAAGAAACAACATAAAAAAAAATCTCATCCATACAGACTGTAGAAAGTGTATCGGTTACAAAAAGTTTTCATGCATCTCTTCCACAGTCATCAAGCATAATTCATATTAACTCAAGTATTTTAACTCAAATATTTATACATGTTACTCTTATACCTCCACTTATGTTTGACTATAATTGTTTAAACATCCTTCATCATAAACTGTACCAAAATTTAATACATAACCACATACTGGCATTTCATTTAATATTTCTAAAATCCTCCAATAACACTGAATCCTTATGTCCTATTCTAGCTAAACATCCATAATATTTAAAAACAGACTTTTCTAATCCTCCTTTCCAGATCGCTGTTGGCAGTTTTCAGCTAGTTTCCTTATATTATACTCATGTATATGTATATAAGTTATCATCGTTATCCCTCCTTTATTTAACTATATCCTGTATCATAACATTTACCACTAATCAATATTCATATCCAATTATTACTTATCATAACACTACACATTGTGTACATTATTATCATTATCATATTTAGTTATATCTATTATTATTAAGTTTCACTAAGTTTAACTAGTTTTAAGTTATATTCTTCCATCTATCAGCCTGCATCTTTCCAATAACAAAACAATCTTATATCTTCTGCCATAGTATTTTAACTCAGATATTTATACATATTATCCTTATACCTCCTTTTTATTTAACTATAATTGTTTAAACATCCTTCATCATAAAATATACTAAGATTTAATACATAACCACATACTGGCATTTCATTTGATATTTCTAAAATCTTCCAACAGCACTGAATCCTTATGTCCTATTCTAGCTAAACATCCATAATATTTGATAACAAACTATTCTAATCCTCCTTTCCGGAACACCGTTTGCAGTTTTCATCCAGTTTCTTTATATTGTACCCATATATATATATATATATATATATATATATATATATATATATATATATATATATATATATATATATATATATATATATATATATATATATATATATATATATATATATATATATATATATATATATATATATATATATATATATATATATATATATATATATATATATATATATATATATATATATATATATATATATATATATATATATATATATATATATATATATATATATATATATATATATATATATATATATACCCATATATATATATATATATATATACCCATATATATATATATATATATATATATATATATATATATATATATATATATATATATATATATATATATATATATATATATATATATATATATATATATATATATATATATACCCATATATATATATATATATATATATATATATATATATATATATATATATATATATATATATATATATATATATATATATATATACATACACATACATACATACATACATACATACATATATATATATATATATATATATATATATATATATATATATATACACATACATACATACATACATACATATATATATATATATATATGTTGTCTTCATTATCCCTTCTTTATTTAACTATATCCTGTATCATAACATTGTCCCCCTAATAATCAAAACTTAACTGTATCTAATTTAATTCTTTTTTATTAGCCTCAGTATATAATCCAAAAGGATTTCTAATCTTCCTTTCATGAGTACCATTCAATGTTCATGTCCAGTTATTACTTATCATAACACAACACATTGTATACATTATTATCATTATCAATTATTTATTTAATTATATCTATTATTACTAAATTTCACTAAGTTTAACTAGTTTTAAGTTACATTCTTCCATCTATCAACCTGTAATCTTTCCAATAACGAAACAATCTCATATCTTCTGCCGTTTGTGGTACCAATTCTCTAGTCATCTTCTTGGTCAGCTTTGTATGGACTTCTCTTACCACCTCCTTGCTTATAAGATCTTTCATATAATCTTTTTTTTATTACATAAACAACACATACACACAACAATGAAAAAACAAAAAGAAAAAAGAAAAAAAGCACAATCATCACATACAGCATGTTGTTTGGTTACAGGTGTTTTAACATTTATCATTCTTCTACATTTATTACCTGTACTATATATATATATATATATACAGTCCATTATTTTTCAGATAACTTCTTCCTGTTTTGGTATTGTTTCATTTTTCCAGTTTTTTGCAAATATGATTCTTGCTGCTGTTAACACATTTACAATCAGATATTTTAAGTCTTTGTTATAGATTTCTGGTATGATCCCCAATAAAAAGACCTCTGGTTTAAAGTCTATTTGTTTGTGTGTCATTTTCTCCAGCCACATGTGGATTTTAGTCCAGTATCTTTTAGCTTCAATGCAAGTCCACCACATGTGGTAATATGAGCCCAGTATCTGATGACATTTCCAACACTTTTCTGATTTATTCTTGGACATTCTTGCAATTCTGGTTGGGGGTAGATGCCACCTGTAAAACATCTTATACAAGTTTTCTCTATATGCAGTAGACATTGTCATTTTATAATTTTGAGACCACAGTTTCTGCCATTTCTCTAAGTCAATCCCATACCTAAAATTTCCCCCCCAAGCTATCATAGTTTCTTTAACTTGTTCTTCTTGTAATTTAACCTCCAATAGATATCCATATAGTTTTTTAATTACTTTTTCATCAGTACCTGTTAAAATTTTGTCTAACTCAGTCATTTTATTGTAAAAACTTTTGGATTTTCTATCTTCATTATATCTGGATTGTATCTGTACATATGAATACCAGTTCATTTCTATCCCTTCTTGTTTCAACTCTTGGATAGATTTGAGTTCACCCTCTGCATTCAATAATTCAAAATATCTAACTGTTTGTTCCTTTTTATATATTATTGGATATGAAAATGCTTCAATTGTTAATATCCAGACTGGAATTTTTAAGTAGTGTATTCTTTTTACCTTTTCCCAGTTTGATAACAACGCCTCCCTTATATAATGTCTTCTAAAATAACCATGTGCAGGACTTCCTGGGAGGAGCTTACTGGTGGAAGCAGCAAAAAATCAGCTGCCTCCGAATTCCTGGCTACGTACCTGTTTAGAGGATCTTCCATCTGACGTCTTATCAGGTTTTCTTATCCTTCAGGCAAGAGGGAAAGAAGAAACTGTTTTGCTGGCAAATGCTCTTCGATTTTTGCAGCTTTTGTGCTTGCAAGGAAAGGGGGGCTAGCCCAAGGCAGAACGGCTGTCCGTGCTGGGAACTTCAAACTGCCTTGTGCAGGACAAAGTAGGTCTCTCCCACTCTGCTCTAAGTTTTGTTTGATTTAATCTTATCACGAGCTGAATCCGTTTACTGCGAGGACAATAATTGCTTATCAACATTTTAGCTTCTTCTCTTTTTCTCCTCCGAAAAATTATTTACTCAGAGGCTTTTAAAATGGCGCCGAGCAGGCTGGTTTCTCCGGTAATAACGAACACTTTTTGCTAATTCTCACAAGACTTCAAAAGAATTCAAAACAAAAGAGATAGCTTATCATATGCTTTGGTTTCACAATAGAAGAATTTTACTCCTTCATTAACTTTGCTTATTTGGAAGTTAAATGGTGATGAATCTGTTGAACGGTCTTGTTACAATGTTTACTCACTGAAACTTTTGCCAAGCCTTAAACTTCAAAATAAAAGCCTCTTTACTTAAAGCTGTATATTTAGGCAATAGAGTTTTATTAACTGCAGGCAGACAAATTTTGAAATGGCCTCAAAACCAAATATTAACTTGAAGTCGTCACCCTCTACTTCCAGGGGCACATCCTCAGTGCCTGGCACAAAGCTGCAGCCTCCGCTTCCTACGCCCCCTGCTGGGGATGTGTTAACGAAAGAATTTTTTCTGAGTAATCTAAGCGAGGCTCTTAATGCACAGACAATTAAAATGGAAGATAAATTTAGAGATAATAGAGAGGAGAGAAAAGAGGAAATAAAAGAAATGAAAGAAGAAATTAAAAGTGAAATTAAAAGTGAAATAAAAGGACTTAAACAGGAGTTGTATGAGAAATTTGAGGCTAAGGTTGATAAAATTAGAGACGACATGCTGAGTCTGGTAACTGTATTAACAGAACATATTTCTGGAGTGGAAGATACTCTAGAGGTTCTTAATGATGCCAATGCTAACTTGACATTGAAAACAGAGGTGGTGGAACAAAAAGTGGAAAATGCTGAAAAAGAAATTATTATGATACAGTACCGACAAATGGAGTTCGCATTAAGAGTAAGGGGGCTGCGTGAGGAGAAACAGGAGAACCTGAAACAGATCCTATCGGAAGCTTTTGACCGCCTGATGGGAAGACCAGGGACCAACCAAGGCTGGCAAATTGACAAAGCTTACCGCGTTAACTCCTGGCTGGCAAAGCAGAAGCAGCTTCCTCGAGACATCGTTATATATTTTACTACAAGAGAGTTCAGAAATATGGTACTGCAAGCGTCTTATAACACTAAGCTTCAAATTGGCGGTCAAGATCTGGCTGTTTTGAAAGAAATACCACCTCAAATGTTAAGAGCCAGAAGAGACTACGCTTTTTTGGTCGAAGAACTCAGAAATCGTCAGATACAGTATAGATGGGATGCACCATTTGGCATCATATTTACATTTGATAAGCAAAGGTACCGCCTCAACTCTGTATGGAAAGCCCGAGATTTTTATTATAATATATTGAAGGCCGGACACCCTGCACCATCTGGACCTAGAGAAAGACCACAAGAAGGACAGGATAGACAGCAAACTACACAACCACCAGACAAGATGGAGCATCTCTCTTCTCTAGAAGTGCAAGGTGCTATGGAACCAAGACCTAGCCGCATGACTACTAGACGTATGGAGAAACAAACTAAGAGGCAACAGCATCAACAATCATCGGCCATCGATCAAGGAACTACAACAACAAATCTGGAAGCAGTGGGAGGAGCTAGACCTAAGGTTAAACAGGCCGTGCAGGAAGCTCTAAAAATGCTTCAACCAACCAAAGATGACAACTAAGATTTTAACATGGAATGTCAACGGACTGAACTCTCCACAGAAGAGGAAGAAAATATTTCATTATCTTAAACAGTTTAAGAACGATGTAATTTGTTTGCAAGAAACTCATATCAAGTCAACTGATCAAAAATATTTGATCAACTCAAAACTTGGTCAACATTTTGCAGCTTCTGCTATGGAAAAGAAGAATGGTATAGTTGTATACTTAAGAAAAGATATGAAAGCTGAATTAATAGAAGCAGATCCCTTCGGAAGATATATTGCTTTAGACTTAATCTTAGAAGGGAAAAAGACATTACTTTTGGGAATTTATGCTCCCAATCAACAGCAAGATAGATTCTATAGAAATCTTCATGCTAAATTAGTACAGTGGGACTATAGTTCCTGTATACTATTGGGTGACTGGAATGGAGTGATAGACACTAAGAGAGATAAGAAGATTTCCCGCCTAAATACCAAGATGCGAGCAAAGTTACCCAAATCTTTCTTTGACATTATGGATGATTTTGAATTGAGAGATATCTGGCGAGAAAGAAATGCAGAGGAATATGACTTCACTTTCTTCTCGGACAGGCATCAATCCCTTTCAAGGATTGATTTTATTCTAACCACTAATGATTTGCTTTCTAGGGTCAAGAAAACAAAGATTGCAGCTAGAGTCCTTTCGGACCATAACCCAGTTTGGATGGAGTTGGGAAGGGTAGTGCAGGCAAGAAGGTTTTGGAGACTGAATGAAAATTTATTTAGATATGAAAACTATATTAATGATTGTAAAAAATTACTATCTGAATATTTTGTTTTGAATATGAATAAGGGTACATCGATGGAATTTGTATGGGATGCAAGCAAAGCGTATATGAGAGGAGTTTTGATGAATATAAATAAAACACATAGAAATAAGCAAGGGTTAAAACGAACAGAACTGGAAGAGGAAATTAAGAGAAAAGAGCTGGAGTTAACAAGGAAACCAGACGATACAAAGGTTAAGGAAGCTATTAACATATTAAAATCTCAATTTGACATGTTGATCTCTGACCAGGTAGCTACTAATTTATGATATGCAAAACACAATACTTTTTGTAATGCAAACAAACCTGGCAGATGGTTAGCTTATCAGATTAGGAAAAAAAGGAAAACTCGAAATATATCTAAACTGATTTACAGAGGGAAGGAGGTGTTCCAACAGGAAGAGATTCAAAAGGCTTTCTGGGAATTTTTTACAGAACTGTATAAAGGGGATAAAATTAATGGTTTAGACATAGACAAATATTTAGACAAGGAGAAAATACCTTCAGTTAGAGAAGAACACAGGCAAAAATTGAATCAACCAATAACCTCGGGGGAAATCCTGCAGGTAATTAAGCAATTAAAGCCAGGGAAAGCACCAGGTACAGATGGCTTGACAGCGGTTTACTACAAAAACTTACAGTTAGAAATGGTAGAACCTCTTAGAGAATTATTTAATATGATTCAAACGGAAGGTAAAGTCCCTCCATCTTGGAAGACAGCGTTTATATCCTTGATACCCAAAGAAGATCAAGATACTACTCAACCCAAAAATTATAGACCCATTTCATTACTGAATGTAGATTATAAAATTTTTACTAAAATATTAGCAAATAGGTTAATGTTGGTCATTCAACAATTGATACATACGGACCAAACAGGTTTTATACAAGGGAGACAGATGAAAAGTAATGTCAGATTAATTATTAATGCATTAGAATATTTGGGAAAGAACAACCAGATCCCTGCTGCGTTTATATTTTTGGATGCTGAGAAGGCCTTTGATCGAGTTAATTGGCAATTTCTGCTGAAGATATTGCAAAAAATGCAGATAGGAGATAATTTTTTACAGTCAATTAAAGCAATATACCAACAGCAAACAGCACAAATCATAGTCAATGGAAGTTTAACAGACTCTTTTCAAATTGGAAAAGGTACAAGACAGGGTTGTCCTTTGTCCCCATTATTGTTTATTATAACTTTGGAAGTATTGTTGAATAAAATACGGGGCTTGGATGGTTTAAAAGGGATCAAGATTAGGCAGCAAGAATATAGAGTCCGCGCTTTTGCGGATGATTTGGTCATAATATTGGAACAACCGCAGGAATCCTGTATGGTTTTAATGAATACGATTAATCAATATGGTCAAGTGTCTGGCTTTAAAATAAACTTAGGAAAAACCAAAATATTAGCTATAAATATGAATATTAAACAAAAGGAAGAATTAGGAGTGATGCTAGGATGTGAGGTAGTTAAAAAAGTCAAATATCTTGGAGTTAACATTTTAACTTCAAATGGGAAATTATATAAGCATAATTATGAACCACTTTGGCATAGCATACAGACAGAGATGAAAAAATGGGAGAAATTGCACTTATCTTTGCTGGGCAGGATAGCGGCAGTGAAAATGAACATTTTACCAAAATTTTTATTTCTTTTCCAAATGTTACCTATACTTAAAAAAGATGCGAACCTTTTAGAATGGCAGAAGGGTATCAACAAATTTGTGTGGGCAGGAAAGAAGCCGAGGGTAAAGATGAAAATAATGCAAGATGTACGCGAGAGAGGAGGATTGAAACTACCTAATTTAAAACTATATTATGATGCAGTGGCATTATCTGCAATTAGTGATTGGATTCATTTAACCAATGATAGAATATTGAACATTGAGGGACACGATCTGGTATTTGGTTGGCATGCTTATCTGTTATTCAACAAAAAATTGGATAAGAACTTTAAAAGTCATATTTTGAGAAATGCTTTATTGCGGGTTTGGAAGAAATACCAATATAAATTAAATGACAAGATACCCATGTGGGCAATTCCTAGACATGCAATTGAAAATATGAATACAGCACAAAAACAGGACAGATTTACTTACAGACAGCTTCTTACCTCGGAAAGGGGGGTATTACAATTAAAATCTTTAGAGGTATTAAAAGAGGAGAAGGTAGTTCAAACATGGTTCCAGTATGGGCAATTACAGGCTAGGTGGAAAATAGATCAAAAAATTGGCTTTATTCAAGTTGAGGATAATCTGTTTAAACAAATAAGAGATCAAAGCTTAATGCATATAAAGAGGATATATAATGTATTAATACAGATGGATTCGGAAACAGAATTAGTTAAAGATTGTATGATAAAGTGGGCTCAAAATATTGAGGAACCAATAATGTTGGATACATGGGAAAGAATTTGGGTAAGAAATGTGAAATTTACACAAGCTCAAAATCTGAGAGAAAATTTTTACAAGATGTTTTATAGATGGCATTTAGATCCTAAAAAGTTGGCTTCTATGTATCCGAATGTACAGCCTAAATGTTGGAGGTGTGGTTCTCTCGATGCTACATATTATCATATATGGTGGACCTGCCAAAAGGTTAAGGCATTTTGGATAAAAATATGGTGGGTCATGCAAAATGTTTTTTAAAAAAGGATAAAGTTTATTCCTCAGTTATTTTTACTAGGTATATGTACTGATTTTACAGTGGTAGAGACCAATTTGATTCTGCATCTGATAACTGCAGCAAGACTGTTGGTGGCGCAATATTGGAAGAAGGAAGACTTGCCTACAATCCAAGAATGGACATTGAAAGTAACAAACTTAGCTGAAATGGCTAAAATATCGGCATATCTCAAAGATCATTCAAATGAGAGATATAAACGAGACTGGAAAAAATGGATTGACTATATACAAAATAAATACGGGACTAAGAAATTCCAGTTAGCTTATGCTTAAGATCAGAAATGATTTAAACTGTTAAAAGTTAGTTCAGTAAGAAGAAGCTAAGTTCAATCTAGAATGTCATTAATTTCTTTATTTCTTTTTTCTCAATAGATTTTAGACTGTGTTAGTTAAAAATCCATACCGTGTACGGGTTCTGGGAAGTCGGGGGGGGAAGGAGGAGGGGGGATGGGGGGGTGGAGGGAGGGAGGGGTACACACAACAAAAAAAAATCGTACTTCAATGTCTTAATGATTGACAAATGATGACATATTTGTGTTTGTTTTTTTTTAAAGAAAAATAAAAAAGTTCTCTTAAAATAACCATGTGCTTTAGTTCCCTTATACCATAAGAAAGCATGCCAAGATCTTTCATATAATCTTGATGCCCCCTTTCTGTTTCCTTATTCAGTTTGTCTTTGATTGTCAGCAGTGTTATCAAAAATTTTGCTAGTAGAATTTTTTTCTTCTCCATAGGTTCTTAAATTCTATCTTCTATATCTTGACCCTTGAAGAAGATTTCCTCTCCATTTGATTCCTCTTTCTGTATTCCATTCTTTCCATTTTGAGGAACAAACCAATTACCATAGATATCAACAGGTTTAGTTTCTTTATATTCATTTTCCATTTCTATGTTTTGAATTTCAATCATCCCGTTTTGCATTTGATGAACATTTTCAATTTTTTCATCATATTTTTCTTGTTATGTGCTCTAGATATTCCAGTTGTTTCTCTTCTCTATTTAGTATTTTCTGTTGCTCTGAAAGTATATCTTGCAAAGTCAAAGCCTCTATTTTTCTTTGCGTTTGTGTCATTGCTGTTCTGGCTTAAAAGATCAACAAAATTAAAGCATAGGTTCACAAAGAACGCTGGTCAAACATCAAAGGGCCATCTGTGCGTTCTTATCAGTGTGCAGCCAAGACAACAAAGCCCTGAGGCGCCAAATCAGAGTAATCCATGAAAGAAAAGAAGAAAAAAAAGTTCCGTTTTGAATACTCAGAGCTCCGAGTACCTCCCAGCCTCTGAAGCACTTAGAGTTTCTTTTTGTAAATACCTGACAACAATAAGAACAGAAAACTTTCGTCTGTGAATCACGAAGAGTCAGAAAGAGAAGGTAGAAGAAGAAGCTTAACCCATCCGTTTCAAAAGGCTTGCATAGATTCGATCCATGTAAATAACATTTAAAAAGTAAGATAACCACTGTCCAAAACCATTCCAAATTCAATTCTTCCGCTTGATTCTTCTATTCTTTAATTTAAATTGGTTTTTGAGTTTTTATGAGCAGATTCTTTTTTAAAGCAATAAAAATTCCTCACCAGCTGGAAACACTTTCGCTTTCTGTATCTTTCTGTTTGGGCCACCCCGACTTTGTCAGCCTTGTGGCTGGAATTTTTGTCACCGGCTTGAAGATCTTCTCTTGCTTCTTTCGAGGATTTTGCGATATCCCTGAGATCAGCAAGATGTAATCTTCCTGTTCACCGTCTCTTCAGGATGGTTTAGGTCCGTTTGGACCTCCCAGTGGCAAAAGTATTGGCTGTGGTCTCTGAGCATTCAGACCACACAACCATCTTGTCGTGACATTGGCTCCTCCCCCTTCTCTGCTCTCTTTGTACCTTTACCCCATTGAGTTTTATTTTCCATTTCTACCGTTAATTCCTTGTTCATTTACATTTATTGTCTGTTCCCCTCATGTCTACTTTCAACAATATTTCTGGTTTCCTTTCTACCTCTTTGTTACCTTTTAATGTTGCTCATGCACTTTTTAACACTTCCAGCAACTCCTCTAACATCCCACCCTCCATGATCAAATTTAATACATTTTTAATATTTTTATATTTTTCCACAATTAATTTAGTCCTTCTTCTTAGTTCTTCTCTTTGATATCAGATCCCAAGATAATCCAATCCATTTCCCAAATTCAAAAGTTCTATATTTTCTTCCAGTGTAAACAAAATAAAGTCAAGTAAAAAGAAAGACCACACCCTTCTTCTATTCCTTTGTTTCAAATTGGTATTATGTATCCTCTCTCCAGTAGGTGGCTTATTGTTCCTTTATGTAATCAGATCACTATCTTGTCAAACCTTGTCAGTAGTCGAATCAAAAGTTCAAAGTCCATATTCCAATTTTTCTGACCCCCCCCCCTTTTTTTAGCTCTAGGTTTTTCTAATTCCAAATTTATTAACAAGGTTCTTCTTGGTCTCAGTACTCTCTCACTGATAGCTTTCCCTCCTTTCTTTTTGTCCTCTGTATTCCGAGTGACGTTTAGCCGCTAGCTTAGCTCCAGAAAATTTTTAAGCTCCAAAATTTGTTTCTCTTACTCTTACATCATCCAATTTCCTCCAGATCAAACACTCTGCCTACTTCTCCGCACCTGCACAAATCTTGTTCCAGATGCCCCGTCTCCAGAGCAGTCATACAAAGATGGCTACCATCCCCACCGCCGATCTCCAGAGAGCTTTGAATCGGACCTGCTGGGGAGCTTGCCTCGCTTCCTGCAGGCATCCAAAACACCTCTCCTTGTACCCCGTCCCTTCAGGACAGTTCCAGTCCATAAAGGATTTCTCTACGCCGGCTTGCGGGCTGGGCTTTTGCATAGCTCGGCAGAGCTCGCTATTTCCCCAGCCGTTCTCGCCGGAGTGCTCTAGGTTTCTCCAATTGTCCCAAATTTTATTCCCAAACAAATTTTTTCCAAATTTTAAAGTCTTATCTTTTCTTCTTCTTTTCCCCTTCTATCACCTTTCTTAAGACTTGTAGAATATTCTATCAAGTAGCATTTGTAATCCAAATCCAAATTGGCCCACCAAATTCCCTTAAACATCCAAGTTGCCTACTAAAATAGAATCAAGGTCAAATGGCCTTTCAGCTGTTGTTTGCTTTCACTTCTTTTCTTTGTGTATTCTTTGTAAATCTTAAACAATTATTACTTTCATTTCGGTTCCCATGCTGCAGTAATCTTCCTCCAATAGATGACTCTCTGACTACAAATCCATTGAATAGCATGCAAAACAAACAAAACAACCTAACCACAACAAATTGTGAACCTATCAGAGGGGGTTAGAATTTAAAAAAAAACACGCAGTTTCTCCCAATAATCACTTTCCAAAATATTGTTAAATCTTTTCCAGGCTTTCTTTGTTTGTAAAGTTTCCTTTAGATATTCCTTTCAGATCTGCGTATTTAATCTTTCTCTTTTTCCATGTATCCAATTGCCACTATCTTAATGTTTGGAGATTATTTTTTAAAATTATTTAACTTGGGTTAAATCTCTAGCATAAAAGTTGGAAGTTGTCTCACCCAGTTTCAATGCTCTATCCACGAACCGCTCCAGCACAAATCTTATTGTCATAGCTGTCACAGCTTATGATTTGCCAAAATTGACTGTTGTCTCTTCTGCTGTTTGGGAGAGCTTTCTTCAGACCTAACGAGGAAATTGCAACTTCCTTGTGATTGACAAAGCGATTCTCCTTTCTTCACCACTCCTCCAGGACGGCTTTGACCCCGTTGGATCTCCTGGCATGCAGATACTAGCTGGTTTTCATGGAACTCAGTAGAGCTCTTCTATTTCCAGCTGTTCTTGCCACATCACCAACCAGATGTCCTATGAAATAGATTCCTGATTTTCCTGGCTGACTAGCTGCCAGGGAGAGTCTCTGAATCTGAGTGGTAGTTAATATTTTATTAAAGGGATTGCACCTGTTGCCTTGAAAAAGATGATGATACACTCCTATCTGAATCAAATCAACTTCCCATTTTCCAACTTTCTTTTTCTTGGGAAGGTCCAACTCAATTAGAAAAACCTGAATGAAGCAGATTATATTGACTGTTTTTAGTCAGTATGAATATCTGTGATAAGTCTGCTTTAGTTGGTCTTACAGATGGCCTACAAAAAGATCTTGGTAAAAGGAATACAGTCTT
This sequence comes from Thamnophis sirtalis, assembly GCF_051295495.1. Classification (NCBI taxonomy): domain Eukaryota; kingdom Metazoa; phylum Chordata; class Lepidosauria; order Squamata; family Natricidae; genus Thamnophis; species Thamnophis sirtalis. The sequence goes on from NW_028261384.1 coordinate 53,940,630, forward strand.
CAGCAACTTCATATTATTTTTATGGATCTATTTCAGGGATTAAATTTTGAAGACATAACTGCATTTCAGTGGTTCTCCTAGCAGACAATTTATTTTAGTAGTGATAAGAGGTAAAAAAATAAAGTGCTTGGCCACTCCTTTGCAAGGTGCCCCTGTCTTTAATCTTATTTAATATCTATATTTTGCTGCTGCAAGAGGTAATTGTTAGTTTGGAACAGAGTGTCATTAGTATGTTGATGATTACTAGCTATATAGTTCATTGGAGACCAAGATAAGATATGGGGAAGTGCTACTCCAAAATTTTGAGGCTGAGAAGGTACACAATGGTTGTTTGTTAGAAGCACCATGGTAATTCTGGTATTGGTTCTGGATAAAATCATAATATCCCTGAAGGAGAAAATTTATTATCAGGAGTATTCTTACTTCAGTAACAGCTGGTGGCTATAGCTACGGGAATCTTTTCTTGACATTAGTGGGGGGACTAACTCCAATCTTTTTTGGAACGGAATGTGCTAATTATAGTTACTCATGCATTCAAGCACATTAGAATTACTATAATTCACTCTCCTTAAGGCTATTATTGAAGACCTCACTTGATAGAAAATGAAGTTGTATATTGGTGATAGCTAAAAGCCTTTTAGAGGATAACATCTATAATGGAGGCACCATATTGGTTATCAGTAGGTTTTGAGGTAATTAATGAAACTTCTCATTATTATCTATGTAGCCTTTTTTGACCTGCATCCTAAGTATCTGAAATATTATCTGCTTTAAAATATAATTAAGGTAGGTAGATTGGATTAGGAGCTTCCTATGTGTTTTTGGTTTGTATTTGAGAAACAATCTTTCTCTGTGACAGCCCTGGAAAATTTTTAATAGAGATCAGGATGACTCCTATTGATTTAATCGTTAAGACGATTCTTTTAGAAAACTAGATTATCAACCTTAGAATGGTTTATTCAGCTGTTATAGTTGCTCCACTTCTGTTATTGTTTTTATGATTTATGTTTTAATTATGTTTTTCCCAAAGAACATAATTGGGATGGTATACAACTGAAGAAATAAATGCATGAATAAATATTTTTTTAGGACAAGCCAGAGATTTGCTTTATGAAAGGTGCCTATGAGGAAGTGATTCGATACTGTACAACTTACAACAACAAAGGGCACAGTTTACCACTTAACCAACAAGAAAGAGAGCATTATCAGCACGAGAAAGCATCTATGGGCTCTGCAGGACTTAGAGGTAATGTTTTAACTCATGTTTCTTTGTGGATTGTGAAAACAAATTACTTGCTGAACACAGTGAACTCTGAGCAAGCCTGTACAAAGTGGCAATGTAACTTTAATTTTTCTCTCCAGAATATAAAAAGAGAATGAGTTGAAGTAGGCTGTTAAAGCTTCAGTTTAATCAGGGAACTGGTTTTATAGCATTGTCTTATGTATTTATATTTAAAATTGAGAGTTGAATACTTGGAAGTCTGATTAAACACTGTATAGAATTATCTAGATTAAAGAAAATTACTAAATAAGAACAGACATATGCATTTTTATAATATTTTTCCTCATAGATTAGGAAAAGACATTGGTTTTATTTCTTTTTACATTAACATTAATTGCTTATAAAAAACTATTTTTTGGAATTCCTTAGAGTCTCTTTGGATACCACCTACATATTATCCTATTAACATTCTTCTTCCCATACTTGAAGAAAAATAATTATATATTTTCTGTTCCCTTAAATCAGTGGCATAGCTAGTAATATTATTTCTTTTATTTTGAAAGTTCTAGCTTTAGCTTCTGGTCCTGAGCTTGGACAGCTATCCTTCCTTGGTCTGGTTGGAATTATTGATCCTCCTAGGACTGGTGTAAAAGAAGCTGTTGCTGCGCTTATTACTTCAGGAGTAGCAATAAAAATGATCACTGGGGATTCACAGGAGACTGCAGTTGCCATTGGTATGAACAGACATTTTTTCTGTGAACTTTTATTAATAATTATTTTGCCAATATATGTTGATTTTGAGTTGATTTTGAAACTGGGGACAGGAAGTATAAAACCAAATCCATGAGCTTAAGGAAACACTATCATAGCTGTGTGTGTTTTTCCAAGCAACTCCCATCAGTGCATGACAAAACACTTTGTGGATAGCTATAGAAATACTCTATAAAATACTCTATAAAAAAATACTCTATAAAAAAAGAATACAATATGAAGTTTAGTTATTCTTAGTAAAATCCCAACAATGCTGGGTAAACACTGTATGTTTTCACATTCGGCATTAAAAAAAATCTTGTAGCTTGTGTATACTACCATCCTACATCCAATCATGTTCTGTATTTTAAGTTTTAGGCTCACTATATTGTTTACTAACCATTATGAAGGAGATAACACAATCCAGTTCTAAATGAAAACCAAGCAAATTACACTACAGTCACAGATAAGTGAGCAAACTCTTTGGATTAGTCCTGTTCTATATTTTTAAACTGGATGAAACCAAGAATCATGTACAAACAGCCAGCAAGAAGGAAGATAGAGTGCACAGGCTGAGAAAGAAACATATAAAACGTGCCCTCCTGCAGCCTGTTTTTGGTCCGCCAGACTGTTGTAGGTAGTTGTGGGGGCCAAAAATGATCCAACACCCCCCCCCCCTTGTAGCCAGTTTGCAGCCACCAGAATGCTGTAGGAGGCCATAGAGGTTGAAAAAGTTCCTCCGTGGCCCGTTTTCAGCTGCCAGACTTCTTTAGGCTGCAGTCTGGCATCCAAAAATGCCCCACAACCCATTTTTGGCTGCCAGACTACTGTAGAGGCAACCGAGGTACCACTGGGCAGTCCTTGTTATTTCCAGGCTGGCCCTGCAGGCCAGATATAAGCACCCCATGAGCCAAATCTGGCCCGCGGACCTTGAGTTTGATACCCCCTTTCTAGACAATTTATTTTTATCACAGAAATTCTCCTAAACAATGCTACTTGAAATTTCTTCCAGTTTTAAACTTCATTTCAAGTTTTAATATAGGTATTTTGAAATAACATTATTCATATTTATTATACTGACACCAACATATTTTACTTCCTTTTCAATCTTAAAACTCATTTCATTTGTCAGTTCTGTTTGATTTTCTATTTTTATATAATTTATAAATTATATAATTGTCTATTAATCTTGAAATCTGCTAATGCATCACTCATGGGAGGATATTTTTAATTGATTTCCAAAGTCTTTAAATTAGTTTCAGGAAGAAGTCAAATTTATAATCTTCCCCTAACCAACTTTTAAATCACCCTTTGTTATATATTGCAAAAAATAAAGATTTTACAAAACTGAAGAAAATGTTATTTCTTTTTTAATGTATTGAAAGGAAAGTTGTCCAGTGGTTGGTAGACTTGCAGTTCTGAAAGTTTTTCAAGCTTAAAAAAGCAGTCTAAAAAGTAAAATTCCAAAGTGTTTAAAAAGATGACTCCATGAAAGGCTTAATTTCTTTCTCAGAGTATAATGGAACTCATGATTCCCAGTTGATCACGAACAGCCATAAAATTGTCATTTTTTGCATTAAAATCTAATGTATAGAATATACATGGGCAATCTCCAGATTACTCTTTATTCCAAAGAGAATTTTGGAAGCTTGCATTTTTGGCTGTAATATCCCACATTCATAGAACAGAGAAAAGTGTGGATGTTGGTTTGCCTTGTACTGGAAATTAATCCAACATATCTGAAATAGCAGATGATTTATAGGCACCTAATTCATAAGAACGATGTCCTCCTATTACACATTGCTTTTATCTTGTACCAATAAGAGTTTAAGGACCACCTGTAGATTTTTTATCTCCGATATCTCAGGAAAGTTATTAAGAAGAAACTGTGTTTTTAATATTTCTGAAGCTACAAGATACTTGCAGACAGAAAAGGCTATAGGCCTAGTTGAGTTTCTTAAAAGACCAATCAATTGTACAAGCAGGTTTTCATAATAACTTCTTTAATAATTTAATTTTATACTTGCAAACGGAAGTATTATATTTCATTATTGCTTTTTGTCCTACTACAAGAATAAATGCATTTGCTAGCATTATTTCAAAAGACAATGTGGAACTATAAATATTTCTTAAACTCTCAAGCTTTTCTAACAATATACTGAAAGGAAATTTATTGTGTGTGTGTGCGCGCGCATCCATGTGTATGCATGCAAACACACATAGATAATGCACCTAAGTGTTAGTATGTAGTAGAATATATATTTTCCATGTCTTTACACATATGACTAGATAACAAAATGATTACTGAGAATTTAGCAATTCCACTGAATCCAAGTCCATTGGGTCCTTTAGTTGCTTAGTAATTTTATTTTCTTTCCTTTTTCTAGCCAGTCGCTTGGGAGTGTATTCTAAAAGTTCTCAATCAATCTCGGGTGAAGAAGTGGATGCATTGGATATACAACAACTTTCACAAATAGCACCTAAGGTTAATTATAAATTGAGGGGCAGTGATCTTAGAGGATAGAGAATCAGAAACTATAAGTGAGAAAATTATTGTCTAGCTTTTTAATTAATAAATACATTAATATGTATAAGCATTATACACACACACACACACACACACATACACAAATGCAACATTATATATATAAATTCAAATTCCAGTAAGGGTATGGCTAGCTGATGAGAGCTAAATAGCTTGAAATAGATCTATACTAGTCTCCCTTTATTTATTTATCAGCACAAATAAATAAAAAAAACATATATATATATATATATATATATATATATATATATATATATATATATATATATATATATATATATATATATATATATATATATATATATATATATATATATATATATATATATATATATATATATATATATATATATATAATGTTGCATTTGTGTATGTATGTGTGTATATCTAGCCAAGGTGGCGCAGTGGTTAAATGCAGCACTGCAGGCTACTGCTAGATCAGCAGTTCAGCGGTTCAAATCTCACCGGCTCAGGGTTGACTCAGCCTTCCATCCTTCCGAGGTGGGTAAAATGAGGACCCGGATTGTTGGGGGCAATATGCTGACTCTCTGTAAACCGCTTAGAGAGGGCTGAAAGCCCTATGAAGCGGTATATAAGTCTACTGCTATTGCTATTGCTATATATCTATATCTATGTATATCTAATGCTTATACATATTAATGTATTTATTAATTAAAAAGCTAGACAATAATTTTCTCACTTATAGCTTCCGATTTTTGTTAGTTATGAACAAATAAATATAGTTGTATGTTCTCTTTCAATATTTGTTTCAGTAATGCAACACAATATTCTTTAAAAAGAAAGTCACATTTGGCAAAATTGTGCAACTATAAAATATTCTTTCTTTACCCAGATGTTCCTGTTCATTTTTATCTTGAGAAATTATTTTTTATATTTCAGTAAGTGATTTAAGAGGGTTTTTTATTTTTGCTTTTTGACTGGCATACCATACAATAGGGCTGATCACGGTTGTGGTTGACCTCGGGGGGAGGGGGGCAGGCAGGCATGGCCATCTGGCATGGCCAGCCAGCTGGGTGGGCATGGCCATCTTGATGCCACTCTCCAAACTACTGACACGTTTCCTCTTGCCAAGAGCCAAGGTGGCGCAGTGGTTAAAATGCAGCACTGCAGGCTACTGCTAGATCAGCAGGTCAGCGGTTCAAATCTCACCGGCTCAGGGTTGACTCAGCCTTCCATCCTTCCGAGGTGGGTAAAATGAGGACCCAGATTGTTGGGGGCAATATGCTGACTCTCTGTAAACCGCTTAGAGAGGCCTGAAAGGCCTATGAAGCGGTATATAAGTCTACTGCTATTGCTATTGCTATTGCTATTGCTCTTTGCACTGGGTAGAATGGGCTGAAGCAGTGGTGGGCTACGACCAGTATGTCCCGATACGGGTGTACTGGTGCCTGCTGGGAGCACCGGCTACTGTTCCAGTCTGGAGGGCCCACCCGCCCGCCCACCATCCTTACCTATATTTGAGCTCTTCGGGGCTTCCACACACACACACACGGAGCATACGGTGCTTGTGTGACGTTCCACCAAGCAGCTGGAGCGTTGTGGAGCTGTCGCAGAGTGTCACAGATGGTAAGTACGCATCTGTGCTGAGCGTGTCTGCGTATGTTCATGTGGTGGATGCCGGGCCCCGTTGCATCGTACTGGTTGCACCGGGATCCGGAACCCACCACTGGGTTGAAGCCATCCTGGCCCAATGTTCCCTCTTGGGTAGACCAGGCCGAAGCGATGCTGGCCTGATGTTTCCTCTTCACATTAGGTAGATCAGGCCAAAGGGACTTGGATAGACTGGGCCGAAGAGACGCAGGCTGGCTCTGGATGGGCCTGTGAGCAGAATCTGGCCACTTTGCAGGCTGGATGCAGCCCTCAGGTCTTGAGTTTGACACCCCTGCCATACAACTACTGCTTCATATCATTTCTCAGAAAAAAAGTGATTTTGTCCTTCCTCTGTTTATTTGTTTATACTACTACCGTGTTTCCACGAAAATAAGACAGGGTGTTATTTTTTTGGCCCCACGAAATATGGTCTTCGGTTTATTATAGGGGAGGGCTTATTATTTTTGGGGGCAGGTGAGAAGCGTGGTGTGCCTTTTACCTTTCCAGCTCCGTCGCGTTCCTCGCCATTGTGTCCAGGGAAACCGCTGGTAAAAAAAAAATTTCTTGGGAGTTCTATCAAACTTCTTAAAGTTGTGAGAAGGTTTTTTTTTTTTTTTAACCAGGGGCATCCCTGGCGAGGAATGCAACTGTCAGCCTCTGCTTCGCTACTTGCTTTTGGCTGCATTGAAATGGGGAAGGGGAGGCATGGTATTTAGGAAGAGAAGTCTTAAGTACAGGAGTGATTGTTAAAAAGGAGTTTTGCTCTCACCATCTACTGCGCATGCTGAAGATAGTGAATGTGCCCGCCAAGGCCAACTGTCCGGCATACCAACCTGATGATGCTTTTTGAAGATGGAACCCACATGACACCTGACTTGTGCGGATTGGACTATGGCAGTGGTTCCCAAACTTGGCAACTTTAAGACTTGTGGACTTCAACTCCCAGAATTCTCCAGCCAGCTCTGCCAAATTTGAGAACCACTGGACTATGGGATGGGGTTACCAGGGGGAAGGAGTTGGGTCACGTATTGATATCTATGGTTATGTGTGCTTTTGCTTCAGATCTTGCTTTGCTTAGCTGCTATCTCATAATCAGTAAAAGTACTCTTAATTCTGCAAAATGGAGTTAAGTGGTTTCTTTCTTGGTTTCTGAGGGAGGCTGGCTTGACATTAAGCAAGATCACAGTTTCCGGAACTAACACCTTCCAAGGGGAGTGTAAAAAAACCCAACTTTCAAAAGAATGTCCCACCCAGGCAGCGACCAGGAGGATGACATGGGAGCGGCTGCATCCTCGTTCCCTTTGGAACCGGAGCGCATGGCTGGACTAAACTTGGAAGAGTGATCCGTCCACCCCAGGTGGTCGTTGGGAGTGGGACAAAAGTATGACCCTGAGGAAATTCCGGCTGGAGTTACCACAAGGTGATATCGATGACCAGCAGCTGCTTGGCAAGATGCCAATTAGGAGAACCTTATTATGTCCCTTATGATGTCCTTATGAAAATCTTTGAAGAGGCTTGGGAGAGGCAACGCTTACGTGAGAGAGGTCCTGAAAGAGAAGCTGATCTCCGAGAAACAAAGGAGAGAACTGCAGAGGCCCTGTTCTGCTCAGGGTGTGTGTGTTGGGGACAGACAGTGGAGCTCATCAGGTTGGAGAAGCCCTGGCCCCAACAGCAGCAGCCACGAGAGCCCTTCCAAGAGGGGGAAGGCCCCCCCGCAGATACCGGATGGCTAAAGTTCCTCCGCTTGGTGTGAAATTTGGGATTTTTTCTGGTTCAGGTCTGGAATTTTATGCAACAGTTCGGGGAGGACCTCCCCACAGAAGAAGCCAAGTTAAGAGTTGTTACCATGACACTGGAGAACAAGGCAGCAGCTTGGATGGTTGCCCTGCATAACAATGACTCTCCACTACTGAGAGACTATAATAGATTTATGGCCGCCCTGTTGAAACGCTTTGATGATCCGCTCACAGAGCGGAAGGCTAGAACCAGAATGAAAACCCTTACCCAGGGAAAAAGTTCAGTTGTTGAATATATACAAGAGTTTCATTAATTTTTCTGTTTATATGCGGGGGGGTGGTGTTTCTGAAGAGGATCTGATGGACAGCTTCATGGACGGTTTAAACAAAGATATATACCAGAACTGTGTAAACACCTCCCCCCAGCAGCTTGCAATGCTGGTATGAATTGGCAGCGGACGTGGAAATTGATTTAGCCAGAGACCAGTACCGTGAGGACAGTGAGAAAGAGAAGGCTACCCCTCCCACCCCCACCCGCCAAGGAGCTCCAAAAGGATGAAAAAGTTGGTCTGCAAGCAATCACCTGTTTCTGTTGTGGGAAGGAGGGGCACCGAGCAGCAAACTGCCACACCAAGATGGGGCCAAACCCCCCTGCCAGGGGGAAGAGAAAGCCAGATAAACAGCTGCACCAAGATGGGGCCAAACCCCCCTGCCAGGGGGAAGAGAAAGCCAGATAAACAGCCTGGGAAAAGAAGGGATACAGCCACGAAAGGGGTGGAGCCTGCTGCACAATTCCCTCCCACTCCAGGAGAAGAGGAACCATCCTCCTCATCGGAGGAAAGTGAAACTGAATCTGACGACGGACGTCTGGTAAGTTCCCAATTGAGCCCCATGACCATCCCAGTAAAACTTAAAGTGCCCTCTACTGGAGCCCAAGCAAAAATGCTGGCCCTTTTAGATTCGGGTTGCACATATTGCATCGTTAGCCCTGAAATGGTGGAAAAACTGGGCATGAAACTGAGAACTTAGAAAGTTCCCATTGCTTTTTGCCAGTTGGATGGGTTGATAACTGGGGGGAGCCCTGCTCATTTTGTGACTGAACCAATAGACATGTGGATGCAAAATCACCAGGAGACAATAAGTTTCATTGTCGCACCAGGAATGGACCGGCCTCTCATACTGGGTTTACCCTGGTTACGTAAATGGAACCCACACATCAATTGGAAGAAAGGGTGGTTGCGCATCCGAACAGCTACAACCCCTGAGGGAGAAGGAAGGGTTCCCAGTATTGCTAACACTGAATCTAACGTAGCAGCTGCAGTACAGGAAAAAATTGAGGGGGAGGAGAAAATCCCAAAAGAATATTGGGACCTAAGGGATGTTTTCAGTGAAAAATCTTCTGATAAATTGCCTTCTCACCACGCAACAGATTGCAGCATTGATATTCTCTCGGGGATAAAACTTCCAAAACCCCAAATTTACTCAATGACCCCCTGCAAAATGGAAGAATTATGGAAGTTTATTGACAAAAATTTACAAAGGGGGTTTATTGAACCTGCTAGGCCACGAGTGGCCCCTCCAGTGTTATTCAGAGAAAAAAAAGATGGCTCCTTTTGTCTCTGTGTTAATTACAAAAATCTTAATGCTGTATGCGTACAAAATGTTTACCCCCTCCCTCTGATGAAAAACATGTTGGCCCAATTGGGTAAAGGAAAGATCTTCACAAAATTGGACCTAAGAGAGGCCTATTATAGAGTCAGAATTAAAGAGGGAGATGAATGGAAAACTGCTTTCAACTGCCCACTTGCTTGTTTCCAATTCCGAGTACACCCATTTGGCCTAAAGGGGGTACCAACGGTTTTCATGCAATTAATAAATAAGGTTTTGCATCATCACCTGTACAAAGGCATGATAGTCTACCTTGATGACATCTTTATTTACATGGAAACACGTGAAGAACATGTGACATTGGTACAATCAACTCTGGCAGCAGAACTATATGCCAAATTATCTAAATGTGAATTTCATCATGAAAAATTGATTACCTGGGCTATCGCATCTCCCACAGCGGCATCGAGATGGACCCAGCAAAAGTCCAGGCTGTCACTGAGTGGGCGCCCCCTCGCACCCACAAACAATTACAAAGTTTTTGGGGGGTTGCGAATTTTTATCGTCAATTTATTCCTTCATTCGACAGCATTGCTCTACCCATTACAAATCTCCTAAAGTCGAAAGGGGAGGCCAAGCCCAGACTGGGTAACCCATTGAATTGGACTATGGAATGTCAAGCTGCGTTCAAAAAACTGAAGCAACTCTTTGCAGCTGAACCCGTTTTGAAACACCCAAATATGGATGCACCATTTATCATTCAAGCTGACACCAGTGATGTGGCGGTGGGAGCAGTATTATTTCAAATTAACGCTGATGGGAACTTGCAGCCTTGTGCTTACACCTCTCACAAACTAACAGAGACAGAGAGACGGTGGGCTATATGGGAAAAAGAAGCTTTTGCTGTCAGGTGGGCTTTGATAACCTGGCGATATTTCCTTGAAGGGGCTAAATACCCTTTTGAAGTATGGACTGATCATAAAAATTTGGAGGCGTTGAAGCCCCCTTGAAACCTATCTTCTAAACAAATGCGGTGGGCGCAACATTTCAATCGGTTCAACTTCACCCTCAAGTACATCCCAGGAGGGAAGAACTTCATGGCTGATGCTTTATCCAGACTTCCACAATACAACAGTTTGAAGCTGAGCAGGGTTCACCTAGTCATCCCAACGAAAAGTCTTGCTGCCCCGGTGGTTACCAGAAGCCAAAGCAATTCGAATTTGGAGGTCACAACAGACCTCATCTGCAAACTCAAGGAAGGCCTTGAGTCCGATGACTGGTTCAAGGAACACTCGAATGAATGTACTATGAAGGATGGACTGGCTTGGGTAGGGGCTAAATTGTATGTCCCCGCAAGCCTGAAAACTTTTGTTCTTCAGTGGACCCATGATTCCCGAATGGCAGGCCATTTTGGTTTTCTAAAAACTCTACATCTAGTTAAGAGGCAATTTTTGGGCCTTCATTGAAAAAAGACATTGAGTGCTACATGGCCAGTTGTCTCATATGTGCTGCCGCGAAGTGCCCACCAGGAAAACCCCAAGGCCTTCTCCAAGGTGTGGCCCATCCTGAGGCCCCGTAGAAGGAGATACCAATGGATTTCATTGTCAGATTACCAGAGAGTCTAGGGAATACCGTGATTTGGGTCATTACAGACCTGTTTTCTAAACAAGTTCATTTTGTGCCCTGTTCCAAGATCCCATCAGCTAAATCGTTAGCTAAGTTGTTTATTTTGCATGTATACCGTTTGCACAGAGTACCGGAATGCATAATTTCGGATAGGGGGTCCAATTCACCTCCCTCTTCTGGAAGGAATTTCTAAAGTTAATTGGCTCCGCCGAGGGGCTAAGCTCCGCCCACCATCCTCAGACTAACGGTGCTTGTGAATGGAATAATTCTGTTTTGGAATAGTATCTCTGGTGTTTCATCAATTATCAGCAGGATAATTGGGCTGAGCTGTTACCACATGCTGAGGTGGCATACAACAACTCTGTGCACAGCAGTACCGGTTTCACCCCTTTTAGGATTGTGTTTGGACAGGACTTTGTACCTATTCCAGAATTACCCCAAGAAAAAACGCAATTTTTTTCTCTCTCCGAGTGGAGTGACCAGTTCCAGCAAATTTGGCCCATGACCCGCAAAGCATTAGAAGCTGCTCACCGGGGGCACAAGAAACAGGCCGACAAAAAGAGAGTGAAGCAAAGGGAGTACAGAGTAGGAGATCAAGTATTTTTATCCACCAAGTTTCTCCAAACCACCCAGAAGTCAAAGAAATTGGGGCCAAAGTACGTTGGTCCATTTCCTATTGTGAAAATCATTACTCCACTTCTGTACGATTGGAATTACCAAAGCATCCTAACCAGATTTATCCTGTGTTTCATGTGAGCCTCTTGAAACCTGAGGACACTTCTTCTTTTCGTGCGCCTCTACCTGTACCCCCTGCCCCTCTTCTCATTGAGGGAGAGCAACATTTTGAGATTAAGGAAATCTTGGACTCCAGGAAACATAGGAATCGAATTCAGTATTTAGTCCCCAGTCCTTTCTCACGGGCCTTTAGGAGAGATACTCTTCACCCCGGCCTTTTAGGCTCAAGAGACAGTTAGCTGCCAACCAATTGAAGGAAGGGAAGGGATAAAGAGAGAGGCATGGAGGGAGAAAGTGTTTTGTGTCAAGTTTCCAGTTGCCTCAGGTTCGAGCTGGAAAATCTAATAAATCCTTTGCATTTCCCTTATCCCTCGCTAAAGGGATGTCGAGGAAGGGAAGAAGCCAGGCAGCTGTTACATTGGGAGTGGGGTGGGAGGTGGCAGGCCAGCCACCTCGCACCCCATTCCCTCTCGTGCAAAAAGAACACCTCCCACCAAGCCCCAATGATAATGGTGAGCCTGGTTGCTTCCCTTCCCCGATGTCCCTTTAGTGAGGGGTAGCAGTGGGGAGAGAAGCAAGACGCGTGTCTTAGTGCTACGGGAGACTGACAGTTCCACTGCATTCCTTGCCCTTTCGTCCTTGTAAAAAAAAACCTCATGAGTTCAACTTGTGAGGTTTTTTTAACAAGAGGTCTCACTGGATGAATGGGCAAGGAATGCAGCGGGGCTGAACAGGCAAAAGGCACGCCTCGCGTCTCCCCCCCCACCTGCCACCCCTCGCTACAGGGGCAGTGGGGAAGTGAATCAGGCAGGCTGCCTTTACCATTGGGGCGAGGTGGGTGGTGTTGGGCCACGAGGTGTGCCTCTTACCTTTCCAGGTCAATCATGTTCCTCGCCCTTTTGTCCAGTGAATCCCCTTGTAAAAAACCTCATGAGTTCAACTCACGAGGTTTTTTTTACAAGGGGCTTCAATGGAAGGAAGGGTGAGGAACGCAGCGGAGCTGTCAGTCTGGTTCCTCACTTCTCTCCTCCCCACCTGTCACCCCTCGCTAAAGGGGTGATGGGGAAGGGAACCAGGCAGGCTCCTTTACCATTGGGATGGCCGGTATTTTTTTGCGTGAGAGGGAACAGGCAGGAGGGGGTGATCACATTGCTGGCCTGCCTCTCTTTTTGCGGTGGGCTCTTTGCACAGGAGGAAATGGGGTGTGAAGCACTTTGCTTGGCCTGCAGCTCTTTTTGCGGCAGGCCCTCTTTTTGCCCTGAAAGTTGTACCAATAGGTGGTACAGTGGTAATGGTGGTGACCAGTTGCACATGCACTTAAATAGTTGGGGTGGGCTTATTTTGGGGGGCGGGCTTATTATGGCGCATGCTCTGAAAAGCCCAATTGGGCTTATTAGCAGGGCATGTCTTATTTTCAGGGAAACATGGTATGGATGTAAATGCTATTATTATATAATTTTTGTAAATATTTATAAACACAATTTATGTCTCAAGACTGCTCTTTTCCCAGAAACAGTTTAGATAATGTATACAGGATCGCTTAACTCTTAAAAATGTCGTCTTCTTATATGGAGTTATTTTTATTTCCTACTGAGAGCATTGTATTTACTTAAAATGGAAATAGTGTCGTCATAGTTTTGGAGCATTTAATTTTTTCCCCCCATTAGAATCATAGTAGGAGATGTGATGAGAATGAGAAAGGTAGGCCATATGAATGTAGATTAACATTGTAAAGCCTAACTTTTACAATAATTGAAATGTTAATGCTTCCACCTCTTAGGTAGCAGTCTTCTACAGAGCCAGCCCCAGACATAAACTGAAAATTGTTAAGGTATGTATCTACTTTCAAAACAAGCATTCTTTAATTCAAAAACAACCAGCTGAAATTCTTTAGAGCTCTTCAAGAGAATGCTGCAATTTAGGCTACAGGACAACATTAAAAATAGTCTGGGATAATTAAAATTAAAATGTTTTCTTTGAAACATTGATTTCAGCCAGTCAGTATTTATACAATTAATTTCAAAAAACAAGATTAAATAACTTTCAATAACATACATTTATCTCATACGAGATAACCCATGATTTGTTGGGTTATTGTTTCAGATATATTTCTTTACCTAAACAAGAAACAGAATGATCATAATCAGGCAAAATAATCAGAAGCATCTTTAATCTCCCGCATTGAGTTTCCCAGTGGGAAGCATCAAAAATCTTTCTTTTCCCTTCTCCTTCCCTTCCATTTCTCTTTCTCCTCCCCTCCTGTTCTTTCTCCTCTCCTTTCCTTTCTTTTCTTGCAGGTAAGTAGTTGCTGCTAGATGACCTTACCTGCTGTTTTCCTCATTGCTGACTTTCTCTGCCAGCTTCCCAATGCAAAGGCTTTGCTAGTGGGAAAGTGCCATGGAGGGTTTGCAATAGCAATCAACTTTACAGTTCTTTCTGGCTTCTCCGTTAACTTTTGGGAAGTTGTCAATGAGCACTGGAAATAAGAAGCATGCTGCTGACTAACATGGCAACAGTAATGAAGAGTTAGCAATCCAGTGGCGTAGAAGTGGTCATAATTTCCCCAAATTTCATTCTCACAGGAATCATTGGTCCCAGCATTCTATGAGTTAAGTCTATATAAGGTACTCTGGTTTAATAATACTTTCCAAATTAACCCAGTTGACTTGGCTGAGTTGAGTTGAGTTTACAAACAAAAGGACACATGGGTTTTAGTAGTATATAGATGTTCATATTAGAGTTCATGAAATCTTCACCTTCATAAAAGGAGGTAGGCAATGTTTAAATGCATATGTTCATTATAAAATCTTAGACTAGAAAAATATTTTGACATTTTTTTTTTCTCTTAGTCACTTCAAAATAATGGTGAAGTAGTTGCTATGACAGGAGATGGAGTGAATGATGCGGTAGCACTAAAAGCTGCAGATATTGGAGTTGCAATGGGGCAGACTGGCACTGATGTTTGTAAAGAAGCTGCTGATATGATCCTGGTGGATGATGACTTTCAAACAATAATGTACGTTTGAATTATAGGATCATTCTGGATGTAATATAATTTTATTATTTGTATGGTGTCATTTGTGTAGAAAGTAATTGGCATTCCATAGAATAATCCTATTCAAAGAGATGCAGTGGCTCAGTGGCTTAATCATGCTGGAGATGGTCTGCTCCAGCAGTTCAAGTTCAAGCACTAACACTGTATGCCCACTGTATGGATGAATTCCCACCATTTGCCTCAGATCCTTCCCATTAGCAGTTTGAAAGCATGTCCTATGTCAGTAGATAAATGGGCACCATTTTGGTGGAGAGACAAGTTGGTACTCTGTGCAGGCAAGCAGCTTGCACAGGCAGGCTGCTGCCTCCGAACTTTCCCATTGTGGTGCCCTATTTGAAAACTTGTATCAATTAATTTATTTTGTGCAAGGTGTAGCCTATTTGTCCTATATAGAATCAAAGCAGCATTGCTGGTAGAAAATGGAATATCTCACAAAATATGAAAAGGATTTGAAAATAGTTTTAATGTAGTGAATAAAGTTGGGGGGCTATCATGTAGTTATTGGTATAAATGTGGACGCAAATGTGAGAGTTTGTTGCTGAGGTCGCTTTACAAAGTGCCTACAAGAAACAAAAATGGAGGAATATACTATGTAATGCCAGCAGACTCATGGCTATGCTTTGAGTTATTACCAGGTGCAAACTAAGGGCTTCAAATTCAAAATTTCCATTGTAGCATCATTATTCTGTTGCTTGTTTCTTGTGAAAATTTGCTTCAGGTTGGTTGGTTATCTGTTTACAAGTATGAACCTAGTATTTCAGAAAGTGCATTGTCATTATCTAGTTTTGGTTATAACTTCTTAATTGAGAGACCTAAATTGTGAACTATAGATGACAAGCTGTGGTGATGTTTGATTTTTGTGATCTGCCTTTCTTTGGAATCAGTTTGACTTAATTGATTTTACTATTGATTTCATTGGGTAGATACAGTAACCCACTGAATGGGTTAATTAAAAAATAATAATACTGGATTAATTCCTTAGTTGAGCAATTCTAGTATAGTAGCATAGAGTTTGGTTCTAAACAAATATGGTTGTGGGTGTTCTTGATGTAAGCTAGGAGCATGTATATATGCATGCCAATCTGTAGCATTCCTATATTATATTTATGTTGTAAAATTTTATTATACAAGTAAAAGTTAAGGTTGATGATGGGGCTGAAATTGTTAAAGTCTTGATGTATTTGAATGAAAAATCATTTTCTTTGGGTCCAGCTGATGAAAAAGTCATGAATCTCATGAAAATCAGGCAAAGTGTTAGGCCTTTTAATAAAAGTTGTTAGTTGTTTACGGTGCTACCACATTCCTTCTAATTTTGATTAATTTTATATACAGAAGCTGAAAGAGATTAAATTAATTTTTAAAGTAATTTAGATAACACTGAATGTAAATTAAATTAAATGGTCATAAGCATTGAGTTTTCAGGATGATGTCCAATTCTTTACTTTTTCCCTTTTCATTTTCTTTAAGCATTCTATCTTTCTTTTTGTATTTCAGGTTTGCTATTGAAGAGGGTAAAGGAATTTATAATAATATTAAAAATTTTGTTAGATTTCAACTTAGCACGTAAGTTTGAAAGCACAGTGTCAGATATTTCTTATAAATTTTGTTTGCAGGATCATTTACATAGATGTTTGCATGACTGGTTTTAAAATAAACTGAATTTGGTATTGCTTCTCGTGCATGCTTTTTGCTCTTCAGCCCTAACTGCAATATTTCTTAATAATGATTCTAAGTAATAGATTCACTGTCATATCTGCAGCTGATAGTTCAAATCTATATATAAGTTATTCACATAAGATTTTGAACAAATGTAAAATTTCAATCTTTGCAGCCTATATTTAAACTGCATGAATAATCAGATATAAATTATGTATTTCTATAAATAAATGTTGGATTGATAAAACAGATATGCAGTAGATTTTTCAGCTTTTAATCGTAGATTTGGATAGTTTTGTTTATTTGATAAGGTATGCATTTTCCCCACATTGTAGCAAATGAACTCAATAGGAACAGGGCTTATAAGGCCCTGTGAAAGTACTTTCACTTCTGTGTAAGAATGGTTGGTCCTATTACATGATAACTGCGTGATATGAAACTTAATAAACTCAGATGTTTTCATGAAGCTCTTTTCACGTCCTATTGCTTATGCATTGTTCTTAAAATGACAGAAAACAGTAAAACTAGATATTTTGCTTGAGGTACCATACCGTATTTTTCGGAGTGTAAGACGCACCAAGGTTTTGAAGAGGCAAATAAAAAAAAAAAAATTTTTTTTTTTGCACTCTGCAAACATCGCAAAAACGGCCTGTTTTTTTTTCTTTCAAAAAAAGGCATGAATAGCCTGTAGGAGGTGGGGAGCAAAACGAGCAAAAAACATTTTAAAAAGGGCATGGATAGCCTCTAGAAAGCTTATAGAGTGCTCTTGGGGGCTGGGGGGGGTAAAATTGAGCAAAAAATGGACCATTTTGGTGAAGGGGGCGGGGTTTCAGGAGGCAAAAAATGCTGTATTCAGTGTATAAGACTCACCCAGATTTTCAGCCTCTTTTTTGAGGGAAAAATGTGCATTGTATACTCCGAAAAATACGGTAGATATAACTCCTTGAAGACTTAACATTTATTTTGTGATATATGTTCATCCATCTGATACAAGAAAGATTTTGCTACAGTAGATGTATTAATTTGAAATTACAATAGATTTCAGCTTGTTTTTGCAGCTCTATAACAATATTACTCTCTGAATATTAATTGATGCTTTTATATAAAAAGGAGCAGTGTTCTATTTATAACAAATTGTTCCTGCTAGATGATTTATTAATTATAGGTACTAAATGTAACCTCAGAATTTAGAGAATGGAAAAAAACCCTACCATCATATCTGTCTTGAAACTTACTATGTAACTTGACTTATATCTATGATACCTCTCATTCCCTCTGCTGCATTAGCTTTATTGTTTCAATTCTGATATAGACATGTGTTCATATTAGAAAAAGCACAGTACTATTCATGCTTGATAAGCGTTAAAGAAAGCAGAGATGGGTGTATGTTGGAAAATAATTTAGTAAACTGCTGTGAGTCATCTGTTTGTATTGACCCTTCCTTAAATGCTACCATGTTTCCCTGAAAATATGATATATCCTGAAAATAAAGCCATGCCAGATTTTTGGGGTGGGCAAAAATATGCACTCTCCCCTGAAAATAAGTCCAGTGGACAAGCACCCCCTTCAGCCTGGCAGAACAGCATTCACCAACCTGAAGGCATCAAGCCACATGAGCAGTGGGGGGGGGAACCAGCGTTCGCGTGGCTTGGTGCCTTCAGGATGTTGCTGGGTCAATGAGTGGTGCTCTGCCTGACTGGAGGGGGGGGATGCACGAGTACATGTTCCCCCTGCTTGTGTTCCTCCCAGTCCTCTCCACAACCTGGCCCAGTTCTCTCTGCAGGGCTGCCGCCGCTGCCACCATCCCAGCACTGAAGATGGCTTCTTCTGTGCTTCCAAACTCCGGAAGTCTGTTTCCAAGTCTTCCGGGAGCCAGGATCTTCCAGCAGCTGGGGCAGAACCATAGAGCAGGAAGGGCACTCTCAGAACAGCCACTGCCGGAAGACACTCTGCCCCAGCTCCCGGAAGATTCAGCAGCAAACTTCCAGGGTTTGGAAGCCTCAGAAGAAGCCTTCCTCAGATGGTGGCAGCAGTGGTGGCCCTGACCCTGAAGAGAGCTGGTCCAGGCCGTGGGGTCCATGCAGGTGCTGGTGGTGGGTGCACATCAACGTGAGAACTGGGAGGTGCGCAAGCGGGGGAGGACAGGCCCGTGAGTGGGGGAAGTGACCTCCTGCACCCCCCAAAATAATAAGACCCCTTGATAATAAGGCCAAGATCATATTTCAGTAGTCAAAAGAAAATAAGACTCTGTCTTATTTTCAGGGAAACACGGTATCAAAAAAGTTTCTGAGGAATCATCTGGGGGAGAAGTCGTCCCAATTACATAAAGGAAAGAAGTGAATGAACTCAAGGAAAGGCTGTGATGCAATGCAAACCTGAATAGACTCAGAAAATAAAATAAATATGGATTCATGCTTCAAGACAATTGACATGACCATCATGTTTTTTTCCTTTCTTCTTTTCTTATTACTGTCTTCTCTCTGCATTTTGGAGTTTTATTTATTATGATCCTGAGGGTATATATTTAATTACACTGATTTTTCTAAAGGAGCATACATAGATTTTTTTTGACTAAAGGGCAAGATAAACATGTTATCAATGTAGTAATTATTAAGACTAAAAATAAAGCAAACTTTTTGCATTTTGACAGTATTGCATAGATTCCAACATACAAACATAACACAACTTTTAAAATAACTCTTTTAAAAAGTTGGCCATAATTTGCCTAGACTAGAAAAGAATCAAGTAAAATGTTACAGCTTCCAAACATCCTTTTGAAATTATATAACATTGTTTCGCAACTTCTAGATATATGGACTTAATTTACACAATTTCACAGGAAGCAGGTCAAAGTCTAAGCATTTACAGTAGAGGTTGTCAAGGTTGGAAAACATGTATGTTATAATGTATCAAAATGTTTTGAGAGAGATTCTCTTAAGCATATCCAAGTTTGGAATTGCCTTCAAATTTGATACATATAGAAATTAGTACATGTTAGTATATTAACATGTAAACTATGTAAACTAAACCATGAATATTTTGTTACTGGAACCTTGATTTCTTATAAACACGAAAAAGTCCAGTTTATTTCAATTGTTACAAAATGCATATTCTTTTCTTTTTTTTTAATAAATGTTTTTTAATTTTAGTTTAAAACAGGTACAGCATCTTTCTTTACATCTGTAGAAAATGTATCAATCAATTACAGATAAGTTTTGGTACATCTCCTCCACAGTCAACCAACATAACTCATATTAACTCAAGCATTATTATATATCCATTTTCATTTAACTGTAATTATTATTTAGAAATATTAATAAAAGTAATAATCTTGAACAATACCTGCCCACACCGGTGGGGAAAAAAAATCAAAAGAAAAAAAGGACAAATAAAAAAAAATTAAAATAAAAAATAAAAAATAAAAATAATACAAAAAAGGACAAAAACGACAAGTGACAAGGCAGGAAAACAAAACAAAACACAGGTGTCTATTATGAAAAAAAAAGGAAGTATATCAACTGGTTACAACATGCTTTGGTGCTTCTCTTCCATTAACTCATATTAATTCAAATATCTTAACTCGAATATTTACCATATCAACATCATTATACCTCCAGTTTAAATTACCTATGGTTATTTAAACATCCTTCATCCTTAGCTATGCTAAAGAATTAATCCATAACACATGCTGACAATTCATTTACTTATTTGTAAGATCCTCTATTATCATCAAATCCTCATATCCTATTTTAGCTGGACATCCATAATATTTAATTATATCATATATCCTAACATTTTCCCAGTATTGATTAACATTTGATTGTATGTATTTTATTTAGTTTTTTTAATAGTGATAATTATTGTAGTTAATACTCTTTATGTATAATCTAAAGATGTTTTCTCATATCCAATTGTTAGTTATCATATCAACTCCACATTATATACATTACTATCAATATCAATTATTATTCAACTATATCTGTTACAAGAAAAAGCAATTAGGTTTAACTAGTTTTCAATTGTATTCTTCAATCTATCAGCCAGTTCCAAATTATATATATTACTATCCATATCAGTCATTATTCAGCTATATCTATTACACATTAAGGTAATCAGATTTAGCTAATTTTAAATTACGTTCTTCCATCTGTCAGCCAGTGTCTCTCCAATAGCAAAAACTTCTCAAACCAATTGCCATGCGTTGGATAAATTTACCAAATGTTTTCATAAGCAAATCCAGACAAAGATATTTTTGCACCTTTGGACTCTGAATGTCAGTGATGAAATAATAATGTTGTCCCGGGCTTGTAAAATTTTCCAAATTAACTTTAATTCTCAAGGGTGGATTTTCCATTCCTCCTGCACTCTGTCTCTTTAAATGAGTCTTCTTTATAGCTCCCCCCCTCCTTTCTTCCTCTGAGATAGACCAGACACCATTTCTCACATTTTCCATTTGTATTTCAGGAACATTTAAACATTCAACGATCTCAGTTTTTACTTCATATTTTAAAATCAGATGATCCAATTTTCTTTCCAGCCTTTGATAAGAGTCAAAAAGCCCTCTACATGCGGAAAAAAGAATCTGAAATGAAATCTTAGAGGTTTTTTGAGACGCCATGATGTGTTGTAGTTAAAAATTGCAAGCTCTTTTTTTTTTTCCACAGACTTTGAAGCACTTTTCTTAGTCTCTTACAGGCTATGCAATCTTATCTGATCGTAAACAGAGCCAAGTAATAAAGTAATAAAAATGTCGAATCGTGACGGGCTAATTAGTAGAAAATAAATTTTACGATCCACTTAGGGAGAGTCAGAGGGGGGAGGATGTCGAGGAGTTTCTTGAAGCATTTAAGAAGTAAAGTAACCACCAGCCATAAATCCATTAAAAAAAGCCAATTCGCCGCTAAATTTCCCTGTTCTTTGGCTTCAGTTAGCTTAAGTTTTTAACGCGAACAGTCTCTCTTGGATGATAAAATCAGCTTACCAGATGACATCACTTCTACCATTCTTAGGGGCAACCTGCAGTTTCAGTTAGCACGCAGCTAATCCAAAAAGGAATTGGCACGAGGAGTTAATACCCCCCCCCAAAGACTTGCGAGTGTCTCTGAGGTCCTGGGTCTCTCCTCACCTTCACTGTCGTCTACAGGACAGCTAGAGTTCAAAGAACCCATCCAAAAATCCTTCGGTATAGAGGAATTTCAGGAGTAGCCTGAAACTCCATCTTCTCACTGCTAAGCTCCGCCTTCTTTTTCTCAAAATGCATATTCTTATCAAGCAGACAAAACCATCATAGGCTTTATTTCAGTGCGGGGAAACTAAATTTTGAATTGCTGAATGTGAAAGCTATAATTTATGTTGCCCCAAATAACATGTGATCTGCTTTAAAGCAATTGGATTTTTATTGTTTATGTATATTTATTTGCTATTTATTTATATTATATTTTTCTGTTCTACATTCTCCCTCATCCTCCCTTTTTTTGGCTATGCTGACAGCTGTTTAAAATAACTTTTTTCAACAGGAGTATAGCTGCATTGACATTAATCTCATTGGCCACATTAATGAACTTTCCTAATCCTCTCAATGCTATGCAGATCTTATGGATCAACATTATCATGGATGGGCCTCCAGCTCAAAGGTATTTTTTAATGTATCAGGGTTGCATAATTGAAGCTAATGCATTTTTTAAAAAAATTATTATATAATTTGCAGTCTGTAGTTGAACTTTTTACAATTCCCTCCATTCAAAAGGCAGTTATATCAAATTTTTGGTTTAGCTGTCAGGACTGCATTTGAAAATTGGTGCATTAAATATTTATTTCTGTATCATTTTCAAAAGACTGCTTTTTAATATCACCAGTAGACTACAGGACATTTGAAGGAAATTACTAAATTACTAATGGTAAATGGCTTTTAAGAAATACTGACATGGTGAGATTACATAAGTACTACTGCAGGTAGTATCAGATAAAAGTTAATTGGATTAAAACCAGAATAGTTCATTCACATTTCATTAATTTCAGTGACTAATCTAGTCTGGATTCAGCCTATTTTAATTAGTTGATAGACAAATATACACATACACTTAAGTTTATACCAAATTCTGTATTAATTGATTTATATGATATTAATAAAGGTAAGCATTTATAAAATTTTTGCTTTCTTAATTTTTAGTCTTGGTGTTGAGCCTGTAGATAAAGATGTTATCCGAAAACCTCCACGAAATGTTAAGGACAGCATTTTGACCAAAAATCTGATCATTAAAATTCTAGTTTCATCTATAATTATTGTATGTGGAACACTATTTGTCTTCTGGAGAGAGGTAGGAACCATCTGTTTGTAATACTAACATTTACTTGCAATATTGTTTATATGACAGGAAATACAAATATAAAAATATATAGGCTATGAGAGAGATCTAAAGAACCATATACTGTATTTTTTCGGAGTATAAGATGCACTCCCCCCCCACAAAAAGGGTGAAAATTTGTGTGTATCTTATACTCCGAATGTAGCTTTTTGGACGCTTTTTTCACTCCTAATGAGGCGCTAACGAGTGAAGCTTCAGTGCTTTGCCTGCTTTACTCACTTTGAATATGAAAAAAATCCAGGTTCATTCCAGCTGGGAGAAGCCAACTACGAAATATTTGAAGACTGCTTTAAGACGTACTTCTTTTTGTCCAGTTTCTATTTTTGGGAGATAATCCTCTCAAGGGAAAGACAGCGTGTTCCTGTGACTACATGATTTATATTCTTTTCGGAATAATCCTTTTAAGGGCAAGGCAGGAATTTTTCCTATCAGCTATCTGAATATTCTCAATGGTTTCCTTCAGGGAAACACTGGGCTGGTTTGTTGATTCAACTTTGTTACATTTTTACAAGGTGTGAAGTGCTGTTGGCTGAATGCCCAGACATCTAGTTAAGTTTATTAAGAATTTTCCGCTTGGGGAAAGAAAAAAAATGGCAAAAGTATCATTTTATTATATTGTGTTTGCTTGCTTTTCTGGGGTTGTAATAATAATGAATACCTGGTAAGCAGAATTTTGTTTCCCATATTTTTCTCCTGAAAAACTAAGGCATATCTTATACTCTGGTGCGTCTTATACTCCAAAAAATATGGTAATATGTTCTGTGCAAGCAAGAAAGCTATAGATTCTGGATTTTTAAATAACAGCCTTAAATGTCCATGGCATATTAGTTTTCTAAGATAAGAGAGGTTTTCAAAATTAATATTGAAATAATAAGGGATCGTGTCATACAAATATATATATATAATTAACTTCTAAAAAAAGAATCTCTAGCAGCTCTTCAAATAACAACGATCAGATTCAAATGCCAGCTAGTACATTTGGTAGTTAAAGACAGAATTTTTTTTAAAAGGATATGGCCTAAGAAAGACCAGCATGTAATTTTTTGAGATTTTATAGATTCATAGCCTATTTTTAAAAAAATAATTGCATGATATTGAAATAGCTATTATGTAGTATAACAACACTAAACAAAACTCTGCACTATGTAGATGTTTTGATTTCAATCTGAGAATAGATAAAATAAAATGGGGGAAAATGGAAATAAAAAATGAGGAATTAGTCAAATAAACTCTGAATACTTTGTTGACTTATAAGGCCGATTCTGAATTGTTAGCTATACTAACAGATGCAGTGATGATGCTGGCAGTGCTAGAAGCTCTAAGGGTCTGAATGGGAAGGATCCTGACAAGACAGAGTGGCTATTTTGACATACACACTTACACATAATCAGATGATTCTTTATCTTTGACTTTGGATGGAGTAGCACTTTCTGGACTGAGCAGGTGCACAATTTAGCATGGAAAGCTGAAAATCAGAGTATTCTTGTAACAGCTGCACAAAGCACTTAAAGTAAATGGATATCATCATCACCATATTATTATTGTTAGTTATTAGTAGTATTATGCTCCCAAATCAGCCAAGTGGGAAGTCCCCAAAATTAGATATTCTTTATGATACTAACATTTCAAATCTTGAGGAAAATTTACATTCAAAATGTTTTCATAAACTATTAGTGAACTTTATACATTTATAAATTAAGACTTTTTTTTTTTGGCAGCTACGGGACAATGTTATAACACCCAGAGATACAACAATGACTTTCACTTGCTTTGTATTTTTTGATATGTTTAATGCATTGAGTTCGAGATCTCAGGTATGTGTTCATCTGATTTGAAAATTTTATGTAATATTTTTGGAAAAATATAAGATACATAAATAATCAGTACTATGTTTAAGACCATAGTTAACTCACATTTCCATGCAGTTAATAGAAAAATGTTTTGTTATATTTAGTTTGCTAAGAATTTTGCTTTTAATTTACTATGGAATAAATAATTGCAATTTCTTTTTTTTAACTTCCAGACTAAATCTGTATTTGAAATTGGACTTTGCAGCAACAAGATGTTCTGTTATGCAGTTCTTGGGTCTATAATGGGTCAGCTGCTGGTAATCTATTTCCCTCCACTTCAGAAAGTTTTTCAGACAGAAAGTCTAAGCATAACAGGTAAGGGAACATAGCTAAGTTTGGTTTTCAGAATGAAATGTTTTAGTTTTAATGTGTTGTATTAGTAAGGCATCCAAACATGTATAAAACTGTATATAAAGCATCATATTTAGTATTAGAATCTTGTTTTTTATCCTTTTTAATTATATTTTTCCCATTTCTCTCCTACCGAATTTGTTCCCTGAAGTTATTTTTTTCTTTCCTCTTATACATTCAGCATTATAGGAATTAAAAGTGAGGGAACAGCCTTATCCATTCTTATATCTTCATGTCACAGTTTTTCTTTTATAATTTGTAGGAAGATTGCTCAGCTAAAAAATAGCAAATTATGATTTATTTTAAACTAGGATCTGAGGGATAGGAATGAATAAAGCATGCAAACTGAGGATTCTTGTATGGGAAACCAGGAGGTTATGATGTTCCTTCTGTTCTTTGGGCTGTTCAGCAATATGAGCTTGTGATAACTCATTAAAATTAGCTTGCTCTGAGAATAGCATTGATCTGTTCCTCTGACCACCTTGTTATTAGACTCAGGACATAGATATTTTGGGGGGAAACTGTTGAAATGATCATTAAATGTACATTAAAAATAATGTTGAGCTTTTCAGTAGTCCTAAAGAAAAAATTGTAATTCCTTCCAGGTTAAAACCCCAATGTTATATCAGTCCTTTAAGTTATTTTAAAAGTAGGCAATCTATAGCTTATTTCTTGTAATGGTGAATTGAAAAGCCATGTTTTCATTTATTTTTAGATTTGCAGTTTCTTCTGGGCCTTACCTCTTCCGTGTGTATAATATCAGAGATCATAAAGAAGGTTGAAAAAAGCAGGGAGAAGACCCAAAAGCATGGTAGTTCACAACACTTGGGATCATTTCTCGATGTATGATGCACATTGCATTCTTTACCTAACTAGAAACTGCTGTTTATGTACAAGGGAGAAACAATATAAAGGGCTTTTGACAAACCCTTCTCCCTGAAGGATAATAAACTTTGGTAAAATTAAAGACTGTTTAATTCTAAACTTCCAGATAGGGAGTAATAAATTATGCAATTTTGGTAATTTTTCCCCTCAAAGGTAATTTTACTTTCCAGATTGATGGAACTTTGTAATATGAGAAAGACTACTTTAAAAGGAAACCTATGTCAAGAGTTTGGCCCATCTTTTTTTCTTAACAGATGTATGTCTATAGAAATAAAAATTAGATGAAATATGTTTTATGGTAAAGGTGATGGGATTTGATTATGGAAATATTTGAGGTATTCTATTTATCTAGATTAGGGGTGGTGTCAAACTTGTGGCGATTCGTGACGTATCAGGACTTTTTTCCCCTTTGCTAAATCAGGCATGGGTGTGGCCAGTGCGTGATGCATCTGGCCTGTGGGCCGCAAGTTTAACAACCCTGATCTAGATTGAATTATCTAGACTGAATTACAAGAGTGCCATTTTTCAGCTCCTGTATTTATTTCCATTATTCTGCATTGTGTACCATGGGTTTTTCTTTTTGTATCCTGATCCTTTTTTGCACAGGATGTAACTGTCAGATCACTGTCTTTTCTTTCTTTTTGTGACTGAAAAGTCTATATTGCAATTTTCAAGTAAATGTTTGCTTTCCTTAAAATATGTGATTGTATTTTATGTAGAACTGGATCACAAAATTGTTTTCACTTCCATGGTAGTCTAAATATTTTACTTAATCAAAGTTACTAACTCATGCTTTTCAGTGGTCCCCCTACTCTCCTATCTTTCAAATTAAAGATTTTCTAGGCCAAAATTTATCCATTCCACATTCTATTCTCACAGCATCCAATCAAATATCTTGGGAGGCCCCAATGTAGGACATAAACACCATAGTGTACTAACATCAGAGATGGGTTGCTCTTGATTCGGCCCGAATCAGGTGAACCTTAGTAGCGGCAGCGGGAGGCTCCACCACCTGCCCGCTTCTGCGCATGCGCACACATGAGCGCACCCAAACCGGTAGTAAAAAAAATGGCAACCCAACACTGACTCACATCAATGTTATTCAGTAGGTTTTACTCAGATATACTTCTTTTGATCACGGAGACAGATTTATTATCTGACTTTACAGAGACATAGTAAAGGACTATGAATGTAAACTTGAAGGGGGAATGCAAGAGG
Organism: Thamnophis sirtalis; assembly: GCF_051295495.1. Taxonomy (NCBI): domain Eukaryota; kingdom Metazoa; phylum Chordata; class Lepidosauria; order Squamata; family Natricidae; genus Thamnophis; species Thamnophis sirtalis. Next base: position 53,967,843 of record NW_028261384.1, read on the forward strand.
GTTACATAAACAGCTGCTTAGCCCCGAAAGAGAGAAGGTGAACAAGCAATTTAGGAATACCTTACTTTGATTTTTTTCTGTATAAAAAGGAGAGAAATTCTGTCCATAGCACAAGTTTGTTATTTTATCTTGCAAATAGAGTTCCACTAGTGCTTGTGGAGTTTGTTTCCTGATTAACTGCAAATGGCTGAGAGAAACTACTATTACTGTACATTTCCTTTTATTCAGCAGAGGAATTTTAAACCTCATAAATCTTTCCTGCACATCAGTCTTTTGATACTCAGATTTCTTATCTTTTTTTAAAAGCCTTTAAAAAGCAGACTTCTATATTTTATTTATTCATTTTTAATCTGTAAAATTCGGAAAACAAGTATCACTTGGATTTCTGAAAAGAGCTTTACTGCTAGTAGAGTAATGTAACAGAGTCTTGAGAGCCTGTCAAAATAATTCTTCAGATCAATGTATACTTAATGTGATTATGACAGAGTTGCTTTCAATCGCTTCCTCAATTTTCCCTACACTAGGCTAAGGTTTCTCTTTTGCAATGGTTCTGTTTTTTTCTCTATTTCTTCATTATCATATGCCATTGCAGCCTTGCAATTCAATAAGATTTACAAGATATGTAAAGCAAAAAAATCAAAATATCTATGGTATTATTACAACATAAATAAGGTAAATAATGTCCTTAAATGTATACACATGCAACAAAACAATAAAAAGATGGCACAATAGGTAAGCATCTTTGAAATATCTTTCAGAAAACATTTCCAAAGTAAGATTATTTTTTTAAATATCTTCTGAAAAATTATCCATTATTAGAAACAATACAGCGATTTTTCATGTTCCTTAATTACCAAACGAATAAATCCATTTTAATAGCATTACTTCTTTAATTCTTTTGAGAAATAACTTCTCAAACCCAAAGACAGATAAATATCAACAACCAGTCTGGAATAATGAGCTTTCAGTTCTCTATTGCCAGTGTTGCAAACCTGTTAGTACTACAGAAAGGTAGAGTGTCCACCATAGTGCTTTCTTGTGTATCTGGCAATTTATTAATAATTTTCTTATTCTTTTTCCTTTGGGATTTTGATTTCTTCTGAAAGAAACCTGGTGGTGTTGAATCTTTTACTATCTGTATCATGCTGCAGTAAAGCTTGTAGATCTTTGGCGATGTACTGAGGAGGTTCTCTGGTGTGGAACTGGATTTAAGCTGTTGATATAACCTATGGACAAGGGTCCCATTATAAAGCCTGTCAAAAATGAAAAAGACAAGTGGTTTTCTATAGGAGAACTTGGAGCTAGGTGTTAAAAACCATACCAAATCAATGAAAGAAACGCCTTTTCAGATCTGTCTCGGAAATAAACTCCCTTGCATTAAGTTGAACTCATGGTGATACTATGGACTATCCCTGTAAAGTTTCATTTTATATAATATGGAAGTAGCTTACTACTGCTTTTTTCTGAGATGTTTCACACTTTTCAAATCAATCTTCCAGTTCTGGAATTTCCTATTGATGTTCTATTCCAGAATTAGCCAGGTTTGCTGGTTTTAGCTTTCCAAGATCTTTGAAGTTGCTGTGCCCTAATTGGATTTTATATAAACACTATAATTAAAACTTTATTTGGGAAACCTTGTTTGAGAAAATGCTAGTGCATTCAGAAAGTATTCAGTATCCCCTTCACTTTTGTCAATTTTGTTATGCTGCAGCCTGATTCTACAGTGGCTGAAATTCATTTTTTTCCTCATTAATGTACACTCAGTATCCCATAATGACAGTGAAAACAGAATTTTAGAAATTATCCCAAATCAGTGAGTATTGAACATCCCTATTCAGCAGCATCAACCATTGAGAGAGGGGGAGTAGAGTGGCCTGTTTTTAGGTCAGGTTTCAAAAAAAGAGCTAAAGATATTATACATTTTACAATGAGACTTGTCTCCCAGACTTTTTAAAATTTATATGGGAAAATTCCATTACATCTAGGTAAGAAATAAGCACCTAAACATCTGCCTGTAATTGAAAAACTAAACCATGGCACCACAATGGGGTATGGGCCAACTATTTGAATTGAAGCAAACCATTGTGCTCCACATTTACTCTTGACATTCTGAAATTTTTAATGCAAATCTGTAAATAAGATATAGAAGCATGCTTGTATGTTGAATCTTGAACAGTTGCTTATAATAGCATTATATAATATTAGAAAGAAAATAGGTTGTTTAAAAATACTTTCATTATCATCGATTTCCCAAAAGCAAAACATGAACAATCTTTGAAAAAAGCTGAAATGCTACTAGCAATATATACAAATCAGAAAGTGATATTGTTGGCAAGTAGTAGTTCTAGCAAATGGAAGCAAATATTTATAGCTCAGGGTTGCACTGTAGAGTCATTGGTGCGCTCTGAGCTTATTTGCATTTTTGCTTGCAAACATTTCATTACCTTACATCAGGGAAACTGATGATGTTACTTAGTCAAGTAATGAAACATCTGCAAGCAAACAAACAACCAAGCTCAGAGAGCATCAAGGACCCCATAGTAGTTGAATACTGTATTTTTAATTCAATTATTTATACTGTTGTCTTCAAATTTGCTACTGAAAATATTTAACTTTACATAATAGCATTTTTGGTTTTGTGATCATAGAAAGAATTACTGCTGCTAGAAGTTATTAATCCAATGCCCCCCACCTATCTGAAAAATACAGAAACAGTACAATGCCACAAATGTGCAATTACAACTATACTTTTGGAAAAAGTATGAATTACAACTATACTTTTGGAAAAAGTCAACTTCTGAATAACATTTTTATATGCACATTCTAATATTATATTGAAATTAGAGGAGCATCCTTTAGAATAAGCACCTACTAATGGGATGTTTTGGGAATACCTACCGTGTAAGATCTGGCTCAGGGAAAGGTCTACAAAGCAGCTGGTTGAGATACAATCCTGCTTGCAGGCAGCACTGCCATTGACAGAAAATGTGTGCAACATCTAATTCCAAAGAATCTTTTGGGGATTTCTTTTCTTTCCATTTCAAGTACTGGTCATGTACAATTTTATTGACCTCAGCATGTGGTGTTTCAGGATCTAGATATAAAAGAAAAAAAAACATTTCCTGAACACTGAATGGTTTTATTTTCATTGAATGCATACTATGTAAGAATGAATACCAACGTTTCTAAATTTTTAGAACCTCAAAATCATAGCCCTTCCTTATTTACTATCTTAAATTTGGATACCTCTCCTTACATTGGAATAGTGTTACAAAAACAAAGGAAGCTTGAAAAAGTTTTTTTTTTTACTGCTAATATGTTTTACTGAAAAATACTTAGCCAATCCTTATTTTTATTTATGAACAGCTTCTATAACATCCTATAATTATCATGTTTAAAATCCCTTCTCAAAACAGTTTTTCCCATGGAGGCTATGAAAAGAATCCTTTTGCTATACTATACTTACTATACCCAAGCTGTAGTTGCTTTACTTTAAATAATTGTATTTTTCTTTCCCCCTTAGTATTGATGATTTTTTCTCTTATCTACTACTACTTCTGTTAAGTAGACAACATGCACACAGATATTAATGTACACATGGACTAAGAACAATGATACAAAAATTAAATATGCATGTCCTCAACTCAATTGCAGATCAGATTTCATTTATGGGATATATCATCTCCCTTTTAAATTCACAAATTTATATCTTTTATGGTTATATCAAAAGTGTTTTGTTTGTTTGTTTTTTAAAAAAGCAACTGGACTGATTTTTGAGGAAAACCAAGACATTTTGCTTCCTATCCTGAAAGCTTCATCAGTTGTATTCCAGGATAGGAAACAAAATGTCGTTTTTCCTCAAAAATCAGTCCAGTTGCTTTTTCAAAATTAAAAAAAACATCACTTTTGATATAACTATAACTTAAATCTTCATAAACATCTCTTGTGGTTATTACTTTTACTAGATGATCAGAATATACTAATTTCCACTACCCATCACGGATTTAGTCAATGAAGGCTATCGCGTAATGCTTCATGGTAAGACAGAGGACCAGGTTACCAGCCTTAGTAGTACTCCTATGATGTTTACACTTCTTTCCTAATATTAAAGATATAATACTGGTTATTTGTACTTCAGCCATTATTCTACAATTGCAACGCAAGTTTTGTTTTTACAAGCATATTCTAGATAAATTAGACAAATTTACTGACTACCTACAAGCCAATATACCAGTGATGTCAAACTCATGTCGCCATGTCATTGACATGTGACATAATGTGACTATTTCCCCTTCACTAAACCAGGGGTGGGCATGGCCAGTACGTGATGCATCCAGCCTGCAGGCTGCAAGTTTGACACCCCTACAATATACTGTTGTCCACATCCTACAAAGTGGAGGTATACTTTAGAATTCTAATGAGATGCATGATACAAACATCAAATTCTTCAGTATTCTTACATCAGCTTTAAATATTAGATGTTAAATTTCTACAATGATTTCCACATTTTTATTTGGAGAGTAAGTAAAAACATTTTTTTTTAGTCAGCTGGCTTCTAGCCTGCAATTCCTCACCATACCGTATGGGTTAATCATGTGAGACATATCAATGTTTCACATGATTAGCCTAGAATATTGGATATCCTGAAATAGGATTGGCTGATCTGGATCAGAAAGAAAGTTCCTTCATGTTCCAGGGTGTAAACTGACCATGATTAAAAACAAAAACAGGAGCAGTAAATAGAATATTACTTAGAAGAGTAATTTATGATTTCTATAACAGTAACCACTAAGGAAAAGTTGGATTGGATATTTATAACGCTGAATGTTTTGCCCAACTTCCTATGAAGTATTTTAATATGAAGTTGCTTACATAATACAAAACTTCAACATGCATTTCACAATTTTACTTAAAATATATCAGATACCAACAAAAGTGAAACAAATGAACTATAGCCTTTGGCTAAAATAACTGGAAAAATTCATGTGTCAAATAAACCTGATCCTCTCTAAACCTACCTGGAATGTGCAACATCTTATCTAATTCACCAAATGTTACTCCAAGTAGTAAAGCCTTGATGTGCTGTAGTGTCACTTTGGGTTCTGAAAACTTGGTCCAGTAACAGGTTGCAGCCATAGGGAGTTGCAGCAAACAAGGAACTGGTTCAAGGACACAGGCTGATACTCCAAACGTCTCGGAAAAAAATAGAAGACGCTCTGCGATGGGTGCCTACAAATAAATGATAAAGCTTTCATGAAAAATACTGTTTCCTAAGTAATTTTAATTTTAAACTTATAATTTTATTCAGTAGATCTACAGTTCACAGTGAGGCTCTTTAGAGAAAAATTAATACTTGCATATGATTAGTTCTTCTACTTCGCCTGTTTTGGGGAGTTGAGAGAATTATTAATAATAAACATTCTGCCTTAGTAAATTACCCCCAATCTCTTTTCCCACACCAAATATTGTTATCTTTTATGTCATACATATCCCATAAGGACTCCTGCTGCATTGTTCAGTTATCAGCAAAAGATAAATGGAACTTCTGTATACATTTTGCAGTGTAGATATCAATCAAATTATTTTCAAAGTCACTGTTTCAATCTTCCCATTACTTCTTTTAAATGTAAAATGTAAATATACCTATTTCTCAGGACAATAAAAGACACAGAATAGATTCATTAGCATTTATGGAATGCTAGACTCCCATAAAATTTTGGTATTAAAAAAAATGGCAAAAACAACCTAGTACAAAAACTGTTAAAATATTTTTATTGAAAATATTCATTTCTGTAATTCCCCCAAAACAATTGTCTTTGTATACCCTATCTGCTGAACCACAATGAGTTAACTCTGTACTTCTGATTAAATGTACTGAGATCTACTTTAATAAAGCTTTAGTCTTTGATGTCCCACAAGATTTTTTTTCTTTTTTATTGCAAAATACTATCACTGATATCTCTTTATAAATTTTGTGACAGGAATTCCTTTGCAGTCAAGGTTTTGTAAGAAAACTATTTAGAGACATCAAGAAAAAGCTTTAATGGAAAGCCTTTCTCACAGGTTACTAGAAAATTGATTATATCATTTATTTAATATATCCATTAATTACAATACATGTCTCTTTTTATAAGTCAGTGACATAAATTTTTGCAAGAACATTCCAAATTTTATACTTAAGAAATGTTCTGCAACCATGGAAAATATTTTTTCCTAGCTTCTTTAATGTGGAATAAATTCTGAAAAGTTGTGTAATTTATATGAAAAGCATAAATGTATATTATTTTGCTAGCCATAGATTAAAAAAAGAATCAGAGTCCAGAGAACTGCTTGCTATCTCTTACAGCATTAAGCATCAACATCAGTAAATATCAGCAGAATTGATCATGCTTTTCAATATGTATTTTCAGTTATAGAGGTCAAATCTAACTTTAAAAATGATTTCAAGTGATAGTTATCAATCTGCGCAGTATGTTTCATATGTGTTCTGTATTGGAAATGTTTAAGTATATAATTTTAATTATTTACCTCATTTAATGTAGCCAAAGCATACCGATTGTCTGGAAATTTCTGTGCCAATTCTGCTACACAAACAGATGATTTCTTGAGTGATTTTTGGAATCTATCAAATTCATAGAAGACAGGAGGAAATGAAGTTGGCTGTTTGTTCAAAGAGGGACTAAGGGAACTTGGTGAAATGTTCAACAATAACCAATAGATAACTTGTCTAATTGGCAGAGTTATGGAATGAGCACTATTTCTCTGCATATTCTCCACTTGAACAGGAAGGATGGTTCTTTTTAATATAAGAGCGTCACTAATAAATGGTGCTAGATGTCCTTTAATTAAGTGTGTTGCAACCCACTGTGGTAATTTTAATTTCTTCATTTCCTCAGATTCATACATACCACTCTGGAAAAAATCTTTGAGATTGACATTAGATGGTTCATATTCTTTCATGAAAGAAGAGAGAAGCTGTTGTATGTCGTCTTTTTCATGCTTTTTAAAATACTTCAATACATTTTCCATTGCCTCAGAAAGATCAGCAAAATGAGATAACCAGTTCAGCAGTCCCTGAATGTGGCCATGCTTTCTACTTTTCCGCCGGGATTTCTCTATAGGAAGGTTTAGTTTACTAAAGAATACTTCCATAGCTGGCAGATTTATGTAGTCATTGCCACTCATTACTGCAAAAAGAGGCAGCAGGGTTTTGTTCATATTGCTAAAATGTCTACAAAATCTTTGTAATGAGAAACACCGTGTTGGGATGTAGCATTCTTGTGAGTCTTTACATTTACAAAGATTTCTCCACTGAAAATAATTTAGAGGACAATAGCCTGATTGGAGGTCAAAAATGCAAAAATCACTATCTAAAGTTAACACAGGGCAACTCAAGTGATTGGCTAGAGATACAATATCCCTGTCTGCCTCTGAAAATGATTGTACAAAGGGCACTTGTAGTTCAGTTAGAATCTGCTTGAAGACCTCTCTGACAAGCAAAGGCAATACACTTCCTCCACCACCACGAGAAAGTGAATGGGCTGCCTGGATCTTTTCCTCAGCTCGTTGCTTTAAAGTTGCAAGTTTTTTATTAGATGCATCATTACCTCCATCCAGCACAACATATGGCTGTATGTGGCACAGAGCCAATGACTGAAAAAACTGACGTATAATATCTGTAAAAGAATCATAATCTCCACCATACTGAATATCCAGATTTGAATCAAAATAAAGGTGATGATACAAATTATTTCCATCAATTATTACATCTGTGTTTCTCAGCTGCAGATCAACAAAGAATTCACTATGTTCCCCTACAAAACTTGTTAGGCCATGAATGCCCATTCTTATTAGTTGGAGTTCCCCTGTTAAAAGGAAAAGAAAAGAATCTTTCAAAGAAAAAGCACAAGAATGTGGAATTAATTGGGCAACATTAATTATTTGATACTGCAGTTAAAAGTATTTGAACCCGTGAAAAAGCAATTGAATTAGTGACTAAAATTCACATACATGGATGGATTTGTTGCTATAAGGATAAAGCCAACTGAAATTTATTAATTTGGGGAGTAACCTACTGGTCTTCAAAAAAAAAAAAAAGTATAAATTTGTCCCCTTTTGAAATAAGGTCCTATCACACGTCTAATTACATCAAAATGAGCCCAACAGTGTCAGAGTCCTTTCTCCCCATTACCACAGCAAAAATGTTTTGGCAACCATCTTTATGGAAAATTTCATGAAGCTATTAGGAACTGGGCCTTCAGGCTAGAAATACAGATGCTTCCTCAAGCATGCTTAACAGTTTCTGGGCTCTTATATGCTTGTGGCAATCCCAGGATTTCTTGATTTCTCTAGTTAGTTTGATAAAAACAGGGTAAATGGCCCAAAAAGTGTTTAAAAAATCTCAATGTTTCATAATTTAAAATGTGCTTGTTAATTTTTTGCAAAGACAAAAGAAAAATTCCATTGCTATACTTTATACTTTACCATTAGAAACATCTATAACATTGGAATTTGAATATTGCAACATTTGAAATGATTCACTAGAAATACACATAAATGACATCTTAGGTTAGTGAAAAATCCCATTCACCATTTTACATATGACTAAAATCCCATTCTTCTTTAACAGATGTTTGGGTCTAACAGACACTCCTTCCCTTCATTAGATGTTAAACTGAAAGTTTATTGTATGTATCAATCACTAGAAAAAAATACTTAGATTTAAAGCTGGTACGAGTAATTTCCATGGTTTTTTATTCCAAAAGCAAAATATTAAGAATTACTTTGGGAAGCCAAACAATGTTGTCTACTGCCATGCTATAAATAGTTCCCATATTCTATTCTATAGCAAGGTTTAATAAATATAAACCCTTCACATCCCTCCTCTATTTATCCCACATTATTTCATAAATTACTTGGAACAGAAACCTGTCTACTTAGGCCAAGCAGGCAGTAGTCATATATGCGCTTGATGTTAAACTATAATGAAGGAGAAAAGTAATACAGTCAGTCCACAATTTAATGACTGTTAGATTATCTGCAACACTGCAGATTTTTTTTACTACTGAATTTTTACTTAAGGATGTATCCATCCCCATCCTTGGAAAAAAATAACCTATAGCAATCTCAAGGGAGCATCATCCAAAAGGAACTCTGGTGGAAAAGTGATTGAGGCCATTTAAAAGGGAAGTGGGGAAGAATGCTGCCTTACATTGTGAGACAATTTGGTCTAGTAGTTAAGGCACCAGATGAGAAAACAAAATAATGACTTCAAGACCCATCTTAGCCATGAAAGCCAGCTGAGTGATGCTGACTTAATCATTCTCTCTCAGCCCAATTCACCTCACAGAGTTGTTGAGAGCAAAATAAAAGGAGGAAAATGTGTTGGATGTTTGCCATCTTGAGTTATGTGTAAAAATAACAAAGGTAGAATATAAAGGAATAAAATTCAGCAGCTACATATAAACTAATCACAAACTTCCCGCCTTTCTAAAATCTAGTTGATTCCAACACCACTCATGTTTTGTCAAGGGTAGTTTCAGAAAAAGCATTTTGTTTAAATCATGATCTAATTTCCAAATGACTGAAAACACCATTCCCTAAGAAGTTGCCAGCACATCAAAACTTATTACAGATTACAATTCTTAAAATGAATGCAACCTGTTGGTAAATCAGTGTTGTGAGCTTTTTTTTTTCAAGGAACTGAAATATGTGTGTCTGTATGTCTGGGCTACATGAATGGATATAGTCAACCAAACCCTGAATGAACGCTGTTAACCCTTAGCTTTCTGTCTTGTGGGCCTGTTTTGAAACAGACCGGTGAATGGGGGTTGAAAACAAAAGTGGAAATCAAAATTATCCTTACATCTGAATAAGTCATCAGCTTAACACTAAAAATTAAGCCCCTCCTTTAGACAAGCCATAGCTTTTTGTGCGGATTCTCTTGTATTTTTACAGTACAGCTCCATAACGGAGTGAAGTTTTGCAGATTGTTTTCTTTGGCATGAACTTGAAATTCTGTTGAATTTCCAGTTGCCCAGCACGTTTTCAAGCAAAGAAAATCTTGCAATTCTGTTCCCAGCAACATCGGAAACATTCCGCCAGACCCATGTTTCTAATTTAACGTTTTGATCCAGTACACATATTGGGCGCCGGATTACCGAACACTTTAATTCTAAAGACGCCGAGAGGCGAACATCTGATGACCGTGGTGGGCGGAGCCACCTCTAACCTCTTGGACAACGTACCTCCGCGCAAACAATTCTTGAACTCTCGCCTTTTACAATGGAGCGGCAAATAAGGCGGCCCACGGTATTACGTCATCGCCAATCTGTACAGTACCGTGTGTTGAGAAAGATGTGTGAATTTTAATTCCCAGAATTCCTCAGCCAGGAAACGGAAGCATAGCTGCTCCCACCACAGCGCGCCTTCGCCTAGCAACAAAACCCAAACACTGAGGAAGCGGAAGAAGGCGAACATTATTGGAAGAAGAGAACAAGGCAGGTGTTGTTTGTGGGGAATGGGAGAGGGAGGCTACGCGAAGGATATAATCCTAACGTCCCCCTCACTATGGTATGGTACTGCTGGCAAAGTAAATGAATTTACTTTGAATCCCATATTTTTCCGACCTGCTTATCGCAAAGTGTTTTTATTTGATATTTAGATATGTAGTGATTCTCGAGGATCCTAAATCATCCCGAATTTTGTTTGTTTGTTGAACAGTTCCCTCGTCCATGGAGTTTTATTGGCGGTACAGATAATTCTCTTTCATTAGGATCCTCTGTCTGTGCCTGCTAGTATAAATGATACTGTAATTTTAACAGAAGCAACATAAAAAAGCAATGAAAATAATGGAAAGATTACAGAAGGAGATTGATATTGTTTGTTTTCTCCTGTCAGGTAACAAGTACAGCATTTAGATAAGCAGGATCAGACTTTTACTGCTTCAATGGGAGACCATTAGGAAAATCCATGGCTAAATGGGAAATAGAAAAGATTTCTGAAAGAAGGTCCAGGTAAACCTCTTCTATATAATTGCCAAGAAAACTACATGGATATATCCATATAGTCACTGGTAGTTGAGCAAACAAGCCATCATAAAGACCCTGCTTTTTTAAAATAAAAATTCTTTGAATGAACAAGGCCATTCTTGGGGCACCAGTAAAAAACTATGAAATAATTACTCTCTTTGATAGATTTATGCAGTAATAAGATGAAAGAAGCCTTGGCAAAAGATAGGAAGGGTACCAATGATGATCCCAAATGAAGGAAATACAGATTACCAATGATATCTGACAAACAATGCTAAGCAGATTTTCCAGAAACATTATGCCTTAATACATTCCTCTCTATTTAGTGAGCAGATTTGAATAAATTTCTGTGTCTTAATATAACTGCAGATAACATATTCTTTATCCCAGCACCTTACCTTGTGTGCCTGATATTTGTGTATTACCCACTTGATAAAATAATTATAATCCTATTGAAAAAGTAAATATTGAATTGTATGGTTTCATCTCTGTAACAGGTGATTTTGGCAATATAGCCACAGTAAGACTTCAAAATCCTACATCAGGCAATAATCAGATAAATCATCAAGAATAGCTTGGACTACTTTTACTAGTTTAGCAGCATTGAAAAGAAGTGAGAGGCATGGAGCAAGACCTGGCTTCTGCAGCTTCCAAGCCGGGGCAGAGAGGCAGCGAATGGTGAACAGCTCACCCCTGGGGATGAATAAGACACTTCACTGCAGAAACTGCCCCACGCCAGCCCAGGCTTCCTAAATCTCTTGCTCCCCAGATCATCTGCCTCACAAAGAAAGCCCAACCTGACGCAAACTCTGCCTCCAGCCACCTCTTCATCCTGATGAAACTACTCTTTGAAAGGATTATCTGCAGGTGGGGGGAGAGATTTCCTGCACATTGGCATCATCGTCTCCTCACAGGGCTTCTCCCGATGTCCCAGGTGCAAAGCAACATCTCGTGAAGGAAGGCATGGAAATCATAAAACTGGGATGTCGGAAGAAGCCCTGTCAAAAGACACCACTGTTGATGTGCAAGAAATCTCCCCCCCCCCCACCTTCAGATAGTCTTGTGGACTGGCCGGAGAGGGAGCGTCTTCAATGAACTCCACTCTTTGTCTGTGTCTCTGCAGGTGACAGCGTCGACAGTGTCTCCTCTCAAGGTTCCTTCCTCCTCTCTGGTCTTATTCTCAAATATTTTCAAGCAAACACAGCCAGGAGAGGGAAGTATCTCTTCCCTCTCCCTCACCAAACTTTGTGTGTAGGCATAACATTTCACAAAGCTACTGGCTCCCTTGCTTTGTGTTTTTTATACACATACCGACATACCCCGTGACCCGTCAAAACTGCGCCCGACTAAACCGCGCCCGACTAAACCGCGTCGCTGACGTCATTAACAGGGCAACAACAGCCAGCGCGGAGAAAGAAGGGCGCTTTAAATAGCGCTTTGAAAGCAACCCGATTCAACTTAAGGTAAGGGTTAGCTTTAGGGTTAGCTTTAGGGTTAGCTTTAAGGTTAGGTTAAGGGTTAGGGTTAGGGTTAGGGTTAGGGTTACGTTAAGGGTTAGGATTAGGTTTAGGGTTAGGTTAAGGGTTAGGTTTAGGGTTAGGTTTAGGGTTAGGTTAAGGGCTAGGTTTAGGGTTAAGTTTAGGATTAGGTTTAGGGAGGTTAGGTTTAGATTTAGGGGTTAATTTTAGGTTTAGGGTTTACAGCCTGCTTCTGTCTCCGCGCTGTTGTCGCCCTGTTGATGATGTCAGCGACGCGGTTTAGTCGGGCGCGGTTTAGTCGGTGAACCGATATACCCATTCTACCTGGGGATGCAGTTTCCCCCTCCCAAGATTCCATTTACAAGGAAAGAAGAATGCTGGGGTGTCACTGGACTTCCCCCCCGCCCTGGCTCCTCTCAGCCTCAACTTCGCTCCTGAAACCCTGTGGGCCACTTCTCTGCCAGAGCTTGGTTCTGGGAGAGACCCTTGGCGCGCTCCTCAGGCGCAGCCACTTCTGCAGCAGGAGATTCAAGCCAGCCCTCCGAAGGGTACTGTAGAAGCAGCTGTCCAAAAAAACCTTACCCTTATTTTGTCCCGATCCATGTGACTCACTGGGCCATGTGGGTCGGGACGAAATAATGATAAAAAAATTGTGGATACTTGCTGCTAAAGTACCCTTCGGAAGGCTGGTGCGAGGCGCATGGAGTGCATCGCTTGGCCGCCTCCTGCTTTTATGGCTGCAATTGATGGCAAAAGCACCCACACTTGCTGAAGGCCGCAGCCTGAGTAGCACCCGCAAATCAGCTGTTTTGGAGCTGCTCAGCTTATCCGATTAAGGAGCCGAGAAGCACTGAGGTGACTGGGGAAGGGAAGGGCTTCCTCCTGTGCTGGCCATGCCACCCTTTCACTAGGGTTTATTTTGGGGGGAGGGCATATATTTACGCACACCTCAAAAATTAGGCCTGGTCTTATTATAGGACATGTTGTATTTATGGGGAAACACATTATTAGTGTATCAATGCAGTCTTAGAATTATTGGAAGCATGTCATTTTCATTGTTAGGGTCTAAAAACAAGCAGGAAGACCGGAATATTTATCTAATTGATGTATTTAGTTGATTTATATAGCCATTCTACTGAGCACATAATTCAGATTAGTATATGTAATCGATAAAAATACACCATAAAACAATATAAAAATAACATATAAACAATTAAATGCTGAAAAACAACTCATCCAACAATTAACATCATTCCAAAACTCAAGGCTTGAGAAAAATATGTAGATCTTTATGCCTTCTGAAGTCAGGCAGAGTCTTGGCTGAATCTTAGCAAGAATATTGTTTAAAGTTAAGGACCAGAAACTGAAGGCAAGCTTCCCAATCATACTAGGAAGACATTGAGGGAAAAACAGGACCTTTAATTACGTATTGCAGAATTTATATTTGGTAAAGTTAATGTATTAATAACATTTTTAAAGTGGGAATATTGACTATTCATGAATTGTCACGGAGCTAAAAAAATGAGATTGTGGAAAAATAATGATGCATTCCATATTCATTGTAGAGATGCACTTTGCCTATATATCAGTGAACTGAATCAGTGAATTTATTTATCTTAAAGAACTAGTTTATTTCATTGCAGTGACTTGGGTATGCAAATATTAAAATTATCATAAATTTATATCAAAACCCCAAAATAAAACCACATCATCAACAGAGCTCACCCAAACGCCTATTTCAAAAGCCGGACCAAGAATATATTTCACCAAACAGGGAAGCCTATTAACAGATTAACAGAGTTGGAAGGGACCTTGTATGTCATCTTGTCCAAACCCCCGCCCAAAGAGGAGACCCTACACCATTTCTGACAAATTTCAGTCCAGTCTCTTCTTGAAAGCTTCCAATGAATCCCTCGTTCATTTTCCATCCATTATTCCTTGTCTAGCCTTCAGGTGCTTTGGAAAATAGCTTGATCCCCTTTTCTCTGTGGCAGCCCCTCAAATATTGGAACACTGCTATCATGTCTCCCCTGCTCATTGTCTTTGCTAGACTAGCCATACCCAAGTCCTGTAACAGTTCATCATATGTTTTAGCCTCCAATCCCCTAATCATCTTGGTTGCTTTTCTCTGCATTCTTTCTAGAGTCTCAACATCTTTTTATAGTATAGTGATCAAAACTGGATGCAGTATTCTAAGTGTGGTCTTACTAAGGCTTTATAGAGTGGTATTAGTACCTCACTTTATCTTGATTGTATCTCTTTGTTAATGCAATTTAGGATTGTATTGGCTTTTTTGGCTGCAGCTGCACACTGTTAGCTCATATTTAATTGATTGTCCACTAAGACTCCAAGATCCCCCTCACAGTAACTGCTATTAAACTTGGTTTCACCCAGTCTACATGTGTAGTTTGGGTTTTTCTTGCCTACGTGTAAGACTTTACTTTTCTCTACATTGAATTTCATTTTGTGTTCAAGTCTGCCAAGATCCATCTGGATCTTGAGTCTATCATATAGAATGTTGGCTATTTCTTGCCAGCTTAATATCATCCCCAAATTTGGTAAGTTCCCTTTCTATTTCCTCATCTAAGTCGTTTATGAAGATATTGAAGTGTACTGGGCCTAAGACGGAATCTTGCGTGGCCCGACAAAACCGCACTCGTCAAAATAGCGGCGACAAAACCGCGTCGCTAAAGCCGCGACGTCATCACCGCGACGTCATCACCGCGGCAACAACAGCGCGGTGACAGAAGGGCTCTTTAAAACAGCGCGGCGGCAGAAAGCCGATTTAAATTAAGGTAAGGGTTAGGATTAGGTTTAGGGGTTTGGTTTAGGGTTAGGGTTAGGGTGCTGAGTGCTTCGGAAGGCGTGGATTTGCCCTCCGCGGTTATGTCATTGCGCTAGGGTCGCCTTTTTCCTTAGCGCTTCAGACGGCACGGATTTGCCCTCCGCGCTTATGTTGGCGCGGATAAGGGCTTCGCGGTTTTGTCGGTGAACCGGAATCTTGTGGTATCCCACTGCTTACTTTCCTTCATGGAGATGTAGTGCCATTAAGGACTACTCGTTGAGTACAGTTTATCAGCCAATATTATGTAAGATTTTTAATGGGATTATAGATAATTGCTGAAAATGAAAAGTAGGTCGTATAGACAGATAAAATTTAAAAAGATAAGAGAGGTATAGTACAAAAAATTCATCAATAGATGTGGCATGAGCCATATCTCTAAGAAATAAAAAAAAATAAAGGAATTAAGCAATATGTAATATAAATGTGATGGAGTTGTTTATGGTTCATTGTGTTATGCCCATCATAGCAATTGATAAACTATGGTTCTGATAATTTGGGTTAGTATGTTCAAATACAGCTAGTGATATACTTTGTTGTAGCAGTGAAGGTTGAGTATAAGAGAAAATTGCTTCTACAAGATCTTCTACTGCAGTGTTTTTCAACCACTGTGCCGCGGCACACTAGTGTGCCGTGACATAGTGTAAGGTGTGCCGTGGGAAAATTACTTTATATATAGTCAATATAGGAACAGAGTTAAATTTTTTTAACATTTTCTAATGGTGGTGTGCCTCGTGATTTTTTTCATGAAAAAAGTGTGCCTTTGCACAAAAAAGGTTGAAAAACACTGTTCTACTGCACTAGTGTTACAATAATATAATGGAAAATAAGTAAGTTAAACCTATTCTTAAGTATCTTATAAATTTCAGTATATTGAATATTCTTTTTCCTTATAAATTTCAGTATATTGAGTATTCTTTTTTCTCTTGCAGGTGATTAATCCTTCATGATCAAGGTATTATAAATTTTGTAGTTTCAGTATTAATTATTGAGCTACCTTGATTCTATGGAGTAATGCTGAAATTCCAGGAAGCGGTTAAGCATGGTACATCATTTACACCTATTTTTATCCACTCAAAAGCACTAATTGCAGGAAGATACAATATTTATCAAAAACTTGGACATGGAAGTTTTGGAACCGTTTATCTGGTTTCTGACAAGAAAGCAAAAGAGGAAGAACAGTTGTAAGTGTTGTATAAAATGAATTGACTTAAAACTGCAAATATGCATTTTTGTTTAAATATTGCCTTCTGAGAAAATGGTAGAATGGAATAATATTTATTTATAAACAACATTTAGTCAATTTTCACAGGTATTAAGTGTTTGCAGCCATACAGATAAAACTGGTACTGTCTTAAATACATCTTGTTAAAAATAACCTAGCTTGCTTCAAAATAGTTATGTCATGATAAGGACATATATGATTCTAGCATTATACATATTTTGCATATGTTCTTCTGTAATATGTTCCTTTTATTCATAATTCATTCATTTTTAAAAGATTCAGCTTGATCTTTACTGAACTAGTGCATAGTAGCTTACCAGTGCAGTTTTCTGCTAATAAACTCTGAGGAGCTGCTGTGTCTCCTTAGCAACTACTGCATCCCCAATAACTTATTTATGCTTATTTTGAAACAAACATAACAACTTTCATTTATGTATCTATTTTCTGAGATTGTGGTGTGTAACCCAGAAAGAGATCTTAAGGTCAAAGTGACTAGTGTGATGAAAATGTCAATTGTGTTTTTACTAAATACAACAGCCCCCAATCTTTTGGACACCAGGGACGTACGTGTGTGTGTATGGTTTCAAATGCTACCTACATCCCCCATGCGTAGATGAAGCTTGCGCTGAGCAGTTCCTAAGAGGCTGTGGGCTGGTACTGCTCTGTGCCAGTGGTTGGAGACACTTGACTAGAAAACTAAATTCTCTCTTAGAAATAAAGGTAGTCCTCAACTTACAATAGTTTATTTAGTGATAGTTCAAAGTTACAACATCACTAAAAAGTGACCTATGACTGTTTTTCACACTTATGACCATTGCAGCATCCCCATTGTCACATGATCAAAATTCAGATGCTTGGCAACTGACTCATATTTATGATGATTGCACTGTGTTTGGGATCATGTGATCACCATTTGCTATCTTCTGACAAGCAAAGTCAATGGGGAAACCAGTTTCATTTAACAACCGTTTTAATAATTTACCAACTGCAGTGATTCACTTAACAATTGTGGCAAGAAAAGTCGTAAAATGGGTAAAACTTAACAAATGTTTCACTTAGCATCAGAAATTTTGGGCTCAATTATAATCGTAATCGAGGACTGGCTATATTTAGAAAAAAGATAAAAATAAATTTCCAGATCTTGTGCTTTTATCTAAATCTATTATGTATGCTTCTCTTAGAATGCCACATATTCTTCCAATTGATACAGTTCATTAATGATATTGTAAAGTTGGAAAAGTTTGAAAAAAATACAACAAAGTTTATTGCTAAATTGGTTCAATTTTCTTATGGAGGTACAGTCTATATAGTTACATTAAAAAACAGTATGCAAGAATAGAGATATTTATAAAATTAGACATGGTTTATATAAAGTGTTCTGCTTCATTTAAAAAAAATATAAGTGCACAATGAAACTGAACAAGAGACACAGAAATTTGAAGAATGGACTTCCTTAACAACATGACCTGATACATTCATTTTCTATTGTATATTTTAATTTTAAATTTTACAGCTAATTTTCTTCATGCATCTAAAAGAGCTAGTTTGGTGTAGGA
Source organism: Thamnophis sirtalis (assembly GCF_051295495.1). NCBI lineage: Eukaryota > Metazoa > Chordata > Lepidosauria > Squamata > Natricidae > Thamnophis > Thamnophis sirtalis. The sequence continues at coordinate 53,985,974 of NW_028261384.1, forward strand.
GTTAAGGCATCAAGCTAAAAACTGAGGAATTCTGGAGTTCTAGTATCTCCTTAGATACAAGGCCAGCTGGGTGACCATTGGCCAATCTCAGTCTCTCTCAGTCCAAAAAGAAGGCAATGGCAAACCAAATCTGAAAACATTCAATCTAGACAGTCACTGATCTGAAATAGTATAGGTTCTCCTTTTTGAGCAAGGGCCTCGACTAGAATACCTCCAAGATCTCTTCCAGTTCATTCATTCTAACATTGCCAAGAAAACTACAGATTGTAGTCCATGCAATTGCCAAAAATCAACATTAACTTAGGTAAACACTTTTCTGCTTATAGAAACTTGCAGTTTAGCACTCTACCATTTGATGGAGCCAATGCTCTGTACAATAGTAAAGTTGACATTTCTAAGGTGGCACAGCAGTTTTTAGCAAAAGTGTTCAATCTTTTTAATATTCAAATTACTCTTTTTTACAGTTGGACTAAATTACATTGAGGGAAGGAAAAGCTACAGTGATATTTCTGTTTGAATATTAAATGCTTCAGAAAATCTTAACTAATATTTATTTTTGAATTTAAGAAAATTTTGTGTCATTTAGCAAAACTGGTAAAAAGCTAGGAATTGTCACATGTTGCTGAAAACCCTGTTATTTTAGCTCAAGAATCATTTTGCTAAAACATTCCAACTATTGTTTTCAGGAATGCCTCTTCTTTTATGACAATCATTAAAAATACATCTAAAATTGTTTTTCTATATTGTAATATTGATATAAAATTTACATGGTGCTGCATGTATGCTATTTCAGCTCATATTAGATCTCAGAATATGATGGCTGTGTCATGTACAGGTAGTCCTCAACTTACAACTACAACTGAGCCCAACATTTATGTTGTTAAGTGATAAATTTGTTAGGTGAGTTTGCTCCATTTTACAACTTTTTTTTGCCATATTTGTTAAGTGAATCACTGCAGTTCTTAAATTAGTAACATGGTTGTTAAGTGAATCTTGTTTCTTTGCTGGTCAGAAGATCACAAGAGGGGATCACATGACTCTGGGACACTGCAACTGTCATAAATGTGAGTCAGTTGTCAAACATCTGAATGTAAATCACGTTACTATAGGTATGTTGCAACCATTATGACAAGTGTGAAAAATGGTCATAAGACATGTCTATGGAGGTTCTCAGTCATCCAGGTCCTGATTGTCCCAAAGGTGATTTTTTTCAAGAGGCAACTGGACTTTCTGATTTTTCTTTGAAGATGTTTTGCTTCTCATCCAAGCTTGGATTCACATAGTTATTTTTACATATTTTTACATATTTGTTTTTGCATATAAAAGGTTAAAATATACATTCTGGATTGCTTTACTTACCGTCCCATACATCTATTTTGTATTATCGCTGCCCTATTTTTTCTTTTCGTTTCACCCTCCCTCCCTTCTTTACCTTCTTCCTTCCTCCTTTCCCTTTCCTTCTTCCTTTGCCTCTCCCCTACTCTTCTCTTCTTCTTCCTCTTCTTCTCTTTCCTTCTCTTTCTATCCCTTCCCCCCTTCCTCTCCTTTCCTTTTTCTTCCTTCTCCCCCCTTTCCTCTCCTCTCCTCCTCTCTTCCTTTCCTTTTCTGTTGTGGTTATCTCTTTTCAATGCTGAACTGGTGTATTTTCAGGATGGTATTCCCACAAACACTGTTATAATTTTATGCTTATCCTATTCCCTTTTCTTCATTATCTTGTCCTAACTATTTTTTCCCTCTATATCTCATTCTTGAACATATACTTATATATTAATACTTTCTTTTCTATTTTCTCCCCTCTTCCCCCCTTTCCATTTAATAGTGTCTCGCTTAGGTTTTATATCTCTCTCTTGCTTTCTTTTCTAGATTCCTTTCTCTAACTAATCATAAAATCTTTCCCATGTCTTGAAGTGCACCGATTCCTCTTTATCCTCTATTCTCAAAATTAACCTGTTTATCTCTGCACAATCTAATTTTTTTTATTATCTCTTCTGTTGGTATCTTATCTGATTTCCAATTCTGTACAAATACAATTCTCGCTGCCGTAGTTATATGTATAATCAAAGATGTAGCTTCTTTTTTATATTTCTCTGGAAGGATATTCAATAAAAATATCTCTGGCCTAAGCTCTATATTTCGCTATAACATTTTTTCTAACCATGTTCTTATCTTAATCCAGTAGTTCCTTGCTTCTGCATACGTCTACCACATATGACAATATGAACCCATACATTGTTGACATTTCCAACATTCTGCTAATTTATTTTTAAATATCTTTGCTATCTTTTCGGGTGACATGTGCTATATATAAAACATTTTGTATAAATTTTCTTTGCACAATGTTGACACAGTTAATTTGTAATTCCTTTCCCATAGTTGTTGCCATTTCTCTAGTTCAATTGTATAACCAAAATCCTTTGCCCATGCTATCATTGTATCCTTAACCACTTCTTCTAATCTGATTTTTAATAGATAGCTATATAATTTCTTGACAGTTCTTTCTTCTGTTCCCATAAGAATCTAATCCAGCTCTGAACTTCTCAAGTTAAAACCATACTCTTTGTATTTTTCGTATCTTGATTGTATTTGCAATTGTGAAAACAACCTATATCAATCCCTTGTTCTTCTAACTCTTGTTTTTGTCTTGATTCCCCCTTTTCGGTTAAAATATATTTGTATCTAATAACATTCTTCATACTACTAATGTTTGGATGTGTCAATACTTCCATTGTTGAAAGCCACATTGGTATTTATAAGTAATATTTTACTTTTACTTTTTTTCATGTTGTTAATAGTCCATTCTTTATGTGGTATCTCTGGAAATAGCCATGTACTTACTTTTACCATACCACAAAAATGCATGCCAACCTAGTTGCAAATCATGTCCTTCCAAAGTCAATAATCTTGTATTTCTCAATAAAATTCACTCTTTCATCCAAGTTAGAGCAGCTGCTTGATTGTACAATTCCCAATTTGGTAATCCAAACTCGCTTCTGGTTCTTACATCTTGTAGCATTTTTATATTAATTCTTGCTTTTTTCCCTTGCCATATGTATTTCCCCACTATTCTATTCATACTTTCAAAGTATTTTTTCTCTAGCTTTATCTGTATTGTTTGAAATAGATATAAAATTCTTGGTAATATATTAATCTTTATTATCGCTATTCTTCTCATTAATGGTAGTTGTAAATTTCTCCAATTTTCCAAGTCTAATTCTATTTGTTTTCTCACCTTATAATAGTTATCCTACTTTATTGTTACACATCTTGATGTCAGTTGAATACCCAGATATTTCACTTTTTTCACTATCTGTATATCCAATTTTCCCATTAACTTCTGTTTTCCTGTTATATTTTTCACCATAATTTTTGTTTTATCTTTGTTTATTTTCAATTCTGCTACCACTCCATATTCCTCTATTATTTCAATTAATTTCGGTCCTGTTTCTATCAGATCTTCCATAATAAACACCAAATCATCAGCAAATGCTTGTATCTTATAGTCTTCTTTTTTAATCCTAATTCCTTTTATTTCTTTATTCTGTCTTATTTCTCTGTTCAGGATCTCTAGTACCAATATAAATAATAGTGGCAATAATGGGCACCCTTGCCTCATTCCCTTTGTAATTGCTACCTTTTCTAGCTTATCATCATTTACCATCACCTTTGCTGATTGATTATTATAAATAGTTTTAATCATGTATATAAACACCTCACCAACTCCATCATTTGTAACTGCATTATCATAAATTGTCAGTTCACATTGTCAAAAGCCTTTTGTGCGTCCAAGAATAGCAGCGCCGTTTGTTTCTGTGGTTGAGCTTCATAGTACTCTAACGTGCTCAATACAATCTGCATGTTGTCTCTAATCTGTCTCTTAGGTAGAAATCTATTTTGGTCCATGTGTATAAATTCGCTTAAGAATCTCTTTATTCTTTCTGCCATTATTGATGCAAAAATTTTGTAATCCACATTTGGTAATGAAATTGGCCTGTAGTTCTTTACTTGCTGCAAGTCTGCCTTTTCTTTTGGAATAAGAGTTATAGATGCCTCAGTCCATGTATCTGGCATCTTTGCCTCCCCTAATAACTTGTTAAATAGTTCCAACATTGCATTACTTAATACATCTTGTAAGGTTTTATATAATTCGGCTGGTAATCCATCTGTCTTCCCCTTCTTTTGCCTTTTAATTCCCTCCATTCCCTCCATCATTGTTATTCTTTCTTCTAGAAGCGAAACATTTTCAAAGAAAAAACAGAAAGTCCAGTTGCCTCTTGAAAAAAGCACCTTTGGGATGGTCATAAGACACTCTTGTCAGTGCCATTGTAACTTTGAATGGTCACTAAATGAACTGTTATAAGTTGAGGACTACCTGTATTTTTGTATAGAAAGAAAGCATAATTATCTGCTATTTTACTAACTATAATTGCATAATACCTACTTGTAACCTCATGCAGCCCATGTACTTCCTATCTTATTTCATACCATATTATTTATATACTGACATTGCTTAAGTATTTAGAACTTATATTCTCACCATTTAATTCCTCAAAATTTCCCATGTTGTATTATCATGATAATAAAGATTAAGATAAAAAGTTAATTTTAAAAAAATTGTCAGTCAGATATAAATATTTGAATATAAAGCTTGCATAGTGAAAAAAAATTTTGTGGTATGACTTCCCAAAATATACTACTTGTCAGGTGTGCCTCCTCCAATAACCAAGAAAGAAAATTCCCAACTCCATTTGAGTAGACATAAAGGTACTTTTACTGGATATGAAAGGAAAGCAGCGAAAGAAAAGCAAGATCTGAGTCAAAAAGGTGCAAACGTAGAAATATTAATTGTTTACCCAGGACCCTCCCCGCAATTATTCAAACCCAATATCCAATCTGCAACTCCCTAAGATGTCATGTGGGGGTGCATCTTCAAGTGGCCTCATTCATTTGATAGCAGAGACGGTTGACCTTGACCAAGCTCAAACACGAGCCATCACCATGCGCAGAAGATGGTGAAAACAAAATTCCCTTCTTGATAACTCCTCCAATACCAGTAATTCCCTCCCCAAATACCACAAGCCCACACCCCACCCCCGTTTCTATGACAGCCAATAGCAGGCAAGCAATGTAGAAGCTGACATTCGGCTCTCCTTCAGAAAGGACATCATCCCTGGAGAAAAAAGATAAACTGGACAACAACAATAACAAAATATATATGGATCACAACTAGAGTTTATCAGGATACTTAGAATGGAACTTTTGCAAATGTTTGGGAGCTCTGACATCAGACTTGTTCACCCACTCAGCATGGGATGGAGGAAAATGTTTCTAGGCCACCAAATATTGAATTCATCCCCTGTGTTTCCTGGAACCCGAGATTTTCTTAACCTCAAAATGTTGTTTTCCTTCAATAAGGAAGGGAACGGAGTGGAGGTTGAGATGAACACACTAAAGATGTTTGTTCCGGTTTCAGTAAGTTCACATGGAACACGGGATGGATTCTCCTAATGGTTTTTGGCAATTCCAATTGCACTGACACAGGATTCACAATTTTAAAAATAGGGAAAGGACCCACATATTTTGGATCCAGTTTCTTCGACTTCTGGATAGTTTGAAGAAACTTAGTGTGTCAAGAATACCCTATCCCCAACCTGATATTCTTTTGGCTTTGACCATTTTTTATCAGCTTGTCTTTTGTGTGCTTGGTGAGTCACATCTAAGCTTTGTGGGTCATAGGCCAGAAATGTTGAAGCTGATCACTCCACTTGGACAAAGACAAGTTCTGTGGTTTCTTCTGAGACAATTCAGGAATAGGTACAAAATCCTGGCCGAACACTTCTTTTAAAGGGGTCATTCCAGTACTGCGATGTACCGAATTGTTGTATGCCACCTCTGCATAGGGCAAGAGGTTAGCCCAATTATCCTGCTGGTAATTGACATAGCACTTAAGATACTGCTCTAGAACCAAATTATTCCTTTCACAAGCCCAATTAGTCTGCAGATGGTGGGCAGAGCTTAGACCATGGGCAGAGCCTATTAACTTCAGGAACTCTTTCCGAAAGAGGGAGGTGAATTGGACCCCCCTATCTGAAATAATGAGCTCAGGAACGCCATGTAACCTATAGACATGCAAAATAAACAGTTTAGCCAGTGTTTTTGCCGATGGAATCTTTGAACAGGGCACAAAATGCACTTGCTTGGAGAACAAATCGGTGATCACCCAGATGACAGTATTTCCCAGGCTTTATGGTAACTCGATAATAAGAGCCAAGGTGGCACAGTGATTAAATGCAGCACTGCAGGCTACTTCAGCTGACTGCAGTTCTGCAGTTCGGCTGTTCAAATCTCACCGGCTCAGGGTTGACTCAGCCTTCCATCCTTCTGAGGTGGGTAAAATGAGGACCCGGATTGTTGTTGGGGGCAATATGCTGACTCTGTAAACCGCTTAGAGAGGGCTGAAAGCCCTATGAAGCGGTATATAAGTCTAACTGCTATTGCTATTGCTATAAAATAAAATCCATCGATACCTCCTTCCATGGTGCACCAGGTCGGGTGACGCTTTGAAGTAGTAGTTCCCTGGTGGTCTCTTTGTAGCCTCACAAACGGGACAACTAGCTATGTAGAATTCTATGTCTTTTTTCAAAGAAGGCCACCAGAACTCCCTTTCAACCAGATGTAATGTCTTCACAAAACCAAAATGTGTGGCGTTGTCGCCACACTGGAGGGCTGCTCATGTGTCCTTGCCTAATCAAAAGGAAAACACCAGACAAAATTCCTCGGGATGAGCTAAAGCTTTGAATGATCATTGAAGGGCTCTTTTATTAGAAAAAGTTAGTTACAGCGTCATCAAAAAGGAGCGTATCAAAAGGCATATATAATCACACATGGTACAAGTAAACTAATGAAAAGTTCATAGCATTCTACAAATAAACCAATAGAAAATCACATCATGGCAAAGGGTGGGCAAAGGGGGAATAGAAAGTTACAAGCTGCATGGCATTGGTAGGGGGAGAGGGGGAATAGAATGTTACAGCACAGCATAGGGGGGAGAAAGGGCATGTGTGGGAGTAGCTGGCTCACATATTTCATTGTTACATGAGGCTGCATAGTGAGTCCTGACCGTTAGGCCAGAAAGATGTTTCTGGTGCGATGTTTTTGCATCCCTGTGTATGTGTGTTTCAGGTAGCAGAAACTGCCCTGCACACAAACACCCGGAATGAATTCCAACATCTCCACTATTTTTGTTTTAAAAGGCAGCATCTCCCTCTTCGTCGCTGGGCATGTGGAAGGGATCTTTCCCCATGAAAGGGGTTGACTGTTCATGTAACTCCATGTGGTTGACAATGTGAATTTTCTTCTGTGGAGCCAAGCTAGAGAGTATATTCTTACACATAGTTAATAAAGAGGGTACACATTGAATACAGCAGCACAACAGTATTAGCAAAGCAACAAGGGTTATAATGGTTTTGACAGTATTTCCAAACCAGCTAAAATTAGGTAGCCAAGAGGTCAGCCAATCCCACAAGGAGTCCGAGGCCTTATATGTTTGTCTAACTGTTTGAACAATATCATGTAATTTTTCCACACTGGTTTCAATTTCTCCGGACTGGTTCAAATAATGACAACAGGTAGCATTCAACCAAACACATAGGCCTCCTTCCTTGCTTAACAAGTAATCCGGAGCCAATCTATGTTGAGTTAAAATTCTGGCTAAAGAGTCAACTTCTGCCTGCAGGGCTTGTAGCCCAAATATCGTGGTGTTAGCTAGGGTTTCCATTTGGGCAGATAGAATACGCAGTTGTTTAACGTTCCATGCGACACCCATGAGTGGTAGGGTGGAGGGTGCTCTGCCCTGTTTTCCAGGTCAGAGACAGAGACAGCCTCAAGCTGTGGTTCCTGCTGGTTGGTCATGGTCAGGCGGCTTCTGTGTTTGTGCGGGTGGTTGTGTAGGTGGTTTGGGCAAATATGGTCTTATGTGCCGTCCTGGGATCCAAAGAACCTTGTCTTTCAGTTGGATTGCAGCGTAGCCCCATCCCCAGGTAATCAGGTCAGCAGGTCCTCGCCACGTCAGGTCAGGCAAGCAGCAATAGTAGACAGGTGGACGGGAGGTGTCAGCAGAAGGTGGAGCTGCGAAATGACGAATTGCTGCTGAGGAAGGCGGCTGACCGGTGAGATTTAAAAAGTTTAATGTATAGAGACAAAGATTAAGAATGTTTTGCAAAGCTGGGAGGCTAGGGGGCGCTTTCCCCTTTGTTTCAATGTAGCGATCAAGGGAATGCTTAAGAGTCTGATTAGCGCGCTCAACCATTGCCTGTCCTTGGCTGTTATATGGAATGCCGAATTTGTGCACAATGTCCCATTGGTTACAAAAAGCAGCAAAGGCTGCACTGATGTAAGCGGGCCCATTGTCTGTTTTTAATCTCTTTTGGGCATCCCAGCGATGCGAAGGTTCGAATGCAGTGGTTGATAACATGTTTTGTGGCTTCCCCTTTTGTGGGGTAGCAAACAAGAAGCCAGAGAATGTATCTATGATTACATGTAGATACTTCCAAGGAGCAAAGGATGGATATTGAGTCACATCCATTTGCCAAATTTGGCAACATTCTGTCCCTCTGGGATTAACTCCCATAGGGAGGGAATGTGCTTGCCGGCTACAGGTGGGGCATTGTTGAACAATGGCAGAGGCCTCATTTGCAGTAATGCCAAATTGTTTCATGAGCGCTTTCTTGTTTTGATGAAAATAGGAATGGCTTTCCCATGGAGTGGGAGCTGTCAAGGTTAAAAGAGAAGAAGAGTTGACAGCAGCCGCTGCTGCATCAGCCACATCGTTGCCTTCCTGGAGAGGCCCAGAGAAGGGCTGATAGCTTCGGATATGGGAGACATTGAAAAAATGTGTGCGGGCAGAAATTAACTTTTGCAAAGATAAAAAGAACGAGAGTAATTGTGGTTCCAATGAGGGAGAAAGATAGGTCTCATAGATTGATTTCACAATCTGAGTTACACAGAGGCTATCCAAAATCAAGTTAAAGGGTTTATTTGGAAAAGTAGAAAAAGCCAAAATAGAGGCAGCAAGCTCTGCACGCTGAGCGGAAGTCTGCGGGGGGTAATTTTTGTGCACCACCAACCATTCTCCTGCCAGGCACAAGCTCCATAGGTTTTGCTTCCGTCAGCAAAAATAGTCATGGCCTGAGGAAGCGGGAGGGGGGAATATGGAGTGTGCCATTGCAGGGGAACAGTTCGGGAGGTGCATGGCAAGAAATCTCACCTGGCCAGTCAGCAAGTGCGAATTGAAGGTTTTCCGAGTTAGCAAGTAAAGTCTCCCAGGTTGATAAAGAACAAGGGACAAAAATCGTGGAAGGTTCAATTCCGGCCAACAACTTTGTTCTGACATGGGCTTTTGTAATTAGAGCTGCAAAAAGTGCAGGTTTCTGAGAAATAGTGGATTTTGGGGTGTGAGACAAGTGTACCCATTCAATAATTAATAATTTTGAAGTTTTTTGCACCACGGCTCCTGTTGGGAGCCCAAGAGTGTTACATATAATGAAAGCTAAGGGGGTGTTGTCCTGAAGACGATCCACCCAAATTTGAGCAAGGGCCTCATTTACCTCTTTTAAAACTTGCTGATGTGTTTCATCTAATTTAATAACATCTGCAGGGTTTTTGCCCATTGTTAATGCAGAAAACAACGGAGCCAATTGAGGGGTTGTGAGCCCCATATATGGGCGTGCCCAGTTAATGGAGCCCAAATATTGCTGTAACTGTACTAATGTGGGAGTGTGTGGCAAGTCCAATTTTGGCATTGCAGGTGCAGCATGAGAAGCCAAAAGCTTATGACCTATGCCTATCTTCTTTCCATTTCTGTTAGTTTTCAGGAGGTGAAGGCGCAAAGTTGCAGGTTTCCATTTATGTTCATTTAGAGCAACAATGCCCCCACGGCCATGTCACTTGCATCTGCTTGGACCACAAAGGGTGTATCCATGTCAGGGTGTTTTAAAGCAGGTTCAGCTGCAAACAGCCTTTTCAACTTCTCTAAAGCAACTTTACATTCCATAATCCAATTCAAAGATTCTGTAACAGTCTTGACTTTCTCCAGGTCCACTTCAATATCCTCATGAGAGATGTGGTACCCCAAATAGTCAATTTTCTCCTGGTGAAATTCATACTTAGACAATTTGACATAAAGTTCAGTGGCTCAGAGTTTCTTCAGGAGTGAGCGCACCAGTTTTATGTGTTCCTCATGTGTTTCCATATAGACAAAGATGTCATCAAGTAAACTAACCCCCCCTTGTACAGATGTTCATGCAGCATCTCATTAATCAACTGCATAAAAATAGCTGGCACCCCCTTTAGTCTAAATGGGAGTACTCTAAACTGGAAACACCCCAAAGGGCAGTTAAAGGCAGTCTTCCACTCATCTCCCTCTTTTATTCAGACTCTGTAGTATGCCTCTCTTAAATCTAATTTCGTGAAAAGCCTCCCCTTGGCCAAGTGAGCTAACATGTCCTTCATGAGGGGCAAAGGGTACATGTTTTCCATGCAAATGGCATTCAGATTTTTTTAGTTGGCACACAAGCAAAGAGAGCAAGCTTTTTTCTCTTGGAATAAGACTGGCGCGGCCACCCATGGCCTAGCAGGTTGTATAAACCCCCTCTTTAAGTTTTTATCAATGAAATTGCATAATTCCTTCAGTTTACGTGGGGTCATTGAGTAAATCTGTGGTTTAGGGAGTTTCTCCCCTGGAAGGATTTCTATGTTGCAATCTGTGACATGGTGGGGAGGGAGCTTGTCGGAACCCTTTCGCTGAAAGCCTCTTTGAGGTCCCAATATTCTTTCAGAATTCTTTTCCTCAAGTTTATCACATGTAACAGCTGCTAAGTCTGTTACAGCTCTTGCTAGGTAGGAAGTCTTTTCCTCCTCTGTCAGTTTAGCCGAATGGATTCCTTTCCGCCAGTTCATGTGCGGGTTCCATTTCTGCAGCCAAGGTAATCCCAGTATGAGGGCCCGATCCATCCCTGGTGCGACAACAAAACTCAAGGGTTCTTGGTGAACCCCCATCCACATCTATACCACTTTGGTTACAAAATGGGCCGCCCCTCCCCACCACTGACCCATCCAACTGATAAAAGGCAACTACTTTCATAGTTCCCAGTGTTAAACCCATTTTTTCCACCACCTCCAAGCTAATTACACATTGGGTGCAGCCAGAATCTAAAAGGGCCAGCATCTTCTCCTGGACTCCAGTTGAGGGTACTTTTCATTCTACTGGGATGGTCATGGGGCCCGATCAGGGAAGTGGTCATCATCGGAGTCGGTTTCACATTCTCCTGAAGGAAGGGGTTTTTCTTTTCCTCCTGGCCTGGAGGAAGGACATCAGCAACTTCCATGCCTTTCCTGGTGGTTTCACGACATCTCCCTGGTCAGGTTTCTTCCCTCCAGCTGTGGTTGGTTTGGGGCCAAGCTTAGAATAGCAGTCGGCCCAATGCCCCTCCTTTCCACATCGGAAACAGGCAGTTGACTGGGGCTTGGTTGCAGACTTCCCCTTTCCTGCTCTTGGGACCTCTTACGGGTTGTGGGAGGGTTGTTCCAGCTGCTGCCTCCATGGTATTGATTCTGGCTAGGTCAATTTCCACATCAGCTACCAGCTCATACCAGCATTGCAGGTCGCGGGAGGGGGGGAGCTATTCATATAGCTCAAGGAATACATCGTTGTTAAGGCCATCCATGTAGCTTTTCATTAACGCCTCCTCGGACCACCCCCACATATGCACAGACAGTTTGCAAAACTCCTGAGTGTACTCAGCCACAGACCTCTTCCCCTGAGTTAAAGTTTTCATCCTGGTTCTTGCCTTCTGATTTGAGAGGGGGTCATCAAAGTGCTTCCTCGGGGCCTTCATAAACACATTGTAATCCCTCAGCGGGGGGGGGGGGGATCATCATTGTGCAAAGCCACCATCCAGGCAGCATCTTCGCCCTCCAATGCCATAGTAACACTTCTCACTTTGGCACCCTCCGATGGGAAATCTTCACCATATTGTTACATGTAATTCCAAACCTGAACAAAAAAAACCCCAGTTCTTTGGGATCCCCTTCGTACTTCACTCCACGAGGAGGAATCTTTGGAATTTGCCGCCTTCGGGGGCCTATCCCCCCCACTTGGAGGAGCTCAAACGGCTGCTGGGATTGGAGCTCCTCTGTCTTAACCAGCTCTAGTGGCAGCTCTCAGGGCTGTTTCATGGTTAGCCAGGTCATCTGCTCCCCCCTCCACCTGCTCAGCTAATCCAAACTCCCTTTCAGCAAGACCTTCGTGGAAATGGTGCTTTTCCCAGGCTGCTTCAAGAAAGTGTAAAATGACTTCTGGTGGGCGGGGGCCTGACAGGGAGTTGTTTTTAACAGCTCCGGAATCTTGGCTGCGTTAAACTGTCTAAACAGCAATCCATCAACTGTTTTCAGTTTGTTTACCTCTCCTTCGGGCTTAGAAGAAGAAGGTGAGAAACTATGCTTGGGAAGCGTCCCATCTAATCCTCCCAGTCTAAAAATCTGCCTTTTGCTGCAGAACGAAGGTTTTTGCTCATCCTCAGTACAAAGATTGATTTACTGCTGACTTCAAGACGAGCTGAACCAATACTCGTGAATTCCTAATTGTATGTATAAATCCTTAGCTCTATTTGTAAAGAATTCCTTCTGACAATTACTTGCTGAAAGATACACAAAATGGCGCCAAGTAGCTGTGTAGGAGGGATTAGACTTTGATAGCATTCTTATGGAGCCCAGAAGTGGTTTATTATCAAACTAAATAGCAACTGCTATATAATTGGTTTGCTTGGACTTATTAATTGACTAAAGAAGCTTAAACCTGAGATGGCTTCTAAGCAAAAATCCCTCCCCCTACGTCAAAAAGTGCCGGAAGCTCGCCAGCTCCCACTACTAAATTACAGTCATTACTTCCCCCTACTTCTGCAGGGGAGCCTCTGACCAGAGAAATTTTGCAGAAAGAATTAATTAATGCATTACAAAATAATGCAGCTGCGATGGAAGTAAAAATTAAGGAAGAGATATCTGCTGCTAACAAAGAACTGTCCAAAGAGCTTATGACACGCAATCAAACGATTAGAGATGATTTTCTGACGGTATTTAATTCCCTGTCTGGCTACGTATTGGGAATGGAAGACAGGCTAGATGACTTTAGTGACTCTAATATTAACTTGGCAACGAAGATGGATGTGGTTCAACAAAAGGTTAGCGATGCAGAAAATGGCTGGATTATTGCAACGCGCTCTACATGGGGCTACCCTTGAAAAGTGTTTGGAGACTGCAGTTAGTTCAGAATGCGGCCGCGCGAGTGATATTGGGTGCACCAAGGTACATCCACGTTACACCTGTCCTAAGCGAGCTGCACTGGCTACCAATTGGTCTCCGGACACAATTGAAGGTGTTCGTTATCACCTTTAAAGCCCTACATGGCTTAGGGCCAGAGTACCTTCGAGACTGCCTCCTGCCACATACCTCCCAGCGGCCAGTAAGATCCCACAGATTGGGCCTCCTTCAGATGCCGTCAGCCAGACAGTGTTGGCTGGCGGGCCCTTGGAGGAGAGCCTTCTCTGTAGCTGCTTCGACTCTCTGGAACCAGCTACCCCCGGAGATCCGGACCATGCCCACTCTCATGGCCTTCAGGAAAGCTGTAAAAACTTGGCTGTTCCAGCAGGCCTGGGGATGTTGACCTCACTTTTGAGGTCCAGCCCCGATTAGCATGAATGTACAAGGTGTTGCTGTTTTTAAACTGTTTCTTTCGTTATGTGTTTCTTTATGTGTTTTTCTCTTTATTTTTGTAAGCTGCCCGGAGTCCTTCGGGATTGGGCAGCATATAAATGTGTTTAATAAATAAACAAATAAATAAATAAATAAATAAATAAATAAATAAATAAATAAATAAAATGAAATTATAATGTTACAGTATAGACAAATGGAATTTGCCTTAAGGATAAGGGGCCTCCCAGAGAAAACTTGAAGCAGATTCTCTCTGAAGCCTTTGACCTACTGATGGGGAGGCCAGGAGGGAATTATGTATGGCAAATTGAAAAGATTTATCGCGTCAACTCCTGGCTTGCAAGACAAAAGCAACTACCAAGAGATATTGTGGTGTATTTTGCTACTAGAGATATGAGGAATACGATATTACAGGAGTCTTACAAAACTAAGCTTCAAATTGGGGGTCAGGAGGTGACTGTATTGAAGGAGATACCACCTAAAATGTTGAGATCTAGGAAAGACTATGCTTTTATAGTCAAAGAGCTTAAAAATCGTCAGATACAATTTAGATGGGATGTGCCAGCCGGCCTTGCACTTACTTATCTTGGACAAAGATACCGTCTTAATTCAGTATGGAAGGCCCAAGATTTCTACAGTAACATATTGAAGGCTGGACATCCCCCCCCCCTCCTGGACCCAGAGAAAGAGAACAAGAAGGATATGATAGACAGCAAATCACTCAAGCATCAACAAGGGCGGGTCAACTTCCTCTCTCAGCGGTTCAAGAAGCTAAGGAACAAAAACAAACCCGCATGATTATCAGGTGAATGGAACAGGAACTAAAAGAGCAACAAACACATGCCACCGTTCAAGAACCTACAGGTGTTACTCTAGAAGCAGTGGGAGGAGCCAGGCCAAAGATTAAATTCCAAGATGTTCAGATGGCTCTTAAAAAGCTTCAGGGAACTAAAGATGGCAACTAAGTTCCTAACTTGGAATGTGAACAGCTTAAATTCCCTACAGAAAAGGAAGAAAATAAACCACTATCTTAAACAATTCAAGAATGATATTTGCTTGCAAGAAACTCATATTAGATCAACTGATCAAAAATACTTGATTAATACAAGACATGGACAACACTTTATAGCTTCTGCCACAGAGAAGAAAAATGGTATAGTTATTTACTTAAGGAAGGATTTGAAATCTGAATTAATTGAAGCAGATTCCCATGGAAGATATATTGCAATAGATTTCGTATTAGAAGGGAAAAGGACATTGCTATTGGGAATATATGCTCCCAATCAACAAGACAAATTTTATAAAATGCTTCACGCTAAGTTAGTACATTGGGACTACAGATCCTGCATATTACTGGGTGATTGGAATGGTGTTATGGATACCAAGATAAGGCCCTCCTCCAAAACACCCAAATCCGAGCAAAACTACCTAAGTCCTTCTTCGATATGATAGAGGATTTTGAATTGAGAGATATCTGGCGAGAAATGAATGCAGAAGAATATGACTTTACCTTTTTTTCTGATAGACATCAATCCTTTTCCAGGATTGACTTCATATTGCAACCAATGATTTGCTTTCTAGGGTAAAGAAGACGAATATATGCTCCAGAGCCTTATCAGATCATAATCCTGTTTGGATGGAGTTGGGAGTTGGGATGCGAGCAAGAAGGTCTTGGAGACTGAATGAAAACTTATTTAGATATGAGAAAAACATTAATGAATGTAAAAAGTTGTTAAAAGAATATTTTGTTTTTAACATGAATAAGGGTACATCTATGGAAATGGTATGGGATGCAAGTAAAGCATATATGAGAGGAGTTCTGATAAATATGAATAGATTACATAGATGCAAACGGGAGGGGGAAGAGAATTGAACTTGAAAAAAATTAGAAAGATAGAGCAGGAGCTAATCTTAAAACCAGGAGACAAAAAGATCAAAGAAACAATCACATTATTAAAAGAGCAATTTAACATGCTGATGTCAGACCAGGTGGCTACTAATTTGCTATATGCAAACACAACACTTTCTGTAATGCAAATAAATCTAGTAGATGGTTAGCATATTTGATTAGGAAAAAACAGAAGTCTCGTAATATATCGAAATTACATTTTAAAAGGAAGGAAGTGAACCAACAGGAGGAGATTCAAAGGGTTTTTCATGAATTCTTTATAGGATTGTACACGAATGATAAAATCCAAAGCTTAGAGATAGACAGATACCTGGATAAAGAAAAAAATACCCATAGTTAAAGACGAGCAGAGGAAAAGACTGAATCAACCAATAACTTTGGGGGAAATTATCCAGGTAATTAAACAGCTAAAAGCAGGGAAAGCACCGGGTACAGATGGCTTGACGGCGGCTTGCTACAAAAATTTGCAATTAGAAATGGTATTGTATTGTATTTATTGTATTTATTTGTCTTGTATGCCGCCCACTCCCGAAGGACTCCGGGCGGCTCACAATAGACAAGGGAAGGGAGAAGACTAGACAAAGACAACACTTTAAAAACAAAACCGCAACAATCACAATTTCCGCGGGACTGGATGTTTCACAGGCCCCCCGGCCTGCTGAAGCAGCCAGGACTTGGTGGCTTTGCGGAAAGCCGGGAGGGTCGTAAGGGTCCGGATCTCGACAGGGAGATCATTCCAGAGGGCTGGAGCTGCAACAGAGAAGGCTCTCCCCCGGGGGGTCGCCAGCCAACATTGGCTGGCAGATGGAATCCGGAGGAGACCTAACCTGTAAGATCTGATCAGTCTATGGGAGGTAATCGGCAGGAGGCGGTCTCTCAGGTACCCAGGTCCGATGCCATGTAGGGCTTTATAGGTAGCGACCAGCACCTTGAAGTGGATTCGGAGACTAATGGGTAGCCAGTGCAGCTCACGGAGGATAGGTGTGACATGGGTATACCTGGGTGCACCCACAATCGCTCATGCGGCTGCGTTTTGGACTAACTGAAGTCTTCGAACACACTTCAAGGGCAGCTCCATGTAGAGCGCATTACAATAATCCAGTCTTGAGGTCACAAGGGCGTGAGTGACTATCTGAAGGGCCTCCCGATCCAGGTAGGGTCGCAATTGGTGCACCAGGCGAACCTGGGCAAAGGTCCCCCTGGTCACAGCCGACAAATGGTGTTCTAAAGTCAGCTGAGGATCCAGGAGGACTCCCAAATTGCGAACCCTCTCTGAGGGGCGTACAATTTCACCCCCCAGCCTGAGAGATGGAATAGTTGGCCAATCTTTGGGAGGGAACATCAGAAGCCACTTGGTCTTGTCTGGATTGAGTGCCAACTTGTAGAACCGCTTAAGGAATTATTTAATAAGATCCAACTGGAAGGGAAGGTACCCCCATCTTGGAAGACAGCCTTTATATCCTCGATACCCAAAGAAGATCAAGATCTTACTCAACCAAAAAATTATAGACCCATATCGTTACTTAATATAGATTATAAAATTTTCACTAAAATACTAGCGAATAGGTTAATGTTGGCTATTCAGCAATTGATTCATAATGATCCAACAGGTTTTATTCAAGGGAAACAAATGAGAACTAACGTAAGACTAATTCTCAATACATTAGAATTCCTGGGAAAGAACAACCAAATTCCTGCTGTGCTTATATTTTTAGATGCTGAAAAAGCCTTTGATTAAGTGAATTGGCAATTCCTGCTGAAAATATTGCAAAAAATGAAAATAGGAGAGCACATTTTACAATCAATTAAAGCAATATATCAGGAACAAACAGCTCAAATCATAATTAATGGGAGTCTAACAGATTCATTTAAAATTGAGAAAGGTACAAGGCAGGGTTGTCCCTTATCCCCATTATTGTTTATTATAACTTTGGAATTATTGTTGAATAAAATACTGGGTTCAGGGGACTTACAGGGAATAAAGATTAGGCAGCAGGAATATAGAGTACGTGCTTGTGCGGATGATTTGGTTATAACATTAACCCAACCACAGGAATCTAGTAAGGTTTTAATGAATATGATTAATCAATATGGTCAAGTGTCAGGATTTAAAATAAAAATAGGGAAAACAAAGATGCTAGTTACGAATATGAACACTAAACAAAGGGAAGAACTAAAAGGAATGACAGGATGTGAGATAGTTAAAAAGGTCAAATATTTAGGAGTTTATATCTCAACCTCAAACGGGAAGTTATATAAGTATAATTATGAACCACTATGGCATAGCATACAGACAGAGATGAAAAAATGGGAGAAATTACAGTTATCTTTGCGGGGAAGAATAGTAGCAGTGAAAATGAATATTCTACCTAAATTTTTATTTCTTTTTCAAACGTTACCAATACTTTAAAAAGATGCAAACCTGCTAGAATGTCAGAAGGGTATTAATAAATTTGTATTGGCAGGGAAGAAGCCGAGAGTAAAACTAAAAATAATGCAAGATGTGCGTGAAAGAGGAGGCTTGAAATTACCCAATTTAAAATTATATTATGATGCAGCAGTTTTATCTGTAATTAGTGACTGGATTAACTTAACAGATGATAGAATACTTAATATTGAAGGGCATGATTTGGTATATGGTTGGCATGCTTATTTGCTATATAAAAAAAAGGTCGACAAGAATTTCAAAAGTCATATTTTAAGGTGGGTAAAATGAGGACCCGGATTATTGTTGGGGGCAATATGCTGACTCTGTAAACCGCTTAGAGAGGGCTGAAAGCCCTATGAAGCGGTATATAAGTCTAACTGCTATTGTTATTGCTAAAGAAACCCCCCACTCCATTTGAGTAGAGATAAAGGTACTTTTACTGGTTATGAAATGAAAGCAGTGAAAGAAAAGCAAGATCTGAGTCAAAAAGGCATGAACGTATACATATCAAACGTTTACTCAGGACCCTCCCCCCAATTATTCCAACCCAATGTTCAATCTGCAACTCCCTAAGGTGTCATGTGAGGTGCATCTTCAAGTGGCCTCATTCAGTTGGTATGCAGAGACGGTTGACCTTAACCAAGCTCAAACACGAGCCATCAGCATGTGCAGAAGATGGTGAGAACAAAACTCCCTTCTTGATAATTCCTCCAGTACCAGTGATTCCCCTCCCAAATATCATAAGCCCCCATCCTCCCCGTTTGTATGGCAGCCGATAGCAGGCAAGCAAAGTGGAGGCTGACACTACTACTGATAAAATGTCTTTATACTTTGTCAGAAAACTTGCATTGAATGTATAATTTGCCAATTTGATTGATGTCCATGATTTTTAGATAGATAGATAGGTAGATAGATAGATAACAACTAAAGTTAAGGGACAAATAGACCAATTTGAGAATTTGGAGAGAAGGATTGCTTTCTGCTTGAGTCGTGCAGTCTTTGTTTCTTTATCAGTTCTACTAGTTCTCCTGCTTCTTTGGGTTTTTTTTCCTATGCTCACTATACTATGCAGGTAATTCTCGACTTAGAACACTTCACTTAGTAACTGTTCAAAGTTATAATAGCACTGAATAAAGTGACGACCATTTTTCACAGCTACAATTTTTGCAGCATCCCCGTGGTTATATGATCAAAATTCAGAAGTTTGGCATCTGATTCATATTTATGATGTTGCAGTGTCCTGGGTCACGTGATCACTTTTTGCAATCTTCTGACAAGCAAAGCCGATGGGGAAGCCAGATTCATTTAATAACCCGGTTACTAATTCAACTACTACAGTGATTCACTTAACAAATTTGCCAGGAAAAGTCATAAAATGGGGCAAAACTCAATAAATTTCTCAACATAAATTTTGGATTCAATTGTGGTTGAAAATCAAGAACTACCTATACTACACTTTGTACAGGTAATCCTTTGTACTACTTTGTGTAGTACAAGAGCATGGGGCTAGCTCTCACTGGCTTGTATTCTTTCCTTATTTGGTTACAGAAAATGGATAATAGCTGCAGTTAATGGATAATAGTTTCAGTTATTTCACCTAGCACCTCCATTGGAGGAAGACAATAAAGTTTAAGAAAACACTTCAGCCCATAGTTTACACATTCACATTTATTTGTTTGTTTATTAGTTTTTTACTTTTATCATTAAAAACAGTTCCATTTAGATTTTTTTCATAATTAATTTAAAAAATGATTTGAAAAATGACTAGAAGCATCTGCTGAATTTTATTAACAAGATATGAGATCTTTTTTGTCTAAGATGAACAGAATTTCATATAGTTTATATCTTGCATATACAGTGCATAATATATGCAAACTAAACACATTTTTAAAATATTTTATAAGAGTTTTAGAATGTGTAATTTTAGAAACTGCTTTGAATGATATAAAAAGCATTAGAAATAAAACAAAAACAATATTATCCATCAGGGCCAGATCAAACTCACATAACTCAGAATCTATCAAGGAAGAAGCTGTCTGTATAAGTACTTCTAAATTGTATGCTAAGCTAAAAATCTCCAAGTTCGTGGGGCCATTCCCCATAGTGAAGTTCATCAACCCAGTCACGGTGCAATTAAAATTGCCCGACTGTTAGGGATGATACACCTGTTATTCCATAGCAGCCTCTTAAAACCCATGGTTGGGTCAACCTTGAGACCACTATCCCATGAGCCCCCAGACCCTGTGGTCATAGGGGAGCAAACCCATTATGAGGTGCAACGAATCCTTGACTCATAGTGGCACAGGAGACAGCTCCAGTACTTAATCAAATAGAAAGGCTACCCCCTTCTCAGAGATGTCTTGGGTAAAGAGTAGAAACATCCAGACTGACTGCCTCATAGCTAAATTCTACTCAGACAGCCCAAATAAGCCTGGGGAGGAACTGCAACCCTAAAATCTATACCTGTACTCAAACTATCTTTACTTTGCACAGGTCGCCTTTAGGAAGTGAGGGGAGTTGAATGCGCTCGAGTTGCCATAGACAGGGGGACGGTAAAGCAAACTTCACAGCTGCATCAAGGAGCTGGTATCTCAGTCAAAACAAGGCACATTCCAACCAATACGCCAAGATGGTCTCCACAGAAACCCATAATGACCAGAGGGGAGTGACTTTTACAACCCGTGAAATTGCTTTGTTGCAGAATGTAACTGATGACACATATTGGGGGAGAGGGAAACAGGGTCAAAGGCAAAGCGCAAAGGTCAGAGTTAGCTCCACCTGGCCCGTGCCAGCATGAAGCTCCTAATAAATAACTGGATTTCTTTTGAGCTTGACTTGAGACTCATGATTTAATTAGGGCATCTGTCGGAATCCTGACAGTCTTATTAATCTTCCAGCTTCTGCTTTCTATGATTCCTTACCAGTTTATGAAGGACAAGCAAGGACAATCCACTTATGTTTAGATGCAATATTTAGATGGAATAATTTTGTCTACAGTTCTGAGCAAATGGTGATTTTCCATACATATTTCTTTGATCACAGTTAACTGTAACTCTTCAGAGTTATTTATTTATAGCTTAAATTTATAAAGGCCAACCTATTCAACATAAAGAATCTGCTTCCCCATCCTCTCATTTACTCCCAAAAGGCAATTTATCCAATTATCGTATATCTGCATTTTACTGATTTTAATTGCTGAATACCCATCACTTTGGAAACATTATTCACAAGGAAGACACTGCAGTCATTTTTGGATTAACAAAAATCCTAATCAGTTGTATTAAAAGAAGCTTTGAGTTAAGGTTTACTATTCGATAAGCATGCATGACCAAGCAACAGAAGTACACAGCAGGCAGTAGAGGCTTCAACTCCATTAATATTCAAGAGGTATTAATATATTCTCTAGGTGGAAGGCCCATGCTGGGTGCACTAAGCATCCAGCACTGCTCCTGCATGTGGTAATTGTAGGGTGCCAGCACAACTTTTGCCTCTAACTTGCATTATACCATTAATACCAACTCATGCTAGGATTCCTTGGAAACTCTGCACTTAGCTGAATAATTTATTGCATGTCACTCAATTATTTATGCATTCTTATTACAACTAAAATGAAATCTAAAGGTAGAAGAAGCTTTATAACTTATGAATATCCAAGAGACTCAGTGGATTGCTGCGTAGTTAAATCCCTGAATTTGAAACCTGTTTCTTTCTCTGAAGGTATTCCAAAAAAGTCTGCTGAAACTGAATCAATTAATATAATAAAAAATAGTTCCCCACTGTGTGTGCTGCATTTGTTCATCTTGTCATGTTGGTTGCCTTTTTTTAAGCACCACTGAGTTTGAAAATAAAATTATATACAATATAGAAAAATGAGATGAGAAACTGAGGGGGGGGGATCTGGGGGATAGAATTGGGAAAGTCTTTTCAGGTCATTGTATGTAGGTAATTAATAAAAATATGTGGGTTCTGTTACAAAGAATGGAAGATAATTCTTCCAACTTCTTAGCCTCAAATATATTATGTTTATATACTGGCAAAGTGGCATGAAATAAATGCATAGATCTCATGGATACTGGGAGGCTTAAAAATGAGCCAAAAGTATTCCCATATATTTCGAATTTATATAACAAATGTTAAAACACTCATTCTCTAACTTTACATTCTTTTTTGTCATAGTTGTTAAGTGAATCATTGATATTTAAGTGAATTTGACTTCCCCATTGCTTGTCAGAAGCCAGCTGGGAAGGTTGCAACTGGTAAATACCACCTCTGACTGGCCCCGCCCCATCTATTCTCTGCCTCCCAAGTTCCAGCTGATTGGGAGGAAATGGGGATTTTGCAGTAACCTTCCCCTGCCACGCCCATCAAGACACATCCACAGAACCGGTAGCAAAAATTTTGAATCCTAACACTGTCCACAGCATTTCACTGGTCTACTCATTTAGTAACTTTATCAAAAAACGAAATAAGATTGACTTGACCTGTTTTTAACAAACCATGCTGACTTTGACTTATAACTTTATTTGTTTCTAGATATTTTTTGATTATCTTTTTCAGTATCTTCCCAGTTATTGATGTTAAGTTGATTGGTCTGTAGTTTCCTGGGCTAGTCCCCCCCCCCACCCCCATTTTGAAGATGGGAAACATATCTGCTATTTTCCTCAAGTAGTTCCCTGATATTCCAGTTTTTTTGAAAGATATTGTACAATGGTTCTGAGTTAATATCTGCCAACACCTTCAGAACTCTGGGATGTAAATCCATCAGGTCCCAGTGATTTATATTCATCAAGTGTGATGTTGCCTCTTCAATATTCTATAAAGTATTAATACCATATATGTGAGTATAATGGTATTAATTTTGTTAATTTTTGCAAGTTGTAATCTAAATTTATACCATTACTGGTTGAAAATTTTAACAATTTTACATTATGCTGGTCTATGGCCTAAATAAAGAGATGGTGGTAATAATGAGGTCAACGATGATGACGATGATGATGGAGGACACATGCACATTTGGTTAATTCTAATTAAAGTATTATGGGTTATGTCTAGCTAATGTAACAGATATCTCCATTATTTTCTGTTACAAGTTAAAGGGTCTGACATTTGAATAAATCTGTTGAACAAGGGAGCAATCGATTATAGATAATACAGATCTGAACAATAGATGGCAGTAAAGCAACATTAGTATGGCTTTCAATAATTGTGGTTGTATTCTGTGTCCTCCAGTCTTTTTAATAATTATTTTTGTTTCCTTTGAAATTTATTTTAATTAAACTATAAATATTTACAGTTCAGTTTAGGGAAGGAAATAGCTTTAAAAGTATAATCAAAATATTTATAATTTTATTTGGAAATGATATTTGTATTTGAAAAGAATACATTTTAACTATTCATTCCTGTTCAAATAATTTAGTGTCTAATCCTTTTGCTTCTATGAACCTAGCCCTTTTCTTGTTTAAGATTATTTTCATGTTTCTAAATGAGAGCTTCCAACTTTTGGAAAAGTTTAAAGATTAAATTTAAATGAAGTTTAACAATATAACTTGGTAATCTAATATCTAAAAGGAGTGGCCCCATTTTTTAAATGTGCTAAGTAACTTTCTGCCCTCTTTGAAGTGTCCTTATTTTCTAGGACAATACTAAGACTGAGTTCCAACATTGAAGAATCATATCTCTATATCTCCTTTTAGATCTTACATATTTGAAAAAAATTAAATCCAACTTAGCATAGGTAAAACTATATTTTCTGTTTTAGTATTTATGGGCTGAACTACATTTTGCTTCACAATAGATATTTGACCATCTGCTATACTAAAATATGCTTATTATATACAATTAAAATGATGTTCTGTGTATAAGAAATTAGTGATGAAAATATTTTTTCTTGATGAAATATTATGGTTATATTAAATTCAGTATTTCAGGCTTGGAAGCCATCTTTGTATTGGGCCTCAAGCCTGCCACATATTCAAACATATTCTACCATGGGAAACTGGGAGGGGGGATTGTATGGAACATGGGAGATATGTAGCCAAAATAACATTCCTTCTCAGAGAGTCGAGGCCATTTTTTGTCTCTGCACCTGGAGTGATGTGGATAGGAGGAATATTCCTTCATGACAGTGGCTGATTGAGCCATGTGATGGACATGTGGTTGCTGGGGCAGGGTCTTAAACTTTCAACTGGGTGGGGAAAACCTGGAAGCTTTCAGATTCGGGTTTTCCCAGATGTGCCAACATGGCTCCTCTAATAGATTTGAACTTTGAAGAATCTCTAGCCTCGGATTCTTATTTGATTGAGGATGATATTTAGAACCCTGACACAGTATCCCTCTCTCCCAAAAATAGCAATTTCTCAGCTTTGAAGTCAATTAACAAACATTTGGTTTATAGATATTGAAACATTTTTGACTATATAAAAGTACTGTCCTTGGATACATTTTGAAAAAATTCTTTAATGTGTCCTAGGACAACACTTTTATATAATCAAAAATCATTTGTGTAGATTTATCATTAGAATTAGTTCTTCCATAGTTTTTAGACACATCTAAGATTTTTCTGTAAGCCTCTTATTTTATGATTCATAAAATAAGCTTTATGGACTATTTTCAATTCATTTGAAAGAAATGTATTGTTTTTTTGTGTGAATTCAGTTCAAGTATTTATTGGATTTCATTTATTATAGAAAATATATTGAGCAGACACAATGACATAAATTTTCATATCTTACCATGTTGGAGAAGTATTTTAAATTTGATTGGAAGTATAAATGATATGTAGGGAAAAGCAATGAAGCAACTCATATTATGAGAATTGAAAAATGATCAGATGTTAAGGAAAAATGGCTATAACTGCAGCAATGTGAATATATGGATGTGGTTGCTTATGGAGTAGCTATGTAGCATACATAGCTACCAGTGACCTGCAGTCAGATGAGGCAGGGGAAGCACAACCTCACCACTCCCATCATGAAAAGAAAAAAAATGTAAAAGGAAAAAGGCGAGTGCTGAGGTGAGGCTAGCTAGCTGCTGCCTCACCGTGGATGTCTCTGCTTAACTGTTTAAAAAAGCACCTTCTACTATGAGGCAGGAGAACTGCGTGCCTCATCTAGTTTAACTTTTTATCGAGCAGAATTAAACAAGGGTTAAAAGCCTAAAAAGTCCAGAGGTAGGTGAGGCATGCAGTTCTCCTACTTCATAGTAGAGGGCGCTGATTCTTCCTTTGACTTAGCAGCAGCAGAATAAATGATGAGTCCAGTGCAGTCATTGGTCCCTTCCCTTCCAACTCTGTCATTCTATTTAAAGCTGCAGCACCCGCTCTTCCTCCTCTCTTTCTCCATTTCTGATGCCCCCCACCCCACACTCCCACTTTTCCTTCAGATTTCCTTTTTTTTCTTTTTTCTTTAATAAATGCAATGCCAGTTGCCATTTGGATTGAGTCTTCTCTGTTGTGTTACTCTTGCATGAATTGAAAAGGAGGAAGATTGGGTCGGGGATGTGACCCTACCAAAGCTTCCAACAAATAGGTGGGTTAGTCAGTGGGGTGTTGGGGGAGAGGACAGAATGCCTGAGCTCCGCCATGGGCGAAAGAAAGCGCTTCCCACTAGTTAGGTTTCCCCACGGCCCAGGCCAAGCTGCAATGATGAATTGGCTCAGATCTGGCGCTTCTTGGTGGAATGGAAGGCAAAGGGAAAAGAAAGTCTTTTGCCATGACGGAAAACGGCATTGCCAAAGAAGCAGTTGGCGAGGTAGCCGGGAGATAGCCCGGGAGGAAAGGTGCACATGTGGAGGAGAGGAATCTAAGGCGAAAGCTGCATGTGGCTCTCCCCAGACAAGCTTCTTCGCCCCTAGGTGCTTTTCTCTAGTTGCTGCATTTTGTTGTAAGTTACACACACACACCCCGCCTGCCGGAGCGTGGATAACAATAGTGCTTTATTAGCCCGAGGTGGGCTAATAATAGAATCCAGTCATTTCTGCTGAGCTAAGGCTACGCTTATTCTCTTTTAATCACCTGAGGTTCTTTTGGTAACAGGCGGGGATGGCTGCTCCTCCCCTCCCCCCCCCAAGATCCAGGAGGAACACATTTCTTCTTCATTGTTTTCTACCCACCCCTAGCTAAATAATACTTGGGGTGCAAAGCGGGATGGTTGAGCAGACCTGGACGTGAATTACAGTTACTTGCCATTCAGGGCTTTAAGCATATTGCTGAGGGATACACTGGGGGAAAGAGTAGGAATTACTCCTCCCCCCTTGCCTTTCATGTCTCCTCCTCCTCCTCCTCCTCCTCCTCCTCCTCCTCCTCCTCCTCCTCCTCCTCCTCAATTCTGAATTAAATATGAAGAAAACTTCACCTGAAGCAACTTTTGCAGGTCAACAAATATACGTCTGTATTAAAAATGTTCCTTATTCAACAGCTTATGCAAACATCCAGTGCAGGCAACATATATTAAATTTATTATTAATATTTAACTTGCCTTAAATATATTCCAAAACTTCTATCCAGGATTGTAGGGGATGATATGTTTTCAATAGTGTATGCCATTCCCTGCTAAACTTTATTACTGATAGCTGTTCATTTCCAGGTAGAACTGAAGTAGAATATTAATTCTCCCCATTTTCTATGCAATTGGAAAAAGATTAAAGATGTCACAGTCCTCCCTTCATGATTATCATTTGTTAGGAGACAGATAGTCCTGAACCTATGACCACAATTGAACCTAAAATGTTATTTTGCACAGTAAGACAACTAAATGAATTTTGCCCCACTCTACAACTTTTCTTGTTGCAGTTGCTAAGTGAATCACTGCAGGTGTTAAGTTACTAACACGGTTGTTAAGTGAATCTGGCTTCCTCCATTGACTTTGCTTGTCTACTGTCAGAAGGTTGCAAAATGTCAGAGATGGTTGTACAAAGTGATCATGTGACTCCAGGACACTGCAACCATAATAAATATGAACCAGTTGCTAAGCATCTAAATTTTGATCATGTGACCATGGGGATGCTGCAATGGTCATAAGTGAAAAACAGTCTTACGTCACTTTTTTCAGTGGTGTAACTTTGAATAGTCACTAAATGAACAGTTGTAAGTTGAGTATGTGTAAAGAATGCTGATATGAGACTTTAAACATAACCTGTTAACTGCTGCCAATCAAATATTGGATAAGATAATTTGTAGGATTTTAATGTTTGTAAATCTGATTGTGATGACGTCAGTGCCTCACCAGCCATAAACCTCACCGCACGTCACTGACAGCTACATAGGGCCCGCAATCTGGGAGTCCTCCTGGATACATGGCTTAGAAGAACACCTGACAACTGTGACCAGGGAGGCGTTTTACCAGGTTCGCCTGGTACATCAGTTGTGCCCCTTTCTGGATCGGGATGTTCTGTGCACAGTCACTCATGCCCTCACCTTTCTCGCTTGGACTACTGCAAAGCTCTCTACATGGGGCTGCTCTTGAAGAGCACCCGGAGGCTTCAGATGGTCCAGAATGCAGCCGCATGAGTTATCATGGGGGTTCCTAGGTGCCATGTCCCATGTTATACCCCTTTTAGGCAACCTGCACTGGTTGCCGGTTGTTTTCTGTGTGCAATTCAAGGTACTAATTATGATCTTTAAAGCGCTCCATGGCTTAGGCCCAGGGTACCTGCGAGACCACCTACTGCCACCAGTAGCCTCCCACTGTCCAGTGTGATCCCACAGAGTTGGCCTCCTCAGGTGCCGTCGGCCAGATAGTGTTGGCTAGTGACCCCCAGGGGGAGAGCCTTCTCTATGGGAGCGCCTTCCCTCTGGAATGAGCTGTTCCCGGAGCTTCGCATAGCCCTTGATGCGCCCTAAAAAGTTGGCTTTTCCAGCAAGCTGGCCTGGCCTGAATAGAATAAAATAAATGATTAATTTAATTGTTAATTTTAATCTAATTTTTAAAATTTTATTGTTAATATTAATTGGGTTTGTTTTTGGATATTTTATTTAATTTCCATTTTAATTTTGGTAATATGTGTTTTTTTTTAATGTTGTTCTCCCTTTGGGAGAAGGGCGGCATATAAATCCAATAAATAAACAAAA
Organism: Thamnophis sirtalis; assembly: GCF_051295495.1. Classification (NCBI taxonomy): domain Eukaryota; kingdom Metazoa; phylum Chordata; class Lepidosauria; order Squamata; family Natricidae; genus Thamnophis; species Thamnophis sirtalis. Next base: position 54,014,138 of record NW_028261384.1, read on the forward strand.
CAAACATACCTAAGATGTATAAGACTGCATTTTCTTTGCTGGTTGAAAGTAAATTTATTGTTCACAATAAAGAGGAAAAGAAAACAGGAGTAAATGCAAATGTTAAAGGGAAATTGTTTATTAAGTACCCCTGGGAAGAAATAGTACAGAATTCTGATTAAAAGGATAAGAGAGGTAACTGAGCAAATGTATGAAGGGCAATGCAGCTTTATACCAGACAGAAATAATAGCAACAGGATGCAACAATGTGTTCTTTGTCAGTTTCAAATCAAAATAGTTGCCCATTCAGAATGCACAGTATGTGTTTTTTGTGTGTGCAGTATTTTTGTGTACCCTTTTTCTGAATAAAAATCTGGCTAATTTCCAGATATTCTGAGCTACCTATTCTGGTTTTAAGAGAACTCGTGTGGAAGTAAAAAAGCAGATCTTTGATCCCAGCATTCAATTGCTTTGAGTTATTCAGATGATGTTTTTTTGGGCAGGATATTCAGAGGATAAACATCAATTTAAAAATGCATAATATAAAACTCTATTAAAACCATGAACATTAAAAACACTGGACAGCAAAGATTTCACTTCCTGAAATTGATACATCTACAGATTTTTCAGTACTAATGATCAAAATAACCTGTAATTTAACTTATCACATACTGTTTTATAGAAATTACTTGTTTTTACAAATGGCAATCAACTTAGTTCATATTTGACAGAATAACAGAGTTGGAAAGGACCTTGGAGGTCTTCTAGTCCAATTCCCTGCTCAAGAAACCCCCTATTCAGGAAACCTACTGTCCCACTACACAGGAAACACTATACCATTTCAAACCAATGGTTATCCAAACTCTTTTAAAAACTTCCAGTGTTGGAGCATTCACAACTTCTGGAGACAAGTTGCTCTGCTGTTTAATTGTTCTAACTGTCAGGAAATTTCCTTTAGTTCTAGCTAGCATTTCTCCATTCAGGCTTGCAGTTTTCTTTTGGCACACTTTCTATTGTACTATACTTTTTTATTGTGGGAAAATGGGAGGGGGGATTGTAGAGTTACTTACTGTGTAACCAAAACAAAATTCTTTCTACAAAGGCAAGGTCACCCTTTGTCTCTGCACCTGACAGGAACTGGATGGGTGGAACTGCCAGCATGGCAGTGGGAAATTGGACCATGTAATGAATTGTGGGTGTGGGGCTTTCAACTAGATGGGGAAAATCTGGAAGCTTTCAGATTCGGGTTTTCCCAGATATGCCAACATGGCTCTCTTAATAAATTGGAACTTTGAGCAATACTTTGACTCTGATTTATTTTTAGATGCTTTTTGGAACCCTGGCATTAACCTGAATCTCCATTAAAATAAATTACCAGCTCCCCTGAATCCTGGGGTGCTGTCTGGGGTCCTGAGCCCCAACACCAATCTGAAACCAGGTGGCATAAAGACTCAGGGAAGACAGAGCATGGGAGAAGGTCGAATGGATGCTGTGAAAACTGCCTGGTCAGTTTTCCATGGGTACCCTGTGACAGGCTACATTGTCAGAGGGCGCTTGGCTGATACGCGTGCAGCCAGCACCTGATGATCTGGGCCCAGCAAGTGGAAGCCCAGAGCGACCAGAGGGAAGCTCACCAACGGCTGGGATCAGCCAAAGAGTCGATGGGCACCTGTCTGCTCTATGTGAGATGAAGGCATTCGATGGAGTCGAGGACTTCTCCTGTGGGACTCCAGTGGAATGGACCGTGGTTTCTGTACCCTCTGTGGCCCCCATGGATAATGCAATGGGGAGGGCCAGTGCAACCATCTGCAATGGGCTTGGTTGCCATGGGCTTTCATGCCTTCCCCACAGTTGTCGCTGGGGCTGATACAACCTGCCGGGGGAGGTAGTGGGGCCAACAGCTGGAGTGGGTTGCCAGGGGTCCCATTCCCCAGCTGCTGCAACCATCACTAATGGGATCCTTTGGAGAACTAAGGGACGAGAGCTACGGAGATTTGGGCTTGGTGCAGCCGTTCGGCCCAAAGCCGCCTCAGACGTAGGGATTAACATAGCTTCTGGGCATGCAGGCAGCTCCCCTGCAACCAGAAGGGAACCACAGCTGAAATGCCAGCTTCGTTGGCGCTGAGGCCAGGAGAAGCACCCAATCAAATTCGCTGAGCCCAATAAGGTTTAAATTTGAACTGAAGCACATCCCTGACAGAAAGAATTTGCTGGTGGATGCCTTATCAAGGAAACCGCAATATGACAGTCGGAGGGAAGAAGTGATTCACCCCATCATTCCCACCACCACCAAAAGGTGGCTTAAGTCACCACCAAAGGCCAGACAAGGCAATCCAAACTGTACGTCCTAGCGAACCTGAAGCTGGAAGTACTACAGCGAAGCCATGACGCAAAATTGGGAGGTCATTTTGATGCAGCAGGGGTTGCACAGGTAAACCCACCAGTGGCTGGCCAGGTTAGGTGGTCTTAATAGAATGGACCTTATAAATTCATATTAGTTTGGCTTTTCATTCTAGTGCCCTGGAGTCCCAAAGTTGACTTTTAGCTGGAGTGAACCTTCTCCCCAACTTCCTCATAAGTATTAAAAATAGGGCTGAACAGTGTAGCAAGACCCTGTAAATGGGGGCACAGGAAGCCAGGCGTGGGTGAGAGATAGAACAGAGGTAAAACTGCTGACAGCTTAAGACATTATAGGAGGAACTGGTCTTTCTTGTATTTTTCCTATGTACTTCTCTGTAACATTCCAAATGAACTTCTGCTTTTTGAAATGTCATGCTTGTCTCGTGTATGGAAACACTGTCAGAACCTCTCCATTAGATAATTAGGAAAGAAGACCACGAGACTCCATGAGTAGAAATCAAGTGTACTTTTACTAATTATAAATGATTAAAGGCATAGCGAAGCGAAGTCTGATTATTTAGGCGTGAAAGCAATTGATATATAGAATAGCCCATTCCCCACCCCTTGGCATCACAGCTACAGTCCAATCATAATTCTCCCAAGTGTCAGGTGTGAGATAACTTCAAAAGGCATCATGAAGATGGAATGTCGGTGCCGTTAGTCCTGGCGGGAATCTCCTACGCATGCGTAGTCAGACAGGCAGCTGAGCTCCAGAACCTTCCTCCAGCACAATGAGTAACCCCTCCCAAATACCATGCCCTCCCTCCCCGTTTCATGGCAGTCGAAGCAACAGCAAAGCAGAGGCTGACAAATGCCTTGAGAATGCACCGTGTGGAACACGGCATAAAAGTAGGATCCTGGGCAAAGCTCAGGCAGTTCAGATTTTGGTGTGTGAACACGCTGAACTCGATGCATCCAATAAACCTGTTTCTCTTCCTTCGTGGTATTAAGTCCTGGTCTTTTGTAAATAGATTACAAACCTCAATTTGCTGCAACAACTTTGGATTCCTAAAAATGCTTTACCTTACCAGACGTCAATTTTGGTGGCCGAAAATGAAAGCAGAAGTGGAAGACTATGTGAAAAGCTATGCCACTTGCGCAACCATGAAAATACAGCCAGGCAAGCCCCCTGGGTTACTGCAGCCGGTGGCTAAGCCTAACTGACCATGGGAGGAGAGTGCAATGGATTTCATTGTACATCTTCCAGACAGCAGCGGAAATAAAGTGATCTTAACAGTCTTCAACTTATTTTCCAAGCAAGCCCACTTCATCGCTTGCTCAGGATTACCATTACAAAAAACTAGCAAAGATGTTTGTCAAACATATTTACCACCTACACCGAGTACCCAGGAGAATAATCTCAGACTGCGGAGTTCAATTCACTGCCAAGTTCTGGAGGGAGTTCCTGCGGTCCATTGGGTCCACACAAGGACTTAGCTCCGCTTTCCATTAGAGCATGAACCAAGCAGCGGAACGCGCGAATGCAATGGTAGAACAATAGCTCTGTTGTTATGTTGATTACCAGCAGGACAACTGGTCGGACTTGTTACCTTTCGCCGAAGACGCGTATAACAACACTGTGCACAGCAGCACTGGATTAATTCCTTTCCAAGTTACTAGTGGCATGGAATTTGTTCCTATGCATGAACTGCCCAGAGAGCCCCCCCTCCTTCATGTCTCTGACTAAATGGATGGACGCTCTTAAAAGGGGGTGGGAGAATACAAAAAAAGCTCTGGCAGAGGCAGCATAAGAGTACAAGAAACAAGCGGATAAGCACTGCTTGCTCCAACCCCCTTTCTGAGTGGGGGACAAAGTTTTCTTGTCTACCAAATATATAAGGTTAAGGATGCTTAGCAAGAAATTAGGGCCAAAATTTTTAGACCCCTTCCCAATAGTGGAAATAATTAACCCAGTCGCGGTTCAGCCCAGTCTGCCCAGAATTCTAGGGAAAATCCACCCTTTCATTGAAGCTTACTGAAGCCAGTGATTGGGTCCAACCTAAGACCGTTGACCCCTCCTCCCCCTCCTCCAGTAGAGATAGAAGGAGAAACTCACTACGAAGTGAAGAAAATTTTAGAGTCTAGATTGTATAGAGTCTGAGCCGCCCAGAGCCCCAATGGGAGTGGGCGGCATACAAATCTTATTGAAGTAAAGTAAAGTAAAGTCTAAATATATTTACTGCATTGGAAGGGGTACCATTTGTCTGAAGCTACTTGGGTGAAAAGTTGGAATGTAAAAGCTGATAAGTTAGTGAAACAATTCCATGATAAATTTCCCGATAAGCCAAAGGGCTCCCTTGGGGGGGGGGGGAGGTGGTTAGGTATGTTTATGTAACTTCCCACATTATTTTCTTTTCAGGATACATTTTTATTCTGAGGAGAGTTTGCCTATCAGACCTGCAGTTTTCTTTTGGATCTTTGGCCTGCCACACTTTATTCTTCTTCTATGCCTTTTTCTATTGTGAGAAAATGGGAGGGGGGATTGTACAGAATTACTTACTTACTGTGTAGTCAAAACAAAATTCTTTCAAGAAAGCCAAGGTCATCCTTTGTCTCTGCACTTGTCAGGAACTGGATGGGTGGAACTGTCAGCATGGCAGTGGGAGATTGGACCATGTGATGGAATTGTGGGTGTAGGGCAAGATCTTGAATTTTCAACTAGGTGGGGGAAACCTGGAAGTTTTCAGATTTGGGTTTTCCCAGATGTGCCAACATGGCTTTCTTAATAAATTGGAACTTGACTAAGGCTAGGAAATTTTGTTTGTGAAGTGGAATGGAATTGTAATATGCAATCATCAAGGTTGCTTAATCAAAACAAAAACTTGATTCTATCATTTCCATACTAAGCTCTATAAATCTGATTTTTTTATTAAGAAAGCAGTCATTACAGTAAACAGAATTCATCATTTCCCATCATTGCTTTTCCATACATGGACAATACTTGTTTGTTACTATATCAGATAATTTGATTTACTACATGGGCTCTAAAACATCTCCTAATGATTAATCTGCTCACCCAAGGAAGGACAACTACAAGCCATTTTTAAATGGACTTTCTGTGCTTATATTTGATTGTGAATCATGCAGCAAATTTACATTTGACTTGGCAGTTAATTTAGTATTTCTACAGTGTTCAGCACTTAAATATTAGAAGAATCCTGCCAAGTAATATGTAATTGTTCCTGGCTCTTGCAGTATTAGCATAACTCAATGTCTATTTACCCATGCAAGAAAAAAATACAGGGATTTAGAAAATTTTCAAAAAAAATTAAAATTGTGATGTCATTCACTCTTTTAAGAGCCCCAGGCACTAGATGTGCTAGCCCCATTTGTCTTTCTCATGAAACTTAATAGGAGAAGCTGATTTACCATATTTTTCACAGTATAAGATGCACTTTTCCCACCTAAGAGGGTGAAAATTTGGTTGCGTCTTATACACCGAATGTAGTCCTGCCCACCTGCTGGCCCCCATAATTGTCAGTTGGATCAGCCTACCAAGCATCAGCTGTTCAGGCTGCAGGGATTGCCATTGCCTATTGCTACCTCCACACTCCACATTTTTGGCCTCTGTGCACCCCATTTTCCGCCCATTCTGTCAACCGGAACAGGCAGAAAATGGGGTGTGCAGATGCTGAAAACAGGGCATGCGGAGGCTGATAATGGGATGTGGAGGCTGAAAATGCGACACACGGAGGTGGCAATAGACTATGGTAATCCCTGTAGCCTGAAACAGTTGCCTCCTGCATAGGGAGGCTGATCCAATCAACAATCAGCTACTTGTGCTAATCAGGCTGTGCTGAAATTGAAACTGAAACCCAATGTTTGCTGCAAGGAGACAAATTTCTGGGAGGCAGGGGCAGATTTTTTTTTCTTGTGCTAATCAGGCTAAACTGAAACTGAAACAGGCTGTTTGCTGTTAGCTTAAGGTGACCAGATTTTCAGATTGGTAAAGAGGGACACCATTGATGGTGGGGGAGGAAGCTAGGCCGCGGTTAGTGCCAGCCCGCGGCCTCGCTAGGGACATCTGGTCACCTTAATTATACATATCCTCTCTCTCTCTATCCATCCATCCGTCTGTCTGTCTATCTGCCTGCCTATCTGTCTATCTAGTTATGGTATCTCTCTGTCTCTCTCTCTCCTTCTGTCTATCTGCCTGCCTATCTGTCTATCTAGTTATGGTATCCCTCTCCCTCTCTCCCTCTCTCCCTCTCTCTCTCTCCGTCCGTCTAACTGCCTGCCTACCTATCTCTCTCTCTTTCTCTCTCTCCTTCTGTCTATCTGCCTGCCTATCTGTCTATCTAGTTATGGTATCTCTCTCTCTCTCTCTCTCTCTCTCTCTCTCTCTCTCTCTCTCTCTCTCTCCCTCCCTCCCTCCCTCCCTCCCTCCCTCCCTCTCCCTCCCTCATCTCATTATCATCTATCTCAGTGTTTCTCCACCTTGAAGACTTGAAAGTATGTGGACTTCAACTCCCAGAATTCTGGGAGTTGAAGTCCACACACTTTCAAGTCTCCAAGGTGGAGAAACACTGATCTACCTAATTAATATAATTATTTCTCCCTCTCTTTTTCACTCTCTCTCTCTCCCACACACACACGCAAATGCATAGGGCAGCCCACCTCACATACAGGTAACGCCGGGCGGCTTACAACATTATGATGCACACCCAAAGCGAATAGAGTCAGGTGCCTGTGATCCCAACCCTCCTTTCCCGAGGGGGGAGGGCCATGGAACACTGCAAAACTCTTCTTGGTGGTGTCACTCTATGGGGCTTTCACTTTCGCTTGTTCCCCCCAACCTTTCCAAAGCCAAGCTTCATCCGATTCTAACCAATCCCAGCGCCTCTCGCATCTCTCCTTTGCAAGCGTCACCCTGTGCAGAGGGCTGGGATGGGAGCTGGAGTCTGATGCCACTGGTGATCTGGGGCTGCTGTAAGCAGGCACGGGGCTTCGGGGGAGGGGGGATGCACAAAGCCCCCTCCCCTAATGCTTCTGGCTCTTCTAAAGAAGAGGGTGGCGGGGCTTGTGCAGAAAGGAATCTCTCTTCTCCTCCCTGCACGCACCCCACTGATGCCCACATCAGAGCTCGGGCGGGATTCAGGCGAAGGAAAGGACTTTTCTTTCGTCGGCATCAGAGCTCAGGCGAGCGAAAGCAAGTATTGTAATCAGTGGGCTGCGCGCAGGGACGAATATCTCCTCTCCTCCCTGCACGCATCCCACTGATTAAAGTGCTTCCTCTGGCCCGCCCGATCTCTGCTGCAGGCGAAATGGAGCTGGGAGGAGAGGAGAGATTCCTCCCAGTACGCACCCCACTGAAAGCGCTTTAATCAGTGGGGTGCGTTCTGGGAGGAATCTCTCCTCTCCTCCTGGCATGCACCTCCCTGCCTAAAGCGCTTCCTCTCACCCGCCCGATTTCTGCTGCGGGCGAAAGAGAGCAGTTTAATCAGTGGTGTGCGTGCTGGGAGGACAGGAGAGATTCCTCCCAGCATGCACCCCACTGAAAGCGTGTGGATGGGCGGGGGAGCGAGCGACAGCTGATGGGCTGGGGAGCGGGACTTTTTGAAAACTGCGCGGGGCGCGGAACAAATTGTACAAAAGTGTGCCTGTCACGCTGAAAGCGGGACGTCTGATCATCTTATGTTTGCTGCAAGGAGGCAAATTGCTGGGAGGCCGAGGCAGATTTTTTTTCTTGTTTTCCTCCCCAAAAGCTGGGTGTGTCTTATACTTCGGAACATCTTATACTCCAAAAAATATGGTAGTTTATTATTTTGTTGCTTATTGTGTCCAGCCAGATATATCTGGGACAGTAAGAGTGCTCTAATTTGATGCTTCTCAGTTATTGGTAATTAGCAGCATTTCCTCTGATATTGAAGATTTTAAATATAAAGCTCATCTTAACTAATGTAACTGTTAACTTCCTCACTGTTTATATAAATCATTAATTAATTAAATTATTAAAATGTATGGTTATTGACACATTTTGAAACGGAAAATTGCATTTTCTGAGTGTATAGTGTTCTGTAATAGGAATAAAGAGAACTACATTCAATCCACTATTTATTACATAAACTCATTGGATGACTCTACCTAGCCAACACAACAGGATTCCCATGGGCAATGATTATGTTATCTGGGAATTATGGAAGCCTAATGAATCTGGAGGACATTGAAGGCTGTTAATCTACAGCATAGATTGCTTTACCAACTAGGTTACTTGCTTGGTGTATGTTTTTTATCTCTCAGAATTTCCTAGTCAACAGTTTATTATTCAGAATTTCCCCAGTTGAAAGGTTTTCAGATGTCAGGCTTCATTTAGACATGACATACATTTCTACTCTCATGAAACTCAGTTCTCATAATCACTAACTAATAGCAGTTAGTTCACAAATAAGTTAATTGTTTTATAGTACACAATAAAGAAATCCCATGGAAATACACCTACTATAAAAGATGAAGCTTCATGCAAAGTGACAGACAGACAGAAAGACAGAGGCAAATGCTTACAGTGGTGGTTAAAAATTTGAATCCTTTTGAATTTTCAATATTTCTGTGATCTAAAATGTGATCTATTCCCCACATGTGCTAAAACTAGATAAAGCGAACCAATTTAAACAAATGAATCAATTGATTTAGATCATATTTATGCAAAAGTGTTGAAAATTCAAAGTGGTTCACAAATGTTTAAGCACCACAATATTTATATACACCAGAGTTTAAATCCTAACACTCCCCTTATTCCCCTTTGTCTCAGTTGAGTTTTGGTGGTTCTTTCTTTAGTCTTAAGATACTTGCTCCAGTTTTATGATAGTGATTAGTGATTATGCTTAGCCTAACTAAGCATGATTGTTCTAACTTTAACCTTTTTTGGAACAGTCTGGTATAAAATCTATGACTATTGTATTCTTGATATAACAAGTAGAAAATATCAGTAATATATTTAGAAAAGGCTTCCAGTGTAGTCCAAAGAGGCTCTATCAAAGAATATAATGCTACAAAGCATATTAGTTGTGCGTCTTCTCCTGTGATCGTGGAGACTGGTTTACTCTGTCCAGTAACCAATTGGACTGAATCTACACTTATGATGTCATTGGGCCCTTATGGCTCCTCCCCAGTTCAGACTCAGTCCAACCAGAACTAGCAGTGAGAATTGATCACTCCTCTAAATTTTAGCTTTATGGCATTAATTGGTGATTTTTTCCCCTTTAAATTGGCTTTTTAAATCATTTTTTTTCTGACCAAATTGGAAATCTATCTGATAGGATCATTTCCACCATACAGGCCTCCATGAGGCCATCCACAGTCCGCATTTATAATGCCACCTGGAGAATATTTTCATGTTGGTGCGTGGGCAGGCAGATCTCACCAGTTCAGTCTACCGTCTCTCAGCTCCAGTGGTCCTTGGAGGAAACCGATTATCTAGACGCCTTCCAATCTGGTTTCAGGCCTGGCTACAGCACGGAAACTGCTTTGGTCGCACTGGCTGATGATCTTTGGAGAGGTGGAGATAGCATCCAGCCCTGACCCTTCTTCGCCTGTTCCTTGTATTCCTTATATTCCTGGTATTACTGTGATTGTTGTTCTTCTGAAGTTGAGGTCGGGCCCTTTGGGGTTCCATTGCATGTTGTAATCTTTTGTTCTTTGACCTACTAAATTTGTTTTTATTGGGATTCACCAGAAAACTGGGCGGTACCACTAATGGAAGGGGTTATATAGTGGTTAATTAATTAGTAATCAGACTCAGTCCAATCAGAGCATGGACAGTTTCAACACATGCACGGATGCTATCTCCACCATTTTAGAAAAGGTGTATCAGGTAAGTTACCAACGCCCTTTCTCCTCGTACCCTTCACCGCCCCTTGTTTGCCCCGAGGGTTTCTCCATTGTCTCCTCTGCCATCTTTTCATGCTACTCAGGAAATGAGCTACCGCAACACGCTGAGCCGAGGCTGGGTGGGAATGATCATTGATTAATTTTTATTACTTCTCCAAGTGTTGTGTGAATTCTGGCACGGCATCTATCACCTTGCTCACAGCACCAAAAAGTAAAGCTAGAATCAACTACACTCAGCTTATCAAATACTAGAGATACCCATTTGAAACAAACTTTTCTCTTCCTCTCTTGCTACAATTACATTCATCTTGCAGGTAGGAGCAGTAACACAACTTGTGCTTGTCCTCAATGTATGCAACTTACTGTTGGGAAGAAAATGCCTCTCTTCAAACCAGGAAACAATTTTAATTTTTAAGGTTTGGAAGTATGCTTAAGCCAAAAATGAATCAAAATGAAGACTTAAACAGAGGCTTGAAAAAACAAAGAAAATAGACTGTATTATTTGATCTAAGTTAAAGTTCTGGCTAAGAAATTCCAAACCCATGCACAAGAGACATGAGAAGAAAGTTCTACAAACATTTGATGATACTATGTCTTTTCTTATACTCACAAAAGTCGTTCTTTGTATCCTAATTATTCTAAATTACTCTAGTCATGTAAACTATCTACATTGTAAAACTCAGTCATATATCCTAATGTAGATTTACATCCTTCCTGGTAGTGTTTATGTTTTGTTTTGTTATCTTTTCCCTTCTCTGTTTACTTAATTGCCCATTTGATCCCCTTATTAACAGCATAAAAGGTGTGAGGATTGCTCTGGTATTTGAGATAGAGCATAGCTGATTCCTGGTGGCATATGAAGGATTTAGATCTTATCACAAGAAGAATGCAATTGATTGTAGGCATATGTTTTTACAGAAAAGAACTTTGGAAAACTGACTAGTTCCTCTGCCTAATAATTGCTTTAACAAGATGGTAATTATTCAGTATTTTGTTACTCTTTCTGATTAGCCCCCTGGGACTATCAATTCTTGAAATTAGTCAGACAAGGCTACTGTTTTTGAAAGGGTGTTGTTCTGACCCAGCGATCCATAATTAGGACATTCCTTTAGATCAAGTTTATTATCAGACATTCTTAATAGCAAAACTTACAGTTCAATGTTAAGATACTTCTGACTTTCCATGATCTGTCCCATCACGTAGTGTAAAAAGTCTGTGGTCTTTCTATCCCTTTGATGAGCGGAGATGAGCGGAGATGAAGAGGAGAGACGCGTTCTGCCCCATCCCAGTTAACAAAGGGAGATTCAGAGAGTGACTGGTAATAAATCACTTTTCCCGGGCAGAATACCCACTGCCCAATCAGGGAAAACAGATGTTTCCCACAAGGGAAAACAGACATTTCCCCACAAGGCAGTTCTGCCTACATTTCCCATAAGGTGGCTACATTTCCCATGAGGTAGTTTCTTAAAGGAGAAAGTTCTTAATTCCTACATTAGCTATATACTGTTGGGACAGCACACTCTCTGCCAGGAATTATAAATTCCACTACTTATTAACTTTTAACTAAAGGCAAACAAAATATGGCACAAAACAATGCAAACTTGACTGACTAATTAACTGAGTTAAACAAAGGCATAACATCAAACATGTAACTAACTGACTAATTAACTGAGCATGCAAACCTAACTGATTAACTGGGTTACACAAAGCCATATCATTAAATAGTGCAAACAATCATGTAAACACAAGGCATGCAAAGCTTGAGGTTCAATCTTCTAATTCAGTTATTCGTAGCAGCAGTTCTGGGTCGCTGATTGATCTGGTGTAGAGCTTTTTGGTAGAAGTCTGCTTTGCGACCTGAGCTTCCATCTGGCGAACTAGTTCATCATTACTAGGTAGGACTTGGTGCACAAGTCCCATAGGCTGTGAGTTCCAGTGGACACAAGGCCCTTAGGCCATAAGTTCCAATACATGTCTTTAGGAATGAAGTTCCCTGCTGATGCTGGCCAGTCACCTGTCTTCTGGGTCAGTAAGATGGCTGGGGTGAGGACAGTTGGTTTTTTATGATCCAAAAACTCTGGAACCAAGGCTTGAGAGTTGATGACGGCTGCCCCCTCTATCATGAGGGTGGTGAAAAAGATCACTGCTAAGCCCAACACAAGAGGCTTCCATCTGGAGAGGTGTTTGGTTGGTTCTTGGGACTGGTTGACGGGTAGTTGTTAGTTTCACCATTCCCATGATGAGTCTGATGTTCTCCCCGCCGTAACCAATGTGAATGTTGTTCTCCCCACCATAGACGATGTAAACGTTGTTCTCCCCGCCATAGACCCTGATGTATCCTATGGCTGTTATCACCTTTGTTATGGCGATAGGCCAGATGGGGACGTACTTGCGCTGGACAGGAACACCTTGGAGATAACTCAGGGAGTCTTGCCATATTTGCCATTCTTGCTTCCATTGGTTGTGTTGTTTGTCGCTGGACCACATGAAACATAGGTAGATTTGATGATCTTCTCTGACTAGGTATAAGTAGAACATCTGCTGGATGTTGTCCAGGATGGCTATGGCTTCCTTTCTGAAGTGATTGAGTATGCTGAGCAGATTGTTGGTGAGGTCAGGACCTTTGAGAAGCACTTTGTTCAGAGAGGGGCCTTGGGATTGCACGCTGGTATCGAAAACTGCTTGAATCTGGCCTGGCTTTTGTGAGTGGTACTTTCTAAAGGATGGTAGGTACCAGCATTCTTCATCATTTCTCAGAGGCAGAGTGAGTTCTGTGTGTCCATTCTGGACCATCTTGTGTGGGAACTCCAGTAAATGAGCTTTCATTTCGGGCTTCTTGTTCATGATTTGTCTCAGATTGAGGAGGTGAGAGAGAGGTTGCTCATAGTTATTTGGAAATCGTTGTCTTGGTATGCAAAAGGGTATTGGAGCCATCCAATTCTTGGTAGCCTCCTGTTGGCTTTGTTCTCTATCAACTAGGTCAAATCGTTGTCTTCTTTGCTGGTCTGGAACACTGTTGCTCCTAGAACTGGTTTGACTGACAAAGTCGAGAAGTGTCCTTGGCATGGTTTCGAGTGGGATGTTCTCCCATTACTGAGAGCAGAGTTTGCAAAGACATTTGCCTGGGTTGGGACCTGTGGTTAATCGACACACACCATCCCAAAGATTCCCCCTCCAAGTTCTGTCTTGAGGGAGAATGGGGAGCCCTTTGGACCTTTGACCACTGTTGAGGGGTGAAAGTGTTGGAGGTGTTTGCTCCTGGCAAGAGCAGGATTTTGGCTTTGGGATCTAGAGCAGGAGAGTAGTTACTCATGTGCTTCAGGTGAGGTGTTGTGCTTGCTACCTCTGGTGTCGCAAACTGACTGCGATCATCTGATGGGTTGTCCCATTCTAATAATGGCGGCAGTGGGAACTGTGCATTCTCGTCTAACACTTCTATGCAGAGTCTATCCACTTTCCTCCCTGCCGTGCACTGGGACCCAGTGCATATTGATGTCATGAAGTGTGTTTCTTTACTTTGGACGTTGATGAAGCTGTTGACTGCTGGACTGGCTGATGTGCTATAGCTTTGCATATTTACTATTTCAGGCATCTTTTTGTCTATGCTTGGGTTGCTTTGAAGGTCTGCCAAGGGTTTCTTCACCTCCACATTGAGGCTGTGAACCACGGCTGCTTGTGTGCTTGCCTGTGGAAGATCCTTCACTGTTGTTGATGGATTACCCTGGTCACCTCGTGTTTCTCGGTTTGTCAGGGTAGGCTCTCCAATTTTAAGGGAGGGGTCGAGTTCCAACACTTGAGATTCCCCTCCTTGTTCCTGTTGTACCATGTGTTGGCTGTTTACGTAGGCTTTGACGCGTGTGTCTGGGTTTTCCACTTCTAACTTCCTAAGACTGGAGTTGAAGGAGGCTCTGTCAGTCTCGGCCTGCAGAACTTTGGCCCGTAATTAGTCTTTCTTTCATTTCCCGCATGCGCTGAAAATATTCTAGTTGAGCCTGAGCTTTGGCTTCTGCAGCTGCTCTCTCTACCTGAGCTTTGGCTTCCTCAGCTGCTACATCTGCCTGAGCTTTGGCTTCTGCAGGTGCCTTCTCTGCTTCTATGGTCGCCATTTTTTTCCTTCAGCAGCTGCTCTTCCTTTCCAGTCTCCAGATGCCAACTCGACTTCTGCTCGTGCTTCTGTAGCTCTGGATATCCATGACCTTTGGCTGTAGCGGGAAGATTGCTGCGAGATGCTGCTACCTGCTTGTGATCGAATGGCCTTTGGTCAGAAAGATGAGGCTATTTTGGAGATGTAGGAGGAGGTTGTGTGTAACTGCCGAAATGTTGCATACGAACAAAGAGATACTTTGAAGTCGGCCTTCTTGTCCGGTGCAGTCTCCCTCTTCAGATAGGTTTGGATAAGGTCTTTGCTGCATTGAAATTTCTTGTTACGTTCTTTGTTTAACTTCTGGAGGCGCAGCATCTCCTTCTGAAGTTCTCCATCATCATTTTGTTGTAGCTGGATGTCATTGAGACGGTCTTCATAAATTGTCCATTGCGAGAAGATGCCATTCATGTCCTCTTCCAATGACCAGAGGCGTCTGGGGGTTAGATCTTCTTTAGGTTGGTCACAGAGATGCTGTAACTCCTTCCAGCGACTCTCATGCTTTCGATAAACCCCATCCCATTCCTCCAAGAGGTTTGCCCACATAATCTATGTACGCTTTCTGTTCTGTTCTGACCCGCTCCTCCATCCAGTAACGAAAGCTGAGACACGCTTAATGAGAATGTCCTTTAATAGTAAATCCAGACTCTTGGCTGAAAGCCAAGTAAACAAATAAATAAGGACTTTGGCAGCAAGTCAGACAAACCTTGGCAGCATTGCAAACAAACTCTGGCAGCAATCCAGCCTGCCAAGTTAGTTTCTCTTTAGTCCAAGCGTTGACTTCTGCAAGAAGGACGTGGCACAAGCAGTCTCTTTTATAGTCTGGAGAGGAGCCTAATGACTATCAGCTAAGTGTAATTACCTCCTGTAATTACGTAGTTGTTCTTGACCCCGAGCGTGCGTCCCAGAACAACTCACTGTTGGTTTCTGGATCACTCTCCCTTGTCTCCTCCTCACTGATCCAAGGCCCAGGCGCCACCTGGTGGCCAACCAATCTCTCTGCGCCCTGCTCAGAGTCGGAACCCTGTCCAGGGTCCTCCACATCCTCCAGGGCCAACTCATAGGGCCCCTTGCTTTCGGAATCTGGTGGCAGCTCCAACGGCTCCTGCTGGGCCACAACAGCTTTCTATGCTTTCTTAGGTCATAGGCCTTTTCTGATAGTTGGACATCAAATTCTGAGGTTTGAATGACCAGTTCTGTGTCCATGGTGGGTTCAGGCATGAGGTTTGGCATGTCTGACCCTTCTGCCATGGCTAGAAAGATTCTAGGACTAGGACTAGGTCAGAAAATTTCTTGAATGTGTTATGAATTCTTTGAGTTCAATTCCCTTTTTGGCCACTAGGGTGCGTTGAAAAGCTTTGTAAATGCAGGTGCAGTTCACTTGTTGGCCTCTAGGGTGCGTTGCAAGACTTTGGCGATTTAGGCACAGTACACTTGTTGGTCTCTAGGGTGTGTTGAGGAACTTTGGAGATGCAGGTGCAGTTCACTTGTTGGCCTCTAGGGTGCGTTGCAAGACTTTGGCGATGTAGGCACAGTACACTTGTTGGTCTCTAGGGTGTGTTGAGGAACTTTGGAGATGCAGGTGCAGTGCATTTGTTGGCCTCTAGGCACATTGCTTGACTAAGTTTGGAGTTATTGAAAATGGCGTTATTCCTGAAGATGACCACCTAAGCTAGCCTTTCCAGCTTTAGAATTCCCAAGGGCTCCCCACCCGAATTTAATTAGGATTGCTAACTCAGTATCTTCTGGAGGGTTATGCTTTCCTTCAAGTAACTCATAATAATAGCAACAAGTCAGCAAAAACACATTTAAACAGAATCTGCATTTTACGCTGCTCTCCTTACTGCTTCTTGTTGCTAGGATGACTCATCAATAAAGTTCAAAGGATTTGGGAGGTCGGCTCTGGGCTACTGACCTCTTTCTTACTCAAATTTCATTTACATGGAGACTTCTCCATGAGGCTTCAGCTTCCCTTTCTTTATTAGATTGGAAAAGAAAGGGGGTTGGTTTATTATGCGTTTCCTGGGTTCCTTTTAACACACTTTCTTAATCACAATAAGTTCTTTCATTTCAGGAGAGATAGACAGCCATTCTCATGTGCAAAGACCTTTTTACTTGAGGGGAATAAACTTCAAAGCCTTTTCATTCCGAGGAGGTTAAAGGGTTTTCATACACTTCTTGATGAAGGAGACTTTTTACTCCGAGAGATAGAAAATTACCAAGACTTTTTACTTCAGAAATAGGAAATTACAAAGACTTTTTACTTCGGGAGATAGAAAATTACCAAGACTTTTTACTTCGGGGAATAGAAATCATTCACAGACTTTTTACTGTTTTGACCCGGCGATACAGGGGCAGGAGCTTAATTCCACACTTAGGACATTCCTTTAGATCAAGTTTATTATCAGACATTCTTAATAGCAAAACTTACAGTTCAGTGTTAAGATACTTCTGACTTTCTATGATCTGTTCCATCACATAGTGTAAAAAGTCTGTGGTCTTTCTGTCCCTTTGATGAGCAGAGATGAGCAGAAATGAAGAGGGGAGATGCGTTTTGCCCCATCCCAGTTAACAAAGGGCGATTCAGAGATTGACTGGTAATAAATTACTTTTCCCGGACAGAATACCCACTGCTCAATCAGGGAACACAGATGTGGTCACATGTTATGGAACTACATTTCCCAAAAGGCAGTTCTGCCTACATTTCCCATAAGGTGGCTACATTTCCCATGAGGTAGTTTCTTAAAGGAGACAGTTCTTAATTCCTACATTAGCTATATACTGTTGGGACAGCACAGGTGTAAACTGCTGTGACTTACATAAATTAAGAAGATGGTATAATAATAGATATGTTAAATATGGTGGTAAGCAAATGAATGATAGAATTGTATTAAAAGAAAAAATATTTTTTATTAAAAAAAACACACACACACACTCACGGATTATAACCTCAACTTTTAAAATAATATTGGAACCAGTAAAAAAAGAAGTATCACATTTATTGCGATCCAAAATAGGCGATAAAAAGTGTTCCAACAACTCGGGGGGGGGGGAGCTAGCCCCATGGTTTCAGCACCTCAGGACGAGCAGAGTGCTGGGAACGATTAACTCTGTAGTTAGAAGGAGTTGAGTTCTCTGTCTCTCAGCCTCCCCCTCTTTCATTCTACTTCTTTCTCCCTCTTTCCCTATGCTGTTAGAGTTCAATATGCTGTTAGAGTTTGCTTGTAGTTTTTCAAAACTCCTGTTTTTCTATCTGTGAGATGTCCTGGTGATCCCCTTTCCACATACAAACTGGCAAATTCACTTGCTCCCCAAAGATGGAAATGGTAAGTAGAACTAATATAAGGAACATTCCATCAATTCCATGGGGACATAACCAGGATATTAATATTTAAATTTGATAATTTAGTTTAGTTTAGTTTTAGTTTAGTTTTATTAGAATTTGTAGGCCGCCCTTTTCCCTGAGGGGACTCAGGGCGGCTCACATAAAACTGGGAAGGGGGGGATACAGACAACAAAATAGAGACATATACTAAAATGGTAAGCAACATACATTCATCATTCGGGAGGGGTAACTATCCTTATCCCCAGGCCTGGCGGGCGAGCCAGTTCTTCAAGGCTGTGCGGAAGGCTTGGACGGTGGAGAGGGTACGGATCTCCACAGGGAGCTCGTTCCAAAGGGCCGGGGCCACCGCTGAGAAGGCCCTCCTCCTTGTAGTTGCCAGCCGACACTGGCTGGCCGATGGAATACGGAGGAGGCCTAATCTATGAGATCTTATTGGTCGCAGGGATGTAATCGGCAGAAGGCGGTCTCTCAAGTATCCAGATCCACTGCCATGTAGGGCTTTATGGGTGATTAGTAGCACCTTGAAGCGCATCCGGAGATCGACAGGTAGCCAGCGCAGCTCGCGGAGGATGGGTGTTATGCGGGTGAATCGAGATGCACCCGCGATCACTCGCGCGGCTGCGTTCTGCACTAGCTGAAGTCGCCGGATGCTCTTCAAGGGCAGCCCC
Organism: Thamnophis sirtalis; assembly: GCF_051295495.1. Lineage (NCBI taxonomy): Eukaryota > Metazoa > Chordata > Lepidosauria > Squamata > Natricidae > Thamnophis > Thamnophis sirtalis. Next base: position 54,032,499 of record NW_028261384.1, read on the forward strand.
ATGTAGAGCACATTGCAGTATTCCAGCCTAGAGATCACTAGGGCCCGAGTGACTGTTGTGAGAGCCTCCCGATTCAGGTAGGGTCGCAACTGGCGCACCAGGCGAACCTGGGCGAATGCCCCCCTGGTCACAGCCGTTAGGTGATGGTCAAATGACAGCTGCGGATCCAGGAGGACTCCCAAGTTGCGAACCCTCTCTGAGGGGTATAGAATTTGACCCCCCAGCCTGAGTGATGGAATATTAGTCAAATCTTTGGGAGGAAAACACAACAGCCACTCGGTCTTTTCCGGGTTGAGCACAAGCTTGTTAACCCTCATCCAGTCCATAACGGCCTCAAGACCCCGGCTCACCACATCCACCGCTTCATTGAGTTGGCACGGGGCGGACAGATACAATTGAGTATCGTCCGCATATTGATGGTATCTAATCCCATGCCTGCGGATGATCTCTCCCAGCGGTTTCATGTAGATGTTGAATAGTAGGGGGGATAAGACCGACCCCTGAGGCACCCCATAATTTAGGGGCCTAGGGGACGATCTCTGCCCCCCCACTAACACCGACTGCGACCTGTCCGAGAGGTAGGAGGAGAACCACCGTAACACGGTGCCTCCCACTCCCACCTCCCGCAGTCGTCGCAGAAGGATACCATGGTCGACGGTATCGAAAGCCGCTGAGAGGTCAAGGAGGACCAGGATGGAGGGATGTCCTTCATCTCTGGCTCTCCAAAGATCATCCATCAATGCGACCAAAGCGGTTTCTGTGCTGTAGCCGGGTCTGAAGCCTGACTGGAAGGGGTCTAGGTAGTTTGCTTCCTCCAAGGACCGTTGGAGCTGGAAGGCCACCACCTTCTCAACAACCTTCCCCAGAAAGGGAAGGTTGGAGACGGGGCGATAACTATTAAGGACAGCTGGATCCAAAGATGGTTTCTTCAGGAGGGGTCTCACCACCGCCGCTTTCAGTGCGGCGGGGAAGTTCCCCTCCCGAAGGGAGGCGGTCACTACCGCCTGGATCCAGCCTCGTGTCACCTCACTGCAGTCCCTGACCAGCCATGAGGGACACGGATCCAAAGCACAGGTGGAGGTACTTACAGCTCTCATGGCCTTGTCCACATCCCCGGGGGTAACATCCTGAAACTCAACCCAGAGCTGTTCTACTTGATCCCTCTGTGTCTCGGCTGGAGCTGCAGGGATGGAGTCCAAGTCCGACCGAAACCGAGCAATTTTGTCCGCTAGAAATTGGGCATACTCTTCGGCTCTGCCCTGCAAGGGTTCCCCCGCCTCCCTTTTGTTCAGTAGGGAGCGGGTTATCCTAAACAGGGCGGCCGGACGGGACTCAGCGGAAGCAACCAGGGTGGCTATGTGTGATCTTTTTGCTGCCCTAAGTGCCCTGGTGTATTCCCTGGTGCAGGTGGTTACCATTGCTCGGTTCGATTCGGACTTATCGGACCTCCAACGGTGCTCTAGGCATCTCCTCCGGCGCTTCATCTCCCGGAGCTCCTCGGTAAACCAAGGGGGTCTCCGGGATCCGCTGCCTCGGAGGAGCCGCAGTGGCGCAATCCGGTCGAGGGCCTCCGACGCTGCCGAGTGCCACGCAGCAGCCAGAGTCTCCACCGGACTGTGGGCGAGAGTGTCAGGAATGACCCCAAGCTCTGTCTGGAACCTTAACGGCTCCATAAGACGCCTGGGGCGGAACCACCTGGTCGGTTCCTCCTCCCTACAGTGGGGGTTTGGCCTCCGGAAGTCGAGCCTCAGTAGGCAGTGGTCTGACCACGACAGGGGTATGATGTCGCTCCCCCTCAGACCAAGATCACAAATCCACTGCTCCGAGAGAAATACAAGGTCAAGCATGTGTCCCGCTGAATGGGTTGGGCCTCGAATTACTTGGGTCAAGCCCATGGCTGTCATGGAGGCCATGAACTCCTGCGCCCCATCAGAGCTTTCACCGAGCGACGGCAAATTGAAGTCCCCCAGGACCATCAGCCTAGGGAACTCAATTGCCAGCTCAGCTACCGACTCGAGGAGCGAGGGGAGGGCTGCTGCAACGCTGTTGGGAGGCAGGTACGTTAGCAGCAGGCCCACTTGACCCTTGAGGTCCAACTTTAACAGCAATGACTCACACCCGACAATCTCCGGAGCAGGGACCCTACGAGGAACTAACGACTCCCGGATAACGGCGGCCACACCTCCACCCCTTCCCTGGGCTCTAGGCTGATGCAGCACCTGAAATCCTTCTGGGCACAGCTCTACAAGGGGGACTCCTCCCTCTGGGCCCAGCCAGGTCTCAGTAATACATGCCAGGTCTGCCCTCTCGTCTAAAATTAAGTCCCGGACGAGAGGAGCTTTATGGACAACAGACCTGGCATTTAGCGACAACAGCCTGAGACCAGGGTCCTGACTGCTCACGCCATCTGGTCTTGGAGTGGGACTCCTAGGGCCGGAAGGAGGGATCTCTGCAATGTAGCGAACCCTCCTTCCCCGGTAATGGCCTGCCCTAAAGTCCCCGCCGTATCTGCCCCTCCCTGTTACGACCGTGATACCCCGACCCTCTCCTGTGTCTCTGGTCCCCTCAACCACCCCCATCGCCCCCGCCACTCCCGGCAGGCCCTCCGAATCATACATACTCAAACACTCCCCCAAACAGTTCCCACGTAAGTTAAAAAACATAGAAATACAACAATAATGGCAATAAAAAGTGGGGTCATTCGCTCAATTACATACATACCGCTAACATATCCCATACAAAGTAAGAAAAGAAGAGGTAGAGAAAAGAAAGAAAAAGTAGATTGCGCAGTTGATTAGGGTGCGAGTCCAGGCAGAGCCAAGTGGCTCTCAATAATCAAGATGGTTAGAATAATTCCAATAATTAGTGTCCAGTTCTGGTCCAGAGAGGGTATACAGGGGCGTAACTCGCGTCCCCCTTTTCTACAGGTCTGAATAGGTCCAAAGAGTCCGGAACAATTGAGAAAAACAGGGGGCCTTCTTCCACAAGCGCTGCCCCAGATAAAGTCCCAGAGATAATAACAGGTGGTAGTGTTGATAATGCTTAAAGCCAGATGGAACTGAGCTAGCGGGTCTGAAAATCCAAAGTCCGCGACCAGAGGTGGCCAAAGGTTAGAATGCCACAGTAGGGGGGCGTCAGATGGTAGGTGGAAAACGCAGGGAAAGGCCTCACCGCAACCAGGGAGGGCAAAGAGTAAAATGCGTCCAGAGGGCCACTTGACCGAGCAGGGGCAAGAGAGGGAGGAGGCAATGCTGGAAGGGAAGTGAGGCTGGATAGTAAAGGCAGCTGTCCGGAGGGGTCGATGCAACATCAGAAAAGAAAACCACCCATCCGATCTGCTCAGTCCCCACATTAGTTCAGTTTGTCCTCTCTCCCTCCGGGGCAATAATGATCTTATAAAGCCCCAGTGAGGCAGCTCAATAGGCAAGATAGAATCGCCTAGGTCTCCAAAAAACGCTACCGTTGCAGCAAACGTGGCGCCGCCCCCCCCACCGAGTAATGCAAACAGCTCACGGCTTACAAACCACCAAGATTGTGCAGTCCGGGGTCGCCCAAAAGCGGCGACCCCCGCAAAGGTCTGGGCTGGTTCAGCTGGGCTGGTCTGGGCTGGTTCAGTCTGAGCTGGTTCTCTCTCCCTTTCAGGCCCGATGAAATCGTCTAGGGCGCTGGGAGACGCCGACATAACGCCGCCGCCCCCCACCGCCGGACAACGCAGGCCGCTCCCAGCAGGCAAAACAGACCTCCGAGGTTGTGCAGTCCGGGGTCGCCCAAAAACGGCGACCCCCGCCAAGGTCTGGGCTCCTCGGGTCCCCCGAGTTCCGGACATCCCCAGGACCCTCCTGGAGGCTCGAAGTTGTTCAATATTTAGGCTTTTTTCAGCGTTTGCTCGCCTCGTCAGATCGGAGCAAAACGCCTGGACGCCATCTTCCGGTCTCGCACATCTTCCGGTCTCAATGCAGTAGAATACTAATTTGAGGGAGCCTGAATGTGTTTTCAAAATGTGATGTATACCTGTGGTTGAAATGTGTTGGGGAACCTTACCACAGAACAATGGTGAACTCTTAATTATACACATTTAAGCCTGTGCAAAGATAAAAGAGAGGAAAAAGGCCGTTTTGGCACAAATAAATCTTCCCCAACATTTTGGAGGAGGGGGATGCAAATGCAAAGGACTTGCTAGCTTGGACCCAGGCATCTGGAAACTTGACACAAAACACTTTCTCCCTCCCCCCCCTTCTCCCTTTCCATCCTCTAATTGGCTGGCTGCTAACTTTCTCTTGAGCCCAAAAGGCCGGGGTGAGCAGTATTTCACCCAAGGCCCATGACGAAGGGCCTAGGACGGAAGAGGCTGAGTCCCATTACCCAGGACGAACAGCTAGAGCCCTAACAATGGAGAAGAAATGGTAGAGGTGAATGACTAGGGGAGAAACCCTGGGTGTGAACAAGGGGTGGCAAAAGGGTACGAGGAGAACATTCCCATTCTGGAGTGGGACAGGATGCCATGCCTGGCCTTTACTTCCCAGAAGTTGCTAACTATGAAAACAGAGTACTAGATAAAATTGTTTCAGTTTAAATAGCTCATCATAGAGTAACACATAGAGAATTTTAATCCTAGTAATAGTCCTTGCAAGTGCAACAGATCTACAAACCAACTAGATTTCCAGTTGAAGATGCAGTATTTGGTGCCCAACTCTCAATTTTAACTGCCAAATCCTGCATCTGCTATCTGAAGTACCAGGATAGTAGAAGTGACTTTGATTTTTCAAATTAATTCATGCTCAACTAAAAAGTATTAAGATGTTTAAAAAAATCTGCAATATATTGTAAATTCTCCTCTTATACCACTTATATATAAAGAGAAATTAAATTAAATTCATGGATGTATGAACCAGCCTTATAGCTCTTTTATTTCAACATTTTTATTAAAACCTACAGTACTATATTAGACCAAACCTGTTGTTTTTTATATACTCGTATACTTTTAAATCTTCTGAATTTTGCTAGGTTTTTAAAAAATAAAATTACTATCAATATCTTTAAATGATTTTGTCTATTTAAAAATAAAATAAATTTATATCACAAGCAGTACTCAATTTTTAAAAACGATCTTAAAAAGCAATATTTTTGTTATCTTCTAAAAGTCAGTCTAAATTTTCTAAATAAATATTCAAAAAGGGAAAGTAGAAACCTCTTTGCAGGAAATATAATTTCCTTTGCAAAAAATATTTAAATGTTTTAAATCCATTTTATTTATTTTTCTTGCAATAATTCTGGTATTTCGTAAAACTTTCATAGTGAAAAGACTAGCTATGATTTTAATAATAAAAATACATGGTATGGTAACAAACCCTTCTCTAATTTATAAGTTTACAGATTTCTCATTTGCCATCTAGTGATAGAATTTTAATAAGACAAACGTGGCATGTAGCATGAAAGGTGATGGGAATAGTGAAATCAGAGTGAATTAAATGACAAGCTGTCCTGCCATGTCAAGTTTTTATTGCTGCCTTTTGATGCAGAAAAGATCTTCTATTAAGTGATATTTAAGGAAAGCTCATTGTCTTTGACAGTTTAGTGACAAGATCTGTGAGCAGGAAAAAATAATGTCATGCTGTCAAATCAAAGATGAGAAGATTAATTTAAATATTACCTATTTTAATAGCAGAAAGTTTGCAGTAATTCAGAAAACTATAATCTGTATTTTATTATTATCTTATAAATATGTATAGATAAGTTTTAGCAAATGGTACCGTGTTTCCCCGAAATTACAATAGGTCCTGATAATAAGACCATGCCATATTTTTTCTGTGGGCAAAAATACACGCCCTCCCCCAATAAAAAGCCCTCTGGACAGCCCTCCTTCCAGCCAGGCAGAGCGCCACTCACCAATTTAGCGATATCCCAAAGGGGCAAAGCCGCAGGAGCTGGGGAGGGGGCAAAGGCGTTCACATTGCTTGACGCCTTTGGGATACCATTGGGTTGATGGGTGGCTCTGTGCCCAGCTGGAGCGGGGGGCTGCCGGGCAGCTGCTCTCATGAGCAGCCCCCCGGCAATGCCCCTTTCCAGCCGGGCAGAGCGCCACTCACCGACCCGTAATATCCCAAAGGCGCTAAGCTGCATGGCGCTCTGTCCAGCTGGAAAGAGAGGTTGTGTGAGCACTTGTTCTGCCTCCAGCTCGTGTGCCTCCCTGCCTCACCATGCCCAACTCTCCGTGCAGAAATATCTCTAAAGCCCTGTGGAAGGGAGAATTGACCTTGGGCATGAATGCAGGGTCCAGTCTCAGGATGACCCGGTTCTCCAGGAAGGTACAGAGGTCAGAGCTCAGATACCCTCCTGGCTGAGGTGATGGCAACCATGAAGGTGACCTTAAGGGTCAGGAATTGTAGGGAAACCTCCCTCAAGGGTTCGAATGGTGACTCTGTCATGCCTGGAGGACTGTGGGTAGGTCCCAGATAGGGAATTGATGGACCACAGGGGGTTTCAGATTTGCTGCTCCCTTAAGGAAGCATCTGAGGACCGGATGTTGGGACAAAGGTGGTGCATCCACCACCATCCCAGGATCATGGAGAGAGCAGAGACTTGTCTCCTAAAGGTGCTGGGGGCCAGACCTTTCTCCAGAACTTCCTGTAGGAAGTCCAGAACCTGGGGCACAAAGGCCGAAGCTGGTATGATGTCCTTTGCTTGACACCAGTCCGCGAAGGCAACCCAGGAGGAATTGTAGATGCGAGTGGTGGATTGCCTCCTGGACGCCTCGATGGTCCTAATGACCTTCGTGGAAAAATGTGCCCCTCTCAGCTGTTCCCGCTCAATCGCCAGCCAGTCAGATGGAGCCACTCCAGATCCGGATGCTCCAGAGACCCCTGGTGTAGGGACACCTCCCCCTGGGGAATCCTCCAGTGGGGAGCTGAGGACAACTCCACCAAGTCTGCTAGTCAGGGGTGCCGTGGCCAGAAGGGAGCCACTAGAATCATCTCTTCTCCCTCTGACACCAACCTCCTCAGAACCCTGGGAATGAGGGGAAGGGGGGGGAAAGGTGTAGAGTAGACCTGGTGGCCATCTGCAGTAAAGGGCGTCCGTGTCCATGGCTCCTCTGGACGGGAACCTCGATACAAAGGTCGGCAGCTGGGCATTCGCTGGGGTTGCGAAGAGATCCACCGACGGGCAGCCGAACCTCTCGCAGATCTGCCAAAAGATGCTGGGATGGAGCTGCCACTCTCCGTTGTCGACCGTCTCCCTGCTGAGGCAATCTGTTTGCTGGTTCTCTGTCCTGGAGATGTGTTCCGCTCTGATGGACTGGAGATGCCTCTCTGCCCAGTTTCCTAATCGGAGGGCCTCATCGCGAAGGGCCTTGGAATGGGTGTCCCCTTGTCTGTTCATGTGGACCTTGGCTGCCATGTTGTCCATTAGGAACAGGACATGATGACCGGTCACCATGGTCTTGAAGTGACATAGGGCCAGATGGACGGCCCTGAGGTCCAACCAGTTTATGTTGTTGCGCAGGTCTGTTGGAGTCCAGCGGCCCTGGGCTATCTGGGCCTCCAGGTGTGCTCCCCAGCCGAACAGGCTTGTGTCGGTTGTGAGTACCTTTCTTGCTGGTTCCTTGAAGAGGGATCCCTTGTCTAATGCTGTGGTCAGCCACCAACGGAGCGAGAGCAGCACCTGGGGCGACACTCGAACCTTGAAGCTGGCGTCGCTTGTCCCTGCTCTCTGGTATGGAAGCAGGAACCACTGAAGCTCCCTGGCGTGTAGGCAAGCCCAAGGCACAATCCCTATACAAGAAATGAATTTCCCAAGGAGCCTGGGAAAGAAGAACTACAGGGACAGAGCATAATTTGGGAACTTCATGAATCAGCTGCACAATGCTCTCCTTTCGATTCTGGGAAAGAAAAACCTCCCCAGTCACCGAATCTATAATGGACCCTAGGTGCTGGAGCCTGGTAGATGGGACCATGTGACTCTTCTCTAGGTTGCTAGAGAACCCCAGGGACCTGAGTGTGTCGATGGTAACCCCCAGGTCCTGCCTGGCAGTATCTGGGGACCTGGCTAGGACGAGGATGTCATCTAGGTAGCAAAAAAGGCGGACTGGGAAGGAACGCAGGTGACCTGTGGCCACGGCCAGCACCTTGGTAAAGGTCCTGGAAGCAGAGGCCAGCCCAAAGGGAAAGGCCCTATATTAAAAATGACTGCCCTCGTGGGAAAACCTAAGGAACCTGCCCCATGTTTTGGGGCGATTCTGATGTGAAGGTAGGCCTCCATGAGGTCGATGGAGGCCAAGAAGTCGCCCTGTCGGATGCCCTCTAAGATGGATTTCAGGGAGGCCATCTTGAACCTCCTGTAGACCACCCTGGAATTGACTAGTTTAAGATCCAGGATGGCTCTCCACCCCCTTGAACTCTTGGGGACCAGAAACAGGTTCGAATAGAATCCGGAACCCCTCTCCCCTCTGGGACCCTCTCTTTGGCCCTGATATCTAACAGGTGTTTGATGGCCTTTGCCTTAAGGGCCCATTTGGCCGTATCTGCAGAGGAAGTGAAGGTGCGGAACCTATTTGGGTGTTGTGAGCGGAACTCCAGCTGTAACCCGAGCTTAACAGTTTGGAGGACCCAGTCATCTGAAGTGACGCGCTCCCAGGCATTTGCAAAAAGGGAGAGGTGACCACCAATGGGGTGATCCATGAATGGATCACCTGCACCTGCAGAATAGGCGACCACCCCCTCCTCCAAAGGGCTGCTTGCTCTACTGCTGGCCCCTGAATCTGTCCCTAGGAAACTGCCTATCCCCCTGTCTATGAAACCTCGGGGTCTGGTACCTTTGATTCTGGAGGTCCGATTCAGGCAATAGCAATAGCAATAGCAGTTAGACTTATATACCGCTTCATAGGGCTTTCAGCCCTCTCTAAGCGGTTTACAGAGCCAGCATATTGCCCCCAACAACAATCTGGGTCCTCATGTAAGATGTTGTCCTGGGATAAGGAGCGTGTCGGTAATCTGACCATCTGGTCGTAGCTGGGAAAACCTTCTGCTTGTTTTTGTCCTCTACCAGGTTAGGATCCAGCGAGGCACTGAAGAGCTTGTCCCCAGTGTAGTCTGCTCCTGCTAGGTGCCACTTAGCCCGGGACTCCGCCTGGACGCTACAGAGGATGACAACGCATACTTAATTGCATCCAGGGTGGCATCTGCTGAGAACTGCGTGGCTACCAGCACCTTAGAGATGTCCTGCAGCAGTCGTACCTCCATGGCCGGGGTCCTGTCTCTCAGCTGTTCCAGCCACAGCACTGTAGATCTATTGAAAAAGATGCAGAAGCGGCCGCCCTAATGGCTCAGGTTATTGCTTGGAATGTCTTACGTAAAATGATCTCCGCCTTTTTATCCTCTGCCTTAAGGCAGATGGCGATGTCTCCAGTCACCACGGCTGAAGCTGAGGCTAGGTGTCAACTGGGGTGTCCACCTCAGGAACCTGAAGAGTTTTGGCAGGGGTAAAATTGAGATTATAGAACCTCCACTCATTGCCCCCTGGATTGGGAAAATAGGATTTATGGAAGGGTCCCTTCTTGTTACCCCTGCTAGTGCTAGACATGGCAGTCGTAGGCCTGGGATCTGGAGGTGTATCCAGGTCTGCTGTGGCCCTGGCCTTACAAAGTAAGGAGCTAAACAAGAAGGGGGGGGGAAGACCAGTGATGTTGGGGGCCTCAGGAGCCTGGGCATCCTCATCCCTAGAAAACCCCCATCTCCTTCAACTCCCCTTCCTCTAAATCTGAAGCTTCACTGGCAGTGGAAGGGGAGGAAGACCTGGGCTCTCTGGTAGCAGTGGCTCTGAAGTGGCTCTGATGATCCCTGGGCTGGTCCCGGGAAGACCTATGTTTAGAGCCCTGGGACTGATGTTTCATCCCAGAAGCAATCCCTTGAGCTATGGCCCTGGCTAAAACCTCCTGAAAGCTATCAGGGACCTCTGGGAGGGAGGGACGGAGCTCTGGAGTCTGTAAACAGTCCCTTGCCTCTGGGGATTGTGGTGCCAGCCTGTGCCTTGCAGGGCTGAGAACCCTCGTTTCATTTTGTTTCATTTCGTTTATTGGTTTTGTATGCTGCCCAATCCCGAAGGACTCCGGGCGGCTCACAATAAAACGGGGGAGGGGATAAATAAGACAATACAAACAATATTAAAATACACAACAGTCACAAATGGAGCGGGGCTGGCTATTTCAACAGCCCCCCAGCCTGGCAGAACAGCCAGGACTTAGTAGCTTTACGGAAGGCCGGGAGGGTAGTAAGGGTCCGGATCTTCACGGGGAGCTCGTTCCAGAGGGCCGGAGCAGCAACAGAGAAGGCTCTCCCCCGGGGGGTCGCCAGCCAACATTGGCTGGCAGATGGGACCCGGAGAAGGCCGAGCCTGTGTGATCGAATCGGTCTTTGGGAGGTAATTGGCAGGAGGCAGTCTCTCAGGTACCCAGGTCCGATGCCATGCAGGGCTTTATAAGTAACAACTAGCACCTTGAAGCGAGTCTGGAGACCGATGGGCAGCCATTGCAGCTCGCGGAGGATAGGTGTAATGTGGGTGTACCTAGGTGCACCCACAATTGCTCGCGTGGCTGCATTCTGGACTAGCTGAAGTCTTAGAGCCCTGCGCCTAAAGGGATCACCCCTTGTCTCAATGACTGTGCAGGCAAAAAGGGTGGCGATATGGAACTGGGGCGATCCCTGCCGGATCCCCGGTCCCTCGATGATCCTCGCCGGTCTCCTGAAACCGGGCAGCCGATCCTGATGTTCCGTGCGTGCGGAGGCTTCCTCCCCTTTTTCGCGACCGTCTGGTCGCCTGGGGCGTGCGCGCTAGCAAGCGGCAAGGCTTAAACGCTAGCAGAGCTGAGCACAGCAGAGGAGGGATGCAGCAATTAAATTCAAGGTAAATTGTGGAATCCTGTAGAAAAACTCCAAAGTCTTTGAAGTGAGGGAGAGTCAGGAAAAACACTCCTTCTGGGCTGGAGGCTGAGGTTAATCTGGAAGTCAGAAGGAGGAACGGAGGTTCAAGATTTACCTCAGTCTCCAGGGCAAAAGGGTTGGGTTAATACCCATGTGTTACTCCTCCCACGCCTCACTTCGGAAACGATACACATTTGCTGGCATTTAACCCAGAACTTGTTAGGGCTCATTATCTAAAACAAGTGGTTACAACAAACAGAATACACATTTTAAAGTTACAGCAAAGTTACTTCAAGGCTAAGCTTGGCATTCAGCCTGTAGCTTTTTATCTCTGCACATGGTACAGCTCAGCAAGAATAACAATAGCTGGATTATAAAGAAATAGTTACACTCTGTGCATGCTCTAATCTTTTCACAATCTTATGATATACTGATTTTATCAACAGGAAAGTTTTGAAAGAAATCTGTGTGGGGAATCTTAAACCCAATGAAACAGTTGAGGCGAATTTGGAAGCACAATTGTTGTCCAGGCTAGACCATCCGGCCATTGTTAAATTCTATACAAGTTTTGTTGAAGGAGGGAGTTTTTGCATCATTACTGAATACTGTGAGGTAAGACTTCTGCGTGACCCGTCAAAAGCGCGGACGACAAAAGCGCGATCGACAAAATCGCGCCTTTGACGTCATCACAGCGCGACGAAAAAGATCGAAAAATTCAAATAAAAATTAATAAAAATTAAATTAAAGCAAGCCGATTCACATAAAGGTAAGGGTTAGGGTTAGGGTTAGGGTTAGGGTAAGGGTAAGGGTTAGGGTTAGCTTTAGAGCGTTAGCGTTAGCGTTAGGGTTAGGATAAGGGTTAGCGTTACGTTTTTCGTTACTTTAACGGTTAGGTTTAGGGTTAGGTTTAGGGTTAGGTTAAGAGTTAGGGTTAGGGTTAGGTTTAGGGTTAGGTTTGGGGGGGTTAGGGGAAGGTTTTAGCTTTATTTTTACATTTTTTCGATCTTTTTCGTCGCGCTGTGATGACGTCACAGCGCGCTTTTGTCGAGCGCGATTTTGTCCTACGCGCTTTTGTGGTGGAACCGAATTTCATGTGCTGATGTAATTCTTTCATCAGATATACATTTGCTTCTCTTTTTCAGGGTCAAGATCTCGACTTTAAAATTCAAGAGTACAAAAGAAGTGGCAAAGTATTTCCTGAAAGTCAAATAGTGAAATGGTTTATACAATTATTACTTGGAGTAAACTACTTACATAAAAGGTACAGCAGTTTCATTTGTCATTCTATAAATTGAAACTATGTTTCCATGGCTAGATTGCTGACATAGAGTGAACACTTTAAAAGCTTGTGGAATAGCTGTTTATCTCTAATATGAAATTATGTCCAGCTATCTGGATTTGGATTATTAATATGTAGCTAAAGTGAGTGCCCCCTTTTAAATAATATATTTTCCAAAGTTTGCCATTTTAAATCTCTTTTATTTCTGCAGAGATGAAATAGCAAATATATTGAAAGTACATTTTGGCTTATTTCCAAAGAAAGCTAATGTGAACATGAAAACTACTTTTTTCCAAATGTGAAATGATCCCTTATGTCTCACTATTATTATGAAAGTGAAAATATTTTATTGTCCAAACAGGAAGTACTAGCCATTTCCTTCTGATACAGTATTCATTTAGTCTGTGTAAAAATATTTGAATCTTCTTCATGGTGGCATGATATTGTTTTCTAAAGTAGGATTTCCTGAATAGAGTTATCAGTTCGTTTGCAAATATCAGTTTCAAATATTACTAACAACTGCAATACACACTCAGAACTTGATTTCCTCTCATCCCAAATCTGTAAGAAGTGCCTCTCCTTCTGCTTAAGAAAGTGAAGACTCTTGAAATGAAGTATTTCAAAAGGAAGTTTTTATTAAGTAGTAGTGAAAACCTCCAGTTCAAAGCAATGTCTGGAATTAAAGCGGTAGAGATCCCTCCCATTAGTCAGAATGCAGATTTTAGCCAATACACAAGTGTGAAAGTGGTTCCTTTACCAGTTGCCCTGAGAATCAGATAAGCATACATTCCCATGGTTATCTTCCATTAGATATTAAAGTGAACCGTCCCACATGGCTATCACAAACATTCCCCAAAAGATGAAGGGATCTCAAGGTGCTTTGGCGCCAGAGAACCAGTTGTAAAATATCAGTTGTCACAGGCAGTGCTAATAAATCGACTCCAAGGCCCCCCTTCTCCCAATTGAATGGCAGTATCACTTTTAGGGATCTGATTTAGGTATAAATGAAGTACCTGGGATATGGTGACTATAAAAACAGTAACATAGGAGGAAAAACAATGTCAGAGAGAGGATTATTTAAAACCTCTTTTTAAGCACAGTGAGCCATCCCTTGCTCTGCCATTTCATGCTGTGCTTTGGGGCCACTGATGTACCCACCCACACCTAGTAGCAGCTCCCCCTGCCACAGTCATGCCATGACTCATAGTACATTTACAAATTCTTCACCACCCAGGAAGAGCCAGTCATGTTGTGCATGTGCCGTGCACTATGCTTTACCTGCCTGTTCACCTGTTTGCAACCATTTGAGACTTGCTTAAGAATCCATGAGCTTTATTTAACAATGGCAATGGAATGTGCTGGATTAACCAAGGACTCCTTTTGGTAGGATATTTTTATTCATACACTAATTTCCCCAAAACCAGCTTTTCCTGTCCAAAAAACCCAAAATATATTTATAAGGTACTTTTTGATTCATTTTCAATCAGAATTGCTAAAATACTTTTAAAAATCTTTATTATTTTCCTTCTGGACGTTATGAAAAAGAAAGTTTGACCTGCAGCCCTTCATATATTTAGTTTTTGCCTATCCTCTCTCCATTAATTTGCAAAAAACTTTGATATTAACATTATTCAAAATCAAGAAATTGACTTAGTTGCTAATTAATGTGTTCAGGATTGCAGTCCAAAAGCAATGATGTGAATGCAGTTAGGAGACATGTTTAAGTTTTATAACATAACAAGATACATTTGTTGCAATAACCTTTTTTTTTCTTATCACTGGAACAATGTTTTCTTTTTTATTTTCAGACAAATACTTCATCGAGATTTGAAAGCTAAGAATATTTTTTTGAAAAATAATCTGGTTAAAATTGGTAAGATATAAAAAAGTTACTATTTATTGTTTCAGGAGCATGCAGGGAGGCCAAGATGGCAAGATAGATGAAATTGAACAGCTGTTGGGATCAGTTACAAATCCCAACAGATGTTTGAATGCTAATTCCATGTTTACACTAAAAGATAGAAATACTTACCACTTCCTGCCCAAGTTTATTTCTTCACAGATTCCCAAGTATTTTCCTTTTAATGAAACATTATACTAGGGTCAGATCTTAGTTTTGAAATATTTGGAAGAGTAAAACTACCTCTTTTTATTTTAAAACTGAACCTTACCAACATATAATTATAAATATAAACATATTTTGTAATATGTGTGTTTTTTAAAGAATATCTTACAATATAATACAAACAAAACATTGCATCATGCCTTGTGTGTTATGAGAAAAATGTTCTTTATCTATTATCTCCCAGACTGCTATTGTAATGGCTAGTTTGCACAAAGCCACATGTGGCACAATAAAAATATTACTGTTCCTTAGTTAGCTAATTCAAGATGACATCCTTCAGTGATCAAAGCACATGGAAAGGAAATATTTCATGAAATCCAGCATATGCTTACTTTTATCAAAGAATCATTGCAATTATTTTTCAAGAATACCATAATATTGTAGAATTTGTGTTTCTTTTTTTACATATTATATAAAACTTACTATTATTTTTATTCTCCTTATGTTAAAGACCTGAGAGTATATGAGAGCATGTTAAATGATTTTTTTAGGAGGCAAGTGGACTTTCTTGTTTTTCTTTCCTTTTAAGACATTTTGCTTCTCATCCAAGAAGCTTCTTCAGCTCTGACAGGATAGTGGGAAATGGAAGGATTTATATTCCTTGTAGACAGCTGGTAAACCACAGAAAAACCTCCAAGTGCTTTAAGGACCCTCTAAATGGATGCAAATGACCAGCTGTCTGCAAGGAATATAAATCTTTCCATTTCCCACTACCCTGAAGAAGCTTCTTGGATGAGAAACGGAACATCTTCAAAGAAAAAAAAAACAAGAAAGTCCAGTTGCCTCCTGAAAAAGCACCTTTGGGATAACTATGACCTGGATGACTGAGAATCTCTACAGACATGTTAAATTAAAAAAAAAACAATGTTTTTCCATCCTATTTTTTCAACAATTCCATTAATACTTTTATTGTTATTTATCACTACAAAATAATGTATAAGCTACTATCCTATAACCACTTCTGCTGCAGTAAATCCTTATTTTATAATTGTGCTATGATTTTAAAATAATTTAAACTAAATGTGTTCTATTTATATATCTCTTTGCTTAAAAAAAAGCATGATTAATTTTTGAATGTGCATAAATGTGTATTTGACTACAGGTAACTTACAACCATTCTTTTAGTGATGGTTCAAAGTTACAACAGCTCTTAATAAGTGACTTACAACCAATCCTCATTACTGTCAATGGGGGAAGTCAGATTCATTTAATGATCATATGATTCACTTAACAACTGCAGTGATTCACTTAATGTTGCAAAGTGTTGCAAAATTGGTTATAACTTACTTAATGACCAACTTGCTTAGCAACATAAATTGCGGTCCCAATTATGGTTGTAAATCAAGGATTATTTGTATACACAATAGCATTACACATTTTAAAACTAGGCTGGTAGCCCTTTTTTAAAAATATAGTTTGTTGGGGATAAAAGCTTATTCTGTAAATGGAAGGTAAATATGGGCAACTTCTTTATTCATGATATTAGCCACTATGTGTACTCAGTTTACAAGGTGTTATTAGTAACCTCTGAGAATTTTTTAACTATTTGAATTTAAATAGTTAGCTAGTTTTTGCTTTTTTTCTTCATTGGTTGTTTTTCTAACAGATTATCTCTTCTTTTTAAGGGGACTTTGGAATTTCTCGACTCTTGATAGGATCCTGTGATTTAGCAACTACTTTTATTGGGACACCTTTTTACATGAGCCCAGAGGCATTACAACACCAGGGTTATGACACAAAATCAGACATTTGGTGAGGAGACAATGCTGTATTCAAATTCATTTTACCACAAGCAAGCACATAACTGTTTTTTATGTTAGGTTTTATTGTTTTTCTTTCTATAGAACTCTATACCTCCCTAGCACACAATAGGCTACCATTCTATTTGAGTATTTATTGTAAAGAATGCTTTATTGTTCTGAGGGGTTAGTCTGACATTTCTCTTCATTTCTTATACGTCTCTTTTGAAGAAAAGGTTTTATTGTATTCTATTGGAGTATATTTTTGTGGCACAATTTTTCTTCTGATTGAAAATGGATTTTTATTTAGGTTATATAATAAACTGATAGATAACAATAGCAATAGCACTTAGACTTATATACCAGTTCATAGTGCTTTACAGCTCTCTCTAAGCAGTTTACAAAATCAACATATTGCCCCCATCAATCTGGGACCTCATTTTACCAATCTTGGATGGATGGAAGTCTGAGTCAACCTTGAGCCGGTGAGAATCAAACTCCTGGAGTGAGCAATGAGTCTGCACTATTGCATTGTAACCACTGTGCCACCATGCCTCTGTATGGTGTGAATGTTATGAATAAAGCAGAGTATTTTTGTGGGTGCTTTTTTTAAAACTGAACATTTTTATGAATTCCCAGTCTATTACATGTATTGAAAATATTGGTTTCTTGAGATAATCTTAAATAATGTAACAAATCTAGGGATACATCATTAAATAACCCTATTATTTTTCACAGATAACTTTTTTTTCTTTTTATTGATGTTAAAGCATCAGATTCCTGTGCTGCACTTCTTTGCATTTGAATGAAAATAGATTGTTCCTTGCAAGCTATCAATGGAGGAATAAAATACTGAAAACTTTTTAAAATAAGGCAGATAGAAGGTATTAAATGTTTATGTAAACCTATCATACAAGCAGTCTTGCCTTGCCTTTCAGTTCCACATTTTGAAGCAATGCAGTTTTGTTCTAAATCATACTTAGCTCAAGACCAATGTCTTCAGGGCAGAGCTTGTAATTCAGCAGGTTCTGACCAGTTCTGGAGTCAGCGGAAATTTTGAGTAGTTTGAAGAACTGGTAAATACCACCTCTGGCTGGCCCAGTCCCATCTATTCTCCGTCTCCCAAGTCCCAGCTTATTGGGATGAAATGGGGATTTTGCAGTAACCTTCCCCTGGAGTGGGAGGGAATTGAGATTTTATGGTATCCTTCCCCTGCCTTGCCCACCAAGCCACGCCCACAGAACTGGTAGTAAAAAAATTTAAATCCCACCATTGCTTCTGGGGATTCTATAGTGATACTGGGGCCTTAGGAACAATTACTTCTGGTTTTGGAGTTAAATAGGTGCCATTTTTCTTTGTATTATTATTATTGCAGGGGGGGGGTGTGTGCAATAGCAAGGTTGTCCAAAGATTATAACATAGTTAACATTTTTAAAATTTTTATTATTATTTGTGAGATCACATTACTAAGAGCCCAGGGCTGCCTGCAGCTGAGGAGCTGCAGGCCGGCTCCATCTGTTCTATATGAATCATCTTTTATATAAAAAGACAGCAGTTTTAAAAAGTGCTTTACAAACAGTGTTTAGGATTGTAGCAAAAGTAATGTAGTAGTCTCCAACTTGTTTCGGTGTTTCTCTCTAACAAATAGCTTGTTCTTGAGTTTGGCTCTGCAAAAGAAAAGGAAGTCTTAGCCTTAAACACATTTCTCAGCTGTGCTTGATTGTAAAGCATGATTATTTGCAATTGACTGTTGCTTTAGTAAGGTAAGGCTAAAAAATTCTAGGAGTGCCACATTGCGTTGTTTCATCTAAAAGCAGTTTGGGTTTTGATTTGGCTGTAGATAATTCCCAGAGATCCCATTTCACTTATTGTGATATCTAGTGTAGTCAGCTTTGGGCAATGTTATAAGTAGTACTTATTGAACAACTGGTCACTTAATTGACTTAATTATAGTGCATTCCAGAGGTGCACTTCAGATGGTTTGGACCGGTTCGGGCGAACCACTTGTTAAGATTCTGTGCAGTTTGGCAAATCTCACCACTGGCTGGCCCCGCCCAGTCACTCCTCATCTCACCCACTTCCCCAGCATAGCTGCTGCTGCTCTCTGTATGGCTCCCTTGCCTGCCTTGACCATACGGTCTCTGCGGGCCAGCCAGCTTGCTTGCCTTCACTGCTGCGGCTGCATCCCATGTGGGGCTCTCCCCATGGTCCAGCTGAACAGCCCTGATCTACCTGGGTGAGGCTGCAAGCAAGGCTCAAGTTCTGGCATAGCTGCTTCCCATGTAGCCCAGCCAGCTTGACTCCCTTCCGCGGCAGTGGCCCAGTTTTCTGCCTCAATTACCTTCCTTTACTGATCACCACTCCTCCTCACTTGCCTAGATTCACCCAGCTGCCTCAGCCTACTCCTGCCCATTCCAGCAGCAGAAACCTTGAGGCAGAGGTCAGCATGACCAGGCATCCACTCGGGGAAGTGGGGCTTGGAAGAGTGCTAGTTTCCAAAGCCTCCCTTTTCTCTCGCTCTCTGCCTCCTATTGCTTCTCTCAGCCTCAATTCATTTTTCTCCCTCTGCCTCCTACCACTTCTCGAGGCCTGAGAGAAAGCACCTGGTCTGGGGACACAGCCCTCCATGATGGAGCCCTTCCCGGGGAGCTCCAGACTTTTCACATGCCTCTGCCAGCCCAAGTGCCCTGCCCTTCATATCTCGATGGGGCCAGCACCCAATGGTGGCAGTGCTCAGTGAGGGCAGTCCTGGAGCTGCACACATGCACCATAGCAAAGGAGCAATCTTGGTCCCAGCGGCATCTGCCCTGAGGGCTGCCTGCCAGCAGCCTTGCTTTGGTAGATAGCCATGCACTGGTTCCATTGGAATCTGAAGGGCAGGGCATTCAGGCAGGTGGAGGCACATGGAAGCTCTGGAAGATAAGGCCAACATCACCCACGCCCACCCACCCAGTCATTAGGGCACGCTGATGTCGTGCGCATGGCATTATGGGTGTGGCATGCCCACGCACGACTCCCCTGTGCTTCCCCCGCTTTTGGCACACCAGTCAAAAAAGGTTTGTCATCACTATCCTATACCATTTCAGAGAAATGGCTGTCCAGTCTTTTCTGAAAAACTACTAGTGATCAAGCACTAAGAACTTCTGGAGACAAGCAATTCCACTGGTTAATTGTTCTCACTGTTAGGAAGTTTCTCCTTAGTTTTAGGTTGCTTCTCTTTGTTTAGTTTCCATCCATTGTTTCTTGTTTTGCCTTCTGCTGCTTTGGAAAATACATTGCCCCCATTTCTTTGTGGCAATCCTTCAAAAGCCTGTTCTATGGACTTATCTATCAAACTCTTGGGCAAAGCATGTGAGACATTTCCTCCTTTCAATCATCTATGAAAGTACATCTATAGTATGTAGATGCAGATAATAAAGTCAAAAAAGGTGAACAACATTTTTACAGAACTGTGGATATGCTGAGGTCAGGTGTGACAAGGTGTGGCTGGGAGAGGAGAGACCCGGCAACGCATCCCTTGATATGAGTGATGTTGAGTTGGCCATGCCCACCCAGTCACATGCCCACCCAGCCACACCCACTCAATCACATGGTCATCCACCCATGCCCACCCACCCAGTCATTAGGGCAGAGAACCAGTTGTTAAAACATTTGAATTCCACCACTGGTCTACTCCCTCCAAAAGCTGCAAACAACTAAGTCCTGAAAATACAACTGATGTAGTGCTCCGCTGATGTTTGCACCTATGATCAACTATAGAGATGTTGCAGTGCTCCCTGCCTATTTTCCCATCCCCCCTGAAGGCCTTTCCAGGTTCCCGAGGCCTTTTCTCCCCATCTGAGCTCTCACAGTCTTTAGACCTGATTTCCTTCCTATCAGTCCCCATACCCTAAGGTGACCAGATTTTCAGATTGGTAAAGAGGGACACCATTGACCCTGGGGGGGGGGAGCTAGGCCGTGGCGGTTACTGCCAGCCCACGGCCTCGCTAGGGACATCTGGTCACCTTAATTATACATATCCTCTCTCTCTATCCATCCATCTGTCTGTCTATCTGCCTGCCTATCTGTCTATCTAGTTATTGTATTCCTCCCTCCCTCTCCCTCCCTCCCTCTCTCTCTCTCTCTCTCGCTCCCTCTCCCTCCCTCATCTCATTATCATCTATCTCAGTGTTTCTCCACCTTGAAGACTTGAAAGTATGTGGACTTCAACTCCCAGAATTCTGTAAGCAGGTGCAGGGCTTCAGGGGAGGGGGGATGCGCAAAGCCCCCTCCCCTAATGCTTCTGGCTCTTCTAAAGAAGGGGTTTGGGGGGGCTTGTGCAGACCCCTTCCCCCCTATTCCCGCATCTCCTTGCAGGAACCTCCAATCGCCAGGGGCATCGGACTCCAAATCCCATCGCAGCAGCCCCCAATGGCCAGTGTCTTAGGACTCCAAATCCCATCGCAGGAATCCCCACTCACCAAGATTGTAGGACTCCAAGTCCCATCCCATCTGCTTCAAGATCTCCCTCGCAAGCTTCAACAGCCCCGATAACAGCTCGGCACACTTCTTCTTCTCCACATGCTCCCCTCCACCCCCCATTCTTTTCCTCAGTTCCCATGCTCTGGCGGGTCCACACAAGTTCCTTGCCTAGTTAAGCGTGCCTTGGATCCCAGCCCCGGGGCACATTTTCGCAGTTGGCCAAGCCCCTGCTCTCCCCGCAAAAGGCAGCCTCGTCGCCACTGCCTTTCTCTATTCCCTTTGCCTGCTGTCAGTTAAGAACAAAGCCCATGGTGGGGAAGCTGCTTGTTTGTGTGTCTGGGATTCTTTGGGGTGTGTGTGTGTGTAATTGTCTCCAGCTGAAGGAGCGGAAGCAAGAGAAACGAAGCTTGGAGAAGCCGGGGAAAAGATGCAAACCCCCCAAAACCTCCCGCATGGGTTAAAGTAGAGCCTCGGGATGCTCTCAGATGGAATCTCCCCCCTTCGCCTTCTTCCTCCAGCAGGCAGGTAGGCAGGCAAACCCTCTCTGCTCCCGGCAGCCCCTGACTCCCTGATGTCTCGCCCTGCTGAAAAGCAGCAACGGTGGGCAACTCCGCCAGCACCGGTCTGTTTGCCTTGGCTGGCCGGATCCCGCGAAAGGATTTTTATTCCCTCCCCCGAGCTTAAGCGGCTCTTCCCAACCGCATGCCCTGGTGTGTGTGTGGGGGGGGGGGGCGGACATACCGCTGGAGCGGCCAAAAGCCTCTTTCTTGACAGCGCTTGACAGCGTTGTTGAGGCCTGCGGGCGAAAAACTTTAATCAGTGGGGTGAAGCATTTTCTTTCGCCCGCCTGAGTTCTGATGCGCAATGAATCAAAAATAGAATTGGGGGGGTTGCTGGTGGACTGATATTATATGATCTATTTATAGCATCCTGCTCTTGCTGGAACTGCCTTTTCAGGCTTGAATTGGCCACCCCGAGCAAGCTTCAGTGGAGGGGCCGATGTTAGCCCCCCTCCCTTCTCCAATCCAACCCCCTTCCCCTCCCCCACAATTCAACCTGGAAGGAACAGCCTCCCTTTCCTCGTCTGCTCATCGAATCAAAAGATTGATACCCACGAAGCTTTAACCCCCCCAATCACCACCCCCACCCCCAAATAGGCAGACCCCTCCTCCCTATCCACAACTCCCCACAACTAGAAGAGGCCGCACGGTATTGTGACCCATCTGATCGACAAACGCACAGACATACAACTGGGGCGGGAGCGTGCAACTGCGCACAAAGGTCTCCGGAGCAACTTTTCTCCTTTTGGAAAAGGTGCATTCTCGACGCGCCGGGGCCGCTCTACTTCTCAAAGGGGTTAAGGAGCCCCCACTCCTCACTTTCCAACGTGGGGCGGCGGTGGAAATGGGAGGAAGCTTTCATTTGCAATCCCGCCTCTTTCTTGGCGCTTCCAGCAACAGCTCCATCAAAAAGGCAAAGGGGAGAAAAAACAGAGGGGAGCCCGTCCCGGGGAAAATCTTTGGACCCGCCAAGCCTAGAGAGAAGGAGAGAGAAAGAAAGAAAGAGAGAGAGGGAGAGAGAGTATGAAAGGAAAGAAAGAGCGAGAAGTGGCCCAGCCCTTGATGCAGAGAGGGAGGCGCCAGGAGGAGAGGAAGGCGAGCTCCCCTCCTTGTTTGGCTTTTCTGGACCGACCAGATTGGGAGAGGCGCCACCCGAAGAGGTGGAGGCTTTTGCGGGGAGGAGGAGGAGGCAGCCTCTGGATCTGTCCAACCCAGGAACCAGAGCGATCGGGGATCTGGCAAGGTGGGCTAGGGCGTGATCGCTTCAGGGTTCACACGTTTCTGAGCCAGCGCAGGATGCCGGCAAGGTCGAAGAGGAAAGCCCGGGAGTGGGATTGGATCTCGGGCTTCGGAGAGGCCTGCCAGCCAATAGGGATGCAAAAGATGAGGGGCGTGGCCCCGAGCAACCAGCCAATGGGAGAGAGCAGCTCAGGCAGCCTCTAACTCTCAGCTAGCATAGTGATAAGTCACCGGTGGATTTCTCAAAATCTTTGGAGTGAAACTGAGATACTACGTCATGCATTCTTTCAAAAAATCGAGACTTTTTAAGAATGCAGCGGGACACAGGACAAATTGTGCAAAATTGTGACCATCCCACGAAAATCGGGACATCTTGTCACCTTACCATACCCTCTTCCTACTCACTTACCTTTTGAAGAACTCCAGAGACATCCAAAATGCTGTAACAGATTGGTTCATCATATGGCTAGGACCATGTTTCTAGTGGCCACATTGAATTGTGGGCCATGGGAACATGAGGTCTTCTTCCAGAATCACTGCACAATTCTGATTGTTTGAGTGACAAAACAACCATAGTGCTTCACTATCATGGTCTGCATATCACTGTGGAAAACTCCTGGGCTCTGATGCTTTCTGCAGTGCTGTGCAGATAATATTAGGCAAACAAAATAAAACAATTGTTTGGTAGCCATGTAGCAGCATTCTGGAAGTGGCTCCTGTGTTCCTGATGGACACATTAAATTTTGAATACTGGGAACATGATGGCATCTTCTGGTATTAGGTAACATAACCCTGTTCCATTGCTGTGGAAAGCTCCTGAACTCCTCAGAAGGTACCGTAAATGAGGAGGAGGGTATGGGGCCTAATGTGGTGGGAAGCAGATCTGAAGCCCGAAGGGACCCAAGGAGCAAAAAGCAAGGGATGGGAGATGTTTTAAGGAGACCTGGGGCAATTGGGCCTTGACCTTTCAGGGCCTTCCCTCACCCATCAGGTATCTTGTGTTCCACTTAACAACCTATGTGTTCATTTAACATCAGGTAGAACAGGGGACGGGTCACTAACCAACACTTCCTTGCTTAATAGCTATCATGACATGCAACACTAATGGGCAAGCTCCATTACTGTCAAAAGCCAAGGACTATTTATTTATATAAAAGAACAGCATCAAATAAAAAATTACAATCTGGCAAAACAACATATGGTCTGACCATGTCATGCTCCAACTGGAAAAGGATCTACCCAAATATCCTAAGCAAAGCTTGGGGAAAATGTCAGGTTTTCAAAAATTTCTTAAAGATAAGCACATGGGAACTATTCAAAGTTTGTGGGGGTGCTATTCCAAAGCATAGCTGCAGTAGCATAACCCGTCAAAATCACGCTCTACTAAGCCGCGCCCGATTAAACCGCGTCGCTGACGTCATCAACAGGGCGACAACAGCCAGCGTGGAGAAAGAAGGGCGCTTTAAATAGCGCTTTGAAAGCAAGCCGATTCAACTTAAGGTAAGGGTTAGGTTTAGGGTTAGGTTTAGGGTTAGGTTAAGGGTTAGGTTAAGGGTTAGGTTAAGGGTTAGGGTTAGGGTTAGGGTTAGGGTTAGGTTAAGGGTTAGGATTAGGTTTAGGGTTAGGTTAAGGGTTAGGTTTAGGGTTAGGTTAAGGGTTAGGTTTAGGATTAGGTTTAGGATTAGGTTTAGGGAGGTTAGGTTTAGGCTTAGGGGTTAATTTTAGGTTTAGCGTTTGCAGCGTGCTTCTGTCTCTGCGCTGTTGTCGCCCTCTTGATGACGTCAGCTACGCGGTTTCGTCGAGCGCGGTGTAGTTGAATGCGGTTTTGTGGTGGAACCCTGCAGTAGAACTAAAGCAATTGAATAGCATAAAACTATTGTTAATTCACAAGTAATCCAAGTTACAATGGACTATGCAGAACTTTTTATGACTGGTTTGGGAGTTACAATGGCACAGACACACACAGCAATTGCATGACTACATTTTAGGCAGTTGGCAAATAGTTCAGTTTTACAATCATTTGCAACATCCCTTTGTCACATGGCTGTGATTTATGACTTTTTTGTTGGTTTTCAATATGTATTTCCAATTTATGGGGGGAAAAACACTCATTGGGGAAAATTGATTTGCTCAACAAGTACAATGTTTGCTTAATGACCACTATATTCACCTAACAGCTACCATAAAAATGATCATAACTTTGAATCATGTGATGCCTTATAACTGCAATGATGTATGACCATAATTCTGGGCTAATGACCATAAGGATTATCTGTATTTTTAACAGTTTTATCTATGATATGTATTTTTATCTTGCTATGTACTTAGGTTGATCACAAAAAATCTATTTTATTACTGATATATCTAAATTTATGCTAGGTATGATTTTATAGTTTGGAGAAAGTATATTTTATTTTTGTCTGCAGGGAACTTATCATTTCTTTTCACCAGGACTACAAGATAAGTATAAGCAGTCACTAGGCATGAATTTAGAATAACTGCTTGTCCTTGAATCATTTTTATCTTGCATTCTAGGTCACTTGGATGCATTTTGTATGAGATGTGTTGTTTGAACCACATGTTTACTGGTCATAGTTTTTTGACCGTTGTTCTGAAAATTGTAGAGAGCAAAACACCTTCTCTTCCAGACAATTTTCCAAGAGAACTTGATGCTGTCTTGCATAGGTGGGTATGTTTGTTTGGATTTTATTTTTTCCATTATATCTTTCGTTAATGTCAGTATTGATTCATTTCATTTTGTTAATATTTTAGAATGCTGAATAAGAACCCTTCACTGAGGCCATCAGCTGCAGAGATTTTAAAAACTTCATACATTGACCATCACTTACAGGTATTTGGAATGCTTTCTTAGGCATGCTTAAAAACATACAGTATATCACAGATGAGTAACACCCGCTCACATTTTGTAAATATTTAAGAATATCTTTTCATGTGACAACACTGAAGAAATGACACTTGGCTACAATGTAAAGTAGTGGGTATACAGGTGAAACTCGAAAAATTAGAATATCGTGCAAAAGTTCATTTTTTTCAGTAATGCAACTTAAAAGGTGAAACTAGTATATGAGATAGACTCATTACATGCAAAGCAAGATAAAGGTTGCAGGAAATACCAATCAAATTCTAGAGAATTATATCTAAACTCATTGATTGGTAAGATATTTGATTGGATATTTAATGCAGAAGGATCAGTATTATTACAAGTTTGAGAGAAGTGCTGTTTTGTTCTGCATTCATAATCTGAAAATTCTATCTCCAAAAAATTAAAACTTCATTATAGATGTTCAGAATTTGGTAGAAGTAGAATAGGGGTCACCTGCTATTAGTAATTTAAATTTTCAGAAAGTCAGATAGATTTCTCACACTCCAATACAGAAACAGATAGACAGACAGAGGAGAGAGCCCCATCCTCAAATTAAAAAGAAGAACAACAACAATTTTAAAATACAGGCACAACTCACTTGTTGATCATTTTCCTCCCTGGAGAGGAGAATACTTTGGATTTTGATTCCTGGAGCTCCATTTGAATAGTTGGAACATCTCCATAATCATACTACCATGCTTTTGTTTAAAGGTCGGATTAGTATAAAGAAGATAAGTGGTGGAAAGGTCCACTTTATAGATCAATTAAAATTCTGGGAAACAGAATATCATGGCAATATTACACTACTCATGTTAAAAACGCCTTTAAAATAATATAGAAATGCTGTAACAAAGAAAACAAAGTAACATTTGCAGAACAGATTGCAATTCACTAGAAATTATGGCATTTATTTTGTATTTCAATTAACGGCCTTTGTCCCTTTTAGAGAAAGAAATGATAGCCAGTGAAAAAAATAGGAAACGAGTCAAACTTATTAGTATTTGTTTTTCTTTTCTAAGATGTATATAAATCTCTGCAAAGGCTTGTAGGCTGCCACTTGCTCTTTGAGCAAGAGTCACAAGTGTTTGAGAAACCCAGATTTTGCACTTTGTCTTTTTAGGATAGTGTTACTTATTCTATTCTTCTAGAATAAGAGATGGTAATCCATAGAATCAGAAGGGTGCCAAACCCAAATCTATTTAATCTTCCAGAGCAAAATTGAAGCCTATTATTTCCCATTCAGTGCCCCCACCCCAGCCTCCAGATACCAAGACAGGACATCAACAGCATTACTTAATTCATCATGGGCAGATTATAAAGCTGGGTATCATTAGCATATGGATGATATCTCAGCCCCTGATGATGGATGATCTCACCCACTGGCTCCAGATATTAAACAAGAGCAGAGAAAGTACTGAACCCTGTTGAACATTACATATAAAATATCCATGTCAGAGGCATTCAATATCATGTGTCAGGATGTACATAATATCAGAGAAAAGTCTATGAGTTACTAATGACCATTAAGGAAAGAGAAGTTTGGGCTAGTCAGGCCTTAAGTTTAGTTTATCTCATCAGGGATATTCTTTGTAAGTCACCTACTTCATTCCTTTGCTAAGTGCAGAATCTGGTAGACTATAAGCAATTTATGTGAAACATAAAAGGAATTTGCTTTGTGAAAGACCCAGAAGTCATGAAATACTTCAGTATTAAAAAAAAGTAAATTATTACAATTCCTGTTCCCTGACAGATTATGAAATATAAGCACACAAATATGAGCACACAAATTAAAAAGGATTGGATGTTTAATTCCCAGGAAGGAGCTGATCATATAATAAGTGCTGTGTGAGTATGTGATCATTGAAATTTACAAAAGCAAATCAAATCAAAAGTGGACAAATCACCAAAACCAAATAAAAGAGAAATTCATTTCCATAATTAGTTCATAATTTGTACATATCTGTTTTCTCTTCCCTTAAGAAAATTCTTTACAGAAATTTCAGGCATTAAGAAGGCCATCAATTAATTTACAATAAATGTCATATATTTCAAAGATAATTGTGACATTTTTCTATAATAATATAAATAATATGTTCTATTTGCATTATTCATGAATTAAACTAATTTGAGTACTATTAAAATATCAAAATAGAATGATATAATAATTAATAATGGGTAATTAAACTCATATCCCTTTGAGTTTTACTTTCAACTGAATTGTATTTTCTTGTAATCCTAGTATACAATTTAGAGCCATTCCATTAATTATTAATTACTGCTTCATTCTGCTATGGCAATCATTTCTCTTTTAGCTTCCTTGCCTTTTGGAAGCAACATTAGTTGTCTTCAGTGTTAATATGCTACACTTTTCTTTCAAGTTAGTTGAATATTAGTAAGAATCCGATCCTAGTATTATTTGGTTTTTCTAATAAGTAGCAAACAAGCAAAAGTTTCACTAGTAGCAAGTTAGCTGACTTTTATAATGCATTTCTGTTCTACTCTTTTGATTGTTTTAATCTCTAATGCTAACCCTAACCCTAATTCTTTATTTTCTATTGTTTGCTGCCAAATTACACCATGCTTTCCTAAAAATAAGACCCAATCTTTTCTCCCCCAAAATAAGCACCAGGTCTTAATTTTGGGGGAATGTGTTACCCTCTTACCTTAGGACCACTGCAGCCACACCTCCCATACCCTAACACATATTGCTCTGCTGCCTGACTTCTCCGGCTGCTTGCAGCCAGACACCGCATGGCTTGTTGTGCCAGTGCTGCCAGTCACAGCAGGAGGCTGCATGGTGTATTGTGCCATTGTGTGCACGAGCAGTGATACCAGTGCAATGAGCCTTGTGGCATTATGTGAGTTGCAGCACTGGCGCAATAAGCCTTGCAGCATTCTGCCATGAATGATGGCACTGACGTGAACACTGGCCACAAACAGCCACAAGCAGCTGCAGAAGAAGTCGAGCAGGAGGGCGTAGGAGGTGCGGCTGCAGCAGTCCTAAGGAAAGTGGGTGTGGGGTACATGGGGCAGCTCCACCCCCCCTATCTTGATTGGGCATTATCTAGGGCTTTTGGGGGGGTAGGTTTTATATTAGGTGTAGGCATGAAAATCAGGCTAAGGCTTATTTTCAGGGTAGGTCATATTTTCGGGAAAATACAGAATCTATCTCTTTGTTTATCAATTTTGGCAACTTTAAGATGTGTGAGCTTCAACTCCCAAAATTTCTAATATGACTAGCTGGGGAATTCTGAGACCTGAAGTTTATGAACTTATAGTTTCCAGATTTGACAAACATTGCAGTATAGAATCCCTCTCTCTTTTCAACCCTGATGTTTTAAATGCAACGACATTTAATCTGATCAGAAATTAGGTACTGTTTTAGCAAATCTAAATTGTTAAATCCAATAACATCATAAATATTTGGCTACTACAAGAATTGCTGTAGACTAACGATAACTTTTTCCCCCTATTTTGAAAATGCAATTTGCATCAAATAATTATGGCATCTTTGAACTGGCAGAGATTCCTTAGCCTATTTATTCCAATGGATACTTAAGCATTAATGATCTAGTAACAGGAAGCAACCACAAGTTACATCTTTAAACAGGTATTTTCCTGGGCACATATGGCCACTGTCTGAACAAAAGTGGCTTCTTTAAGGGACAATCAACAGATAGAGAGTGCTGATATTGGACCTGAAGCATCCTTGACCACTTCCAAGTATTCCATATCACTGTTGCATGACTAGATTTCAGTATGGCCAGGAACCATCTCTGACCAATCAAAATTGTACATCAATTGCAACTTTGTAGAAATATCACTTCATTCTAAAAATGTATCAAATTTGGATCATGAGCTGCCACTCTCAAGAGAAATAATAAAAGTCATCAAAATCGCTTTGAAATCTAACCATGCTAGTTCAATCAAAGACTATGCTATGCATCAAGATGGGTGATTCACTAACAAGATCTTCATTGTTTCCTGATTACTCAGATCAAAGTGTATATCTTTAATGAATAAAATCCATGACAGGGAGTCAGAAAATGTAGATGATAATTTTATGAGTTGTTGCAATGGGTTTGCATCTCTGCTATCTGGAATAACAGATTTATTAATTAATTTATTAAGCAAATGTATACGACCACCCAACTCAAATACAGGTGATAGTAGGTGAACCTAGTCACATCCTGCAAGGCCTGCCTACTAATATCAGCTAACCTCTCATCTATTAGAACAGCATGTTTTGTTTACAGAATCCTAGGACAAATTGCAGTTCAACAGGACTGGCATTAAGTCCTCAACCCAAATTCTTTGAATTTCATAAAAGAGGGGGAGGGGAGGATTTATTATAACTGAATGAATCTGTTCTCTCAATACAAATTTGCATTTCCTTTTCTACCATATTTCCTTTGCCTCACAAAATGACAAAAGCAAACACAAAGGAAGAAAACCTTTTATATTCTAGTGGCTTGCATTATTGGTGTTGGTGGGAGTAGTCTTGGAGGTTCTTTGATTCTGTTTGTTTGGCAGCTTCTTGATTAGGTTATTGTTTACTTGATTATCGGTCTGATGTTAACCTTGAAATTAATATATGCTCATCTGGGCTCTGATTGTTGGTGGGGAAGTGTATAAGTCTTCTTGTTCTCTTTTTTGACTTGTTCATTGTTTCTTTTGCATAGTCTATAGATATTATGTCTATGTGTCCATTGATAATTAATTTGTCAGAGTGCCACACTTGTAGAAATTCCCTAGCATTTTTGGATTTGGTTTGGTCTAGGATGGTCACAGTTTACCAATTGACACTATAATTAGGTTTGTCCATATGTTGCAAAATTAAAGAGTTTTCATCATGTCTTTTAACTGCTAGTTGATGTTCATTAATGCGTTCTGCCATTTTTCTGCCTGTTTGTCCAAACAGGCAGAAGTGGTTGTTGCAGTCATTATACTACATGTTGTAGATCAGGAGTGTCAAACTCAATTTCATTGAGGGCCACATCAGGATTGTGTTTGACCTTGGGGGGCCAGAGTGGGGGTGGCCAGGGTGGGCATGGCTAGCTTGACTCATGTTGGAGGCACCTGTGGTGGCCCAAGCACTCTTCCAGTGAAAATGGGCTCCAGAACTCTGTTTCAGCTACAAAAGACTCTTGCAATCCTGTGCCAGTGAAAATGGAGGTGAGATTGCTGCCAATGGCCCACACTAGCTCTGTTTTCGGCAGAAACACTGCGGGCCAGTCCTTCATTGTTTCCAAGGTGGCCCCGCAGGCCAGATTTAAACACCCCACTGGCTGAATCTGGCCCCCATGCCTTGAGTTTGAGGCCCCTGTTGTAGATGATTCTGCTGGGTCTTTTCATTTGCATAGGATGTTTTGAAGAGCTTTGGTTGGTTTATGCACTATGCTGATTCCATGTGGTTTTATTAGTTGTTGGTTTCTGAGATGTCATTGATGTATGTTATTATTTTGGGGGCAAAATAAGCAGCACAACACAAAGGATGGGTTTTTCAACATAAAGATTATTTGCCATCTCAAATCTTGATTTTTAATATCTCCCAACATCTTTACTATATAGCTCAAAGCAATTAATAACATGGTCCAATGTACACTTCATAGTCAATACTCTTCTGTTTAAACTGCAAAGCTAGAATCTTTATGGTGCATTGGATAATGAGGTCAAAAAAGAAAATGTCATTAGTATGGTTTTTCATTTCTTATGTTGTTATTAAATCTTCAAGGGTATCCCTTTGTTCTTTTTGTTTTTTAAAAAATTAATATAAGTTGTATCAAATGAAATGAGTTCAAAGTTCTTGATTTACATAATTTAATTATAAATGAAGTAAGGTATTAAAAAGTAATACAATTAGAATCTTCCTTTTGTTAATGTACCATGCATTTTAATTGCATCTTTTCATTTGTTGGCAGTTCTATTAATGTTGATAATTTAAAACTATTATAAGTATGTTTTAAGTACAGTAAACAAAACTATGAATAATAAAATGATGGTTTGGCATTTTAACTTTTTTTAAATTGAATTAGATTTTTTAAAATTGGTAGTTTTATGCTTCAATTTTGTGACAATAAATTCAGTTCATTTTAAGTTTGTTGATTCTCACATTAATGAGAGTAGTTCAAACTATTACTAACTTGCTCCTTTGATGTCAAGTCATTCAGTGTGGCTCCAACCATAACAACAAACTGGAGAAAGCCTGTTCCATCTCACAGGGTTGTTGTGGAGAAGATAGGAGAAAAAGAATAGTGTGTGTGTGTGTGTGTGTGTGTGTGTGTGTGTGTGTGTGTGTGTGTGTGTGTGTGTGTTGTGTGTTAAAGAGAGGGGGGAGATAGATAGATGGTAAGATAAATTATTAGTGATTTATTCAAAAAATTGTGACAATGGAATAAGGATCTATTGAATTTTACCAGTAAGCATTTAAATCCAATAAAATATATAGCATTCAGAGAGATAAAAAATTATTAATTCTAACAGGATTCTAAAACCTTTTGGAGATCATAGGTGCTGTAATCTCACACACGTGTACTGAAGTGACAGTATATTATGATACAATGCAACACAGTATGTAATACAATACATACCTTTACTTTTCTTCTTGATAAAGCAGGGGACTGAGCTTTTGTTTTGGACTTGTATTAAACTCACATTTCATATAACAATTTGTGTTAGGTGGTGGGGGAATTGAAAAATTCTAGAAAATCTTCCTTGGGAGGTGGAGTCAGGTGTGTGTGTACATGCGTATGCGCATGTGTGAATTTCCTTCAATACATGACATAAGGCCATGATGGCAAACCTATGGAATGCATGCCAGGGGTGGGTTTCAAAAATTTTTACTACCAGTTTGATGGGTGTGGCTAGGTGGGGGGCATGTGACTGAGTGGGCATGGGGCATGACATCACTCATGCCCAGGCCTACTCAGTCACATGCCCCCCACCTAGCCAAGGCCACTACACTGACGAAAATCTCTGTTTTGCCAGCTGCAAGGCTGACAAAGAAGCCTCCCTTTCCCCGCCACCATGGCTGCTTCTACCTCAGTGCCAAATGGTCTGTGCCCTTCCCCTACGGACTGACGCCACGGAAGGCAGGAAATAAGCTAGTCTTGGGAGAGACCTTTCCTTTTCCCCTCTCCCCTTTTCTCGGGGTGGCCGCCCCTGCTGTCACCAGCCAGCACAGAAGGGGTGAGATGGTGACGCAGTCAATTGGTCAGTCTGGTGTGTGCCAGGAAAAGAGAATCCCCGCTCACTGATCCTTAAAAGTGGGCCCCTGCTTCTACATCAGCGCTGAAAGGTCCATGTTCCCCTACACACACACCATGCACTTGCCCTGGTGGCATCCTAGTGGTAGCAGCAAAGGGAGGGAAGGAGAGGGGCCAGAGAATGAAGTGGGTGTGACACAACTTCTTCACAACAGCCAAGGACAGAAGAGGCATCTCTTCCATCCTCAGCTTTTGCAAAGGAGCTGCGGCTCTGGGTGCATCACACCCACTTCATTCTGTTTGAGAGCCACTTTGCACCTTGTTTGCAAACCCACCCTTGGAACTCACTGCTGCTCTCCCTCCCACCAGGTGGCTGGCAAAAGGTGAGCAAGGATCTCCCTCAGCATTTTTCCCTGCCAGTGGAAAAGTGCTGAGAGCTCACCCTCGCTGCCCTGCCCATCACTGGCTGGTTGGGAAGGGAGGCTAGGCTAGCGCAAATTCTTACTGTGTGTAGGCAGGAGAAGGCAGTTCTGTGGATTCAAGTGGCAAAGATGAGGCAGGGCGAGCGTCAGAGCGGGCCGGTTTGGGGGCATGGCCAGCCAGCCATCACTACTGGTTCGGCGACCCATGCCCAATTACCATTACCTGTTCACTGAAACCAGTCCGAACCAGGAGCAACCTACATTTGATGTGTGCCAGGTGGCACACAGTGCACTCTATATGGGCATACAAGCCATTGGCTCAGTTCAGCTCCATTGTGCATGTGCACATGTCTCCCGCTGGCCAGCTGGTTTTTGGGTCTCTGCTGCACACATGCAGGGACGGGGTGCATGTGTGAGATGTACATGCATACATGGGGGTGGGGTGTGCGTGGGGATGACATGAGACGTGCATGCATGCACGGGGGTGGAGCGTTTGCAGGGGTCATGTGTGAGGATGCATGGGAGAGGACGCATAAGGGGTCACAAATGCATGCACAGGGGGGAGCATGGGGGTCACACACAGATGAACAGGGGGAAGGGGAGCACAGTGGAGTCGGACGTGCATATGTGAGGGGTGGTGCACACATATGGTCACACCTACATGCGTGGGGGGTCACACATGCATTGCCTTATGAGTGCATGCAAACACACTTTTACCACACAATAACAAAAAGGTTAGCCATCGTTGACATAAAGGGTATTTTTGTAAATTTGTCAATTTCTTTTAACACATGAAATAAACTTTTCTTTCCAGCTTGATATCACAAACTGCCTTCTTTCCTCCAATGTTTTAATTCCAATTTTATTATTTCTTCTCAATTTTAGAAAGAAAAAGGTACATCTCCAAACTCTGAGGGCCATATCTGAAGTGCAGAAAATGACACCTCGTGAACGAATGCGATTGCGGAAATTAAATTTAGCTGATCAAACAGCACAGAAGCTGAAGTAAGCAAACACTTGTGTTAGTCATGTATTTATAATTCTATCAAAATCATTTGTAATCAGAAGGTGATGATTTGATATACTCCTTCATTATATTTTCCTCTTGTAAATTATATATAGTATGTTTTTTGCTTTCTAATTCTGAAAATGAACCTAACAGAGAAATTACAAATGTTATTTATTATTCTAGCTCTTTGTGTGCTTCAAATACTGATATATTTAGTGAAATAACTGTTTGCTTGCTTTCAGAACACTTTTAATCATTGTTGCCATTTGTTTGAACAGTTGTTAGGACTATACAATGTCATGCAGTTTTCTGTCTATTTAGTAGTCTAGATATTTCAAAACTCTATAATGGGAGATACAGTATACCATAGGGCAAAAATAACAACATGCAAAATAGTAAAATGTATAGAATTTGTGTCTGTTTACGACTAAAGTCAACTTTATTAGAACTACAGATTTGTCAGATAGACAGAATAACAGAGTTGGAAGGGACTAATAAAGTTGTGATAAAGTTGCTGTTATTTGTTATTTGTTGTTATTTGTTATTATTTTTGCCCTATGGTATAGGGCAAAAAGTGGTATATCCCCATTTTTAGGGTTTGGAAATATCTGTACTATCAAATAGACAGAAAACTGCATGATATTGTATAGTCATAATAACTGTCCAAACAAGTTGTAATAGTGTTGAAAAAAGTGCTTTGAAAGCAAGCAAAGAGTTATTCCACTAATTATATCATTATCTGAAGCACACAAAGCACTATAATGATAAATAATATTTGTAACTTTTCGGTTAGGTTCCTTTATCAGAATTAGAAAGCAAAACATATATACCGTATATGTTTTATAGATATGTCATGATTACATTGAATTTGAATAATGCAGTATTTAATTTGGACCAAATTGTAAATTGATTCCAAATTGCCCTTAACATGACTCAAAATTCAGTTAGTACGAGACTTGGGCATGTGCAATTGAAACTAGTAAATGCACAGTTGCAGTTGGCAATTTAGATAAGTTTTAAAAAGAGGAGTCTCATTATTACATTAGAACAAAAATTGGATATATGGTAATTGATTGACCTACACGTTGTGATAGCAATGCTAAAATAGGGCAAGATGTTGGAATGCCTGAATCTACAATAGAATTGTTTTTTTTTTAATTTTGCTGCCCTTCTCCCCTCCCTTTCCCTCTCTTCCTCTTCTCTTTAAATTCACATCCAAGGATTCCAGTGTGTTCTTCCCTGTGTCCTCCAAATGTTTCTTACAGAAGCATGTTTGCTGAAGTTCAAGCAATCTTTTAAAATTCTTTAGCAGCTTTTTTCCTTTTGGTCTTTTACATTCAGCAGCTTCTTCCAACCCTTAGGTTTCCAAAGGTTATAATCCTTACTTCAGCTTTGAAGAACTATATAAGGGAAGAAGTATTTCAGATTTAAGCATCCAGTCTTGTAACATTTTATTGTTTTGTACCTATTTAGTTTATTATTCTTAAGAAACTGTTTTAAAATAACTCTGATATTTAAGACTATGTAGCAATTTAATAATGGAGATTTAATATTCCCTTGAAATGGCAAGGTCATTTCCCCCAATTTCAGAATTCAGAATTAACATGTATTTCTTTCTCATGCCAATTTACATTCAATTCTTACACAATAAATGTTTCTTTAAATCATTTGAAATACTACAATTTGCAATTGATACCAGTATTCTCCTTTCAGACAGTTGGCTGAAGAAAAATATCAAGAAAATCTTAAAAGAATGAAAGAACTTCGATTCCGTAATTTTCACCAAGTGAATATAGATGTGCTTCATGTAAGAACTGATTCTACCCTTTTCACTTTTCTAAAAAATTACAATGAATTTCTATAGTATTTTAACTATCTGTCTTGTTCATAGTATAGTTAATATAGTAGAGAAAGTAGTAATTAATCTTGTATAAGTTTTCAAAAAATATTTAAAAGAGTATAAATTATAATACTCCTTAGTTTATAAAATCATTATATACTTTAAATTGATTTATGAAAATAGTTAAAACAAATTAATTTGAAATTGTAACTGAAAATGAATTATGCTTGTGCATATTATATCTCAATTTAATGACTATCCAATATTTATTCTAAATTATTTTGGGATCACTTTATATATAATTTATTTGCTGGACAAATGAAAGCTACCACATGTGGCTAAATATTTATTTATTTGTTAATCATACTATTTTAGTTTTCCCAAAACTGTGTTTCCTTCTATAAAAAGAAAATACTAGATTAATCCAATTCCAATAACATGATTTGGTACAATAGGTAGTTTTGCTGATTTTAGGGTTCCATTAGCTTTATGTAAAGGTAAAGGTAAAAGGTATGCGGTGGCTCAGTGACTAAGACGCTGAGCTTGTCGATCAGAAAAGGTCGGCAGTTCAGCGGTTCGAATCCCTAGTGCTGCATAAAGGGGTGAGCTCTCATTACTTGTCCCAGCTTTTGCCAACCTAGCAGTTCAAAAGCATGTAAAATTGCAAGTAGAAAAATAGGAACCCCCTTTGGTGGGATGGTAACAGTGTTCTGTGGCCCTTCGGCATCTAGTCATGCCGGCCACATGACCACAGAGACATCTTTGGATAGCGCTGGCTCTTCGGCTTTGAAACAGAGATGAACACTGCCCCCTAGAGTCAGGAACAACTAGCACATATGTGCGAGGGGAACCTTTACATTTACCTAGCTTTATATGTTTTAAAAATTCATAAGAATATTTTTAAAGCCATTCTTCATAGAAAATCCCATTGATTCTAGTCAGAATATATTCAGTAATTTATGGCTGAATTATGATCCTACTTTTGTCTTTTTTTTAATTGCTTCAAATAAGGAATCTGATCAGCATCATTCAGAATACCTCATTAAATCCCAGTCTGTCACGGCATTGGAGTATTTTTCCATAGAATGCAGTAACCAAAGGGACAATGATACAATAGGCAGACTTAATGAATCTAATCCAGCAGAGCATGGTAAGAATTATAAAAGTATATATGATCATTATCTTGTTTCATTAAAATATTATGAGATGCAACTAAGAAGTCAAACTTAAGTATTTAAGAAAAATGAAATAATTGTTCTAAAATGACTAGAGCCCACATGCATTTTCTTTGAGAAATAATTGTATGTGTTATATTGAGAATATTTTCATAGTGCTGGAAGTCTGAAGTAATCAATCCATCAAAGATCAATAGGATGCCCATAGATTTCTGGTTCATATCTGTCTAGAAGGGATTGAGTCTATGAAAGTTAATTAGTGCATAGTGTATCTATTACTTCAATGCTGGAATTTCAACTTCTTTGGCATTTATTAATCAGCAGAAAGAATATTCTATATGGAGGTTTAGGCCAGCACGTGCAGATAAAACAAAGGCTCCTTTACACTCCAGTATCTGAGAAACCTCTGAGCTTTATTTCTGCTACAAGCTTGGACCATAGCACACGATAAGAATTTAAACAAGATAAGTGTCTTCCAGCACTTTTTATCTGGTTGCTTCACCCCAGTAGCAATCATCCAGTGCAGCAAATTCCCTCGCAGCTTATCAGAACATAACAAATTTAAACAGCCCAGTCGCCTCTGCATCTCAGTGCTGGTGCTGTGATGTCATCAATCATCATTGCTGCTTGTAGATGGAATCAGAGGCCCCACACTGGAGGCAGGTTACCACATTCCTCTGGCGCCACCCCCTGCCAATTCCCCCTAGTAAGGTTGAGCCTCAGACTGGGGCTCGACAGGCGGCTCCCCTCTACGAGGGGTTCACCTAGAAGATAGAAGGCAAAAGGGTTATTACCATATACATTATTTGTCACTCCCCCCCCCCAGGTTTATATGGGTATTTGTTATGGAATTTACGCAGTAGTCGTGTGGTCCTGACATCAGGCATTGCCATCCAGGATGCCTTAGCTAGAGTATACCCCTTCCATCTCACTAGGTATTGGAGTTTGCCCCTATAGGTGCATGCATCCAATATGGTTTCTATTTTGTAATGATCCATATCCACAGCACCTGGGGAAATTGGGAGAGGCTGAGGCCTAATGTTGTCAACCGACTTTAGCAGACTACTATGAAAGACCGAATGGATCTTATTGAGCAATGATGGTAACTGCAATTTGACCATCACCGAGTTGATTACTCAGACAATGAGAAAGGGACCAAGGTACTTGGCACCAGCTTCTCACTTGGGATATGTAATTTAAGATATTTTGTGGATAGGTACACCCGATCCCCCACCTGAAAGAGTGTATGATCAGCCCTCCTCTTGTCAGCTTGTTTTTTGAATTCATCAGTGGCCCTCTGTAAAGATGCTTTGATATGAGGCCAAATTTCCTGGATCTTGTCAGCCCATTCTTTTGAGGTCCTTGAACGTTGCAGGTTAGGTTCTAGTTCAGGGCTGGCAGGAAGCTCCATGCCATATATCACTCAGAATGGTGTAAAACCAGTGCTATGGTGGACCACAACATTGTAAGCAGCTTCCGCGAATGGTAGAAGATCTGATTAATTCGACTATTGGTAAGATATGTAACATCAGAGGTAATGTTCCACCATTGCATTGGCTCTTTCAGCTGCATCATTGGTACTAGGGTGAAATGCTAAATTTAAGCCCTGGGAAGAACCAATTAATCGTATAAATTCCCTTCAAAACCAGGCAGTAAACTACACCCCCTGTCTGAAATAATTTGAAGTGGCACTTTGTGCAAGCGATAGATATGTTGGAGAAACATAGCATATATGTTTCACCAGTCTTGGTGCCGACAGTATACTTTTGCATGGGATGAAATGAGCATGTTTTGAAAACAAGTATATTACCGTCCATATCACAGTATGTCCATTAATACTGGGGAGCTCTACAACAAAATCCATAGCAATTTCTTCCCATGGACATGGGTCAGCTACTGGTTGTAATAGCCCTAATGGTTTTCCAGGCCTGGCTTTGGTGACAGCACAAACTCGGCAAGCTTTCACGTAATCTTTGATTGTTGCTCTCATTTTAGGCCACCAGAATTGCCGTTGCACTAAATGTAATGTGTAAAGGAAACCAAAGTGGCCAGCTGGTTTGACATTGTGACAGTGGTGCAATATGTTAGGCTACAAGGTTGTAGGCACATATAATTTGTCCCCCTTCCAGGCCATCCCATCCCAATGAGTTAAAATGGCTCTATTTTCAGCTAACTAGGGATCGGTTAGTAGCGCTTTCCATAATTCGTCAAATACTGAGATGATAGGGGAAACCTTTGCCACTCTTTGCACTGGCTGATTAGGTGGGATAATGGCCTGCACATCCTCCTCTCATTTATTATTATATTGAGGCATGCAAGACAATGCGTCAGCTACAAAAATTTTTCCAGCTGGGACATACTTCAACTTGAAGCTAAAACGTTGGAAGTACTGCGTCCATCGAACCTGTTTGGGTGACAACCTTAATGGGGTCTGCAGAGCTTCCACAACTCTGTGTGTTGTCGGTTCACACCTCAAATTGTTGTTTAGTCCCTTCCAACAAACACCTCCATGTCAAGAATGCCCAATGTACAGCATAAGCTTCCTTCTCCCAATCGCCCATCCTTGTTCTGTCGAGGTGAGCTTCCGGAATACATAGGTGCAAGGCTGCAGTCTACCCTGCTTATCAGCTTGTAACAATATGGCTCCCACAATGACGTCGCTGGCATCTGCTTGTACTACAAACACCTGTTCCAGATCAGGGTGTTTCAAGATAGGTTCATGAGGGAAAAGTGCCTTCAGTCCCTCAAATGTTTTTTGACATTCCAATGTCCACTTCAGACCTTGTCCGGGCCATGGTTTAAGTACAGAGGGTTTGGTATATAACAAGCCTGTCAAGGGTAACACCACTTGGGCAAACTTTGGGATAAATTGCTGGTAAAATTTGCCAAACCCAAGGAAACTTTGCAATTGTTTCTGCGTCGTTGGTGTTTGTCAACCTAGAACTGCCTGAACCTTATGATGGTCCATCTCCACCCTGTGTCTGGTGATATAATACCCTAAATAATCCAGACTTGTGTGGTGAAGCTCGCACTTGGAGAGCTTCACAAACAGTTTGGCAGCTAATAACTTCTGCAAAACCTGTCTGACCAAATGGGTGTGCTCCATCATTTTGGTGTAGATCAAAATGTCATCCAGGTATACAAGGACCCCTGATATAAATGTTTGTTTGTTTATTGTTTGTTTGTTTATTTATTAGATTTATATGCCACTCTTCTCCGAAAGGACTCAGGGCAGTGCACAACATAAAAAACACATATTACAAAAATTAAAAAGGAAATTAAATAAAGTATCCAAAAACAAACCTAATTAATGTTAACAATAAAAATTTAAAAATTAGATTAAAATTAATAATTAAATTAATCGTTTATTTTATTCTGTTCAGGCCAGGCCGGCTTGCTGGAAAAGCCAACTTTTTAGGGCACGTCAGAACTGAAGGTCGGGGATTATGTGAAGCTCCGGGAACAGCTCATTCCACAGGGAAGGCACTCCCACAGAGAAAGCTCTCTCACTGGGGGTCGCTAGCCGACACTGTCTGTCCGATGGCACCCTGAGGAAGCCAACTCTGTGGGATCGCACTGGACAGTGGGAGGCTACTGGTGGCAGTAGGAGGTCTCGCAGGTTCCCTGGGCCTAAGCCATGGAGCACTTTAAAGGTCATAATGAGTACCTTGAATTGCACCCAGAAAACAACCGGCAACCAGCGCAGGCTGCCTAAAAGGGGTGTAACATGGGAGCACGTAGGTACCCCCATGATAACCCAGGCGGCCACATTCTGGATCAGTTGAAGCCTCTGGGTGCTTTTCAAGGGCAGCCCCATGTAGAGAGCATTGCAGTAGTCCAGGCGAGAAAGGGCATGAGTGACTGTGCACAGAGCATCCCGATCCAGGAAGGGGGCAACTGACATACCAGGTGAACCTGGTAAAAGGCCCCCCTGATCAGGGCCGTCAGGTGTTCTTCTAAACTAAGCCACATTCCCAGATTGCGGGCCCTCTCTGAGGGGGGTAAAATTTCTCCCCCTATCATCAAAGATGGAACAAGATGCACAAATTGGGATGACGGAAACCACAGCCACTCAGTCTTGGAGGGATTGAGCTTGAGCCTGTTCCTCTCCATCCAGATCCGCACAGCCTCCAGGCATCGGGACATCACGTCGAGGGCATTGTTTGGGTGGTTTGGTGTAGAGATGAAAAGTTGGGTATTATCAGCATATTAATAGCAATAGCAATAGTTAGACTTATATACCGCTTCATAGGGCTTTCAGCCCTCTCTAAGCGGTTTACAGAGTCAGCATATTGCCCCCAACAACAATCCGGGTCCTCATTTTACCCACCTCGGAAGGATGGAAGGCTGAGTCAACCTTGAGCCTAGTGGGATTTGAACAGCCGAACTGCTGAACTGCAGTCAACTGAAGTAGCCTGCAGTGCTGCATTTAACCACTGCGCCACCTCGGTGGTATTGATGATACCATACCCCAAAACCATGGATGATCTCTCCCAGCGGTTTCATATATAGGTTGAATAGGAGGGGTGAGAGAACCGACCCTTGGGGCACCCCACAAGTGACACACCTCGGGGTCGATCCCTGTCATCCAGTCAACATGAACTGTGACCCATCCAACAGGTAGGAGGAGAACCATCGTAAAAAGGTGCCCCCTCTCCCCTCCCCGAGTCATCGCAGTAGGATACCATGGTTGATGGTATTGAAAGCCGCCGAGAGGTCTAATAGAACCTGGACAGAGGAGCAGCCAATGTCTCGGGCCCGCCAGAGATCATCGACCAACGCGACCAATGCTGTCTCCATGCTGTATCCAGGCCTGAAACCCGACTGAAACGGATTCAGGTAGGCAGTTTCATCCAGGTACTGGGGAAACTGACATGCTACCACACTTTCGACAATCTTCGCTACAAAGTGAAGGTTGGAGACCGGACATAGTTGGCTAAAGAGGCTGGGTCCAGGGAAGGCTTCTTAAGGAGGGGCCTCAACATCACCTCCTTCAAGGTGGTGGGAAAGAACCCCTCTCTCAATGAAGCGTTGGTAATTGCCTGGAGCTAGCCTCGTGTCACCTCCCGGGAAGCCGAAACTAACCAAGAGGGACATGGGTCCAGCACACAAGTGGCAGCACTGAGTCTCCCCATAATCTTGTCCATGCCCTTGGGGGTCACAAGGTCAAACTCATCCCAGATAGTCTCCACAAGATTCATCCCCGTCAACTCACCCGAATCTACCCAGTCAGAGTCCAAGCCTGTCCGGATCTGAGCGATTTTATCCTGCAGATACTAAACAAATTCTTCTGCCCTAACCTTCAAGGGGTCTTTCCCAGTTCCTTGGTTAAGTAAGGAGCAGGTCACCCTATACAGGGCGGCTGGGCAGTTATCTGCAGACATGTTAAGAGCGGGAAAATGTTTCCATTTTGCCGCTTTTATCGCCACTAAGTAGGATTTAATACGAATTCTTACTAGTGTTCGATCAGATTCAGACCGACTGGCCCTCCAACCACTCTCTAGGCATCTTTTCCAGCGTTTCATCTCCCTGAGCTCCTCTGTAAACCAGGGAGCTACCCAGGATCGACACCAAGTCAGAGGCCACAAAGGCACAACACGATCCAAAGCCCCAGTGGCTGCCCTATCCCAAGCTTTCACTAGGGCTTTGGTCAAGCTATGAGCAAGGGATTCAAAAAAAGTCCCAAGCTCTATCGGGAACCTTTTGGGGTCCATCAGGCACCTTGGATGGAACCATCTAGTTGGTTCCGCCTCTCTGCAGTGAGGGGTAGCAGTATGGAAGTCAAGCCTGATGAGGAAATGATCAGACCATGACAAGGGTTGGATAGAAATATCTCCTAAGTCTAGATCTTTCATCCACTACCCAGAGACAAAAATCAGGTTGAGCGTGTGTCTCCTGTTATGGGTGTTATTTAGGTCCATAGCCATCATGGAAGCCATGAACTCCCGAGCTGACTCAGATGTCTCACCAATGGAAGGCAGATTGAAATTCCCCAGGATCATAAACCTGGGGAAATCAACCTGCCAATCCGGCTAACATATGCAGCAGTTCCAGCAGGGCCGATGAAATGTAGCAGGGAGATAGGTATGTAACAAAAAGGCCCACCTGAACTCCAAGGCCACATTTCACAAAAAGGGACTCACACCCACCTATCTGAGAAACAATGACCTCCTGAGGTCCAAGACTTTCCCTAATAACCACCGCCACCCCCACCCCTGCCCTGGGCTCTCGGTTGGTGAAACACCTGGAAGCCTGGTGGGCATAATTCACTAAGTGGAACACCCACTCCTGGTCCAACCAGGTCTCAGTAATGCACGCCAGGTCCACTCTACCCTCTTGTATGAGGTCGTAAATGAAGGGAGCCTTATGCTCATGCAGAACCAGCATCTTGCTGGACCCCTTGGAAAGTACAGATGTTCTGAATTGTCACAGGTATTACAAAAGGATAAATGGGAGAGCTCATCATTGGGTCCTGCTGTTCATCGTCCTCTCTATCACATGTCGACACCACTGGCTGCCGTTGCTGGCAAAGACCCCACCTCTTTGGCTGATGTTGGATGGTCATCTGATGGATGTACTTGTGTTGCACCTTGCGAGTGCTCAGATGTGGGCCTGGGATGCTCCTTCTTTGCAGATGGCGATGGCTTGGATACCAACATTCTGGGTATTGGAGTTGGGCATTCTGCTGCTCGATTACCCATCTGGTTGCATCTAAAGAAC
The DNA here is from genome assembly GCF_051295495.1 of Thamnophis sirtalis. Lineage (NCBI taxonomy): Eukaryota > Metazoa > Chordata > Lepidosauria > Squamata > Natricidae > Thamnophis > Thamnophis sirtalis. The sequence goes on from NW_028261384.1 coordinate 54,076,070, forward strand.
GAAGTGGAGGCCTCCTGGCCTGGTCAGTAACGGCTGGAATCATAGAAGCAAGCCTAGCCATCCTGGGAGGCACTGGTCTGTCCACTGATTGTCTCAGCTGATCAAGACCCCCATCCCCACATAATCTGAATTCCCTCATTCCTACATGTAAGTCAATAATGGCATGAAACCACTCATGAAAGCAAGGCGGCAATCCCTATTACAAACAAGCTTGTCTCAAATCCTGGTTTAGCCCCATCCGGAATTGGTGAACTAAGAGGTGTTCTGGCCATGAACTCAGCCTTCCAACTATGTTTCAAAAATCTTGCACATACTCCTTGGTTGACTGATTTTGTTGCCGAAGTGACAGAAGTCTCCCCTCTATCAGCTGTGTTCTGGATCCATCTTCAAATCTTGCCAGAAGTGCTTCCAGAAACTGGTCCATGTTAACAAACTCTTTAGCATGGTCGCTGTGGAGATTGGCCACCAAATCATCAGCCTCCCCAGTAAGCATTGTGGTGACTGCTACAACCATTGCCCATTGGGAAGGGTAGCACCAGCCATAAAGGTCCATATGGCTAGTTATCTGGCTAATGAACAAAGCCACATGGTCGGGGCTACCTTCAAATGTAGCTTGTATAGGTGGAGGACCCCATACCCCTTTTATGGGCCACATCCTGGGGACCTATAGGGGCCCAGGATCAGGTGCCTGCAAGGGCACACCTGTATTTCTCTCATTTCAATGGGCAGGGTCTGGTTGTCTTTCTCCATGTGGAGTTCTGTCCTGAGCTGTAGGGGCCCTATGTATGGGATGATCCTGTCCATGAATAACATCCACCAGCGAAGAACCTAGCTCCCAGGACCCTTGCTTCTCTGAAGACTTAACCCAGATGGTCCCTTGGTCTAAACACAACTTGGGGCTGATAAGATGAAAGCGAGTTTCCAATCCCCCTGCCTGCCAGGTGGATGATAGGAAATCCGTGAGCTTTATTTCTGCTACAAGGTAAACAAGATAAAGACAGCACTGGGAACTTCTTCCTTCCAACACTTTTTATCTGCTTGCTTCATACCCAGCCACCATCCAGTGCAGCAAATTCTCTCCTCCTCGCAGCTTATCAGAACACAACAAATTTAAACAGCCCGCCCGGCTCTGCATCTCGGTGCTGGAGCTATGATGTCATCAATCATCGTCACTGCTTGTAGACGGGATCAGAGACCCCACACTGGAGTCAGGTTACCTTGTTCTGCCAGCACCACCTATTGCCAATCCCCTCTAGTAATGTCGAGCCTTGGACTGGGGCTGGACAGAAACTTTGTTAAAAACTAGGGAAGCCTTAAAACATTTTGCTAGGGATACATTTAACTGAAAATTTGTCCTGTTTTAAAACTTTCTATCTAATATGACAGAAGTGAACAATTTTTTGCTTGTTGGGGCTACATTTAACTTTTGTGGTCTTCTGAGGGTTGCAAAAAGTTGGGCAATTATGCAAAGTGGAAAGGGCTGCATCACAAACATAAAAAGGGTTGACATTATCAGAATTTTCTGGCATACGACTTTTGGGTCTACTTTGTTTTTGAATTGGTTTAGGACATAAACCATACACTTTGGGTTTCCTTTATCAAAATATATGGGAGAAAAATACTTAGGCATAATTAGAAAAGGCTCTAGAAACCACCAAGAACTGCAACAACTTGTGAAAGCAGTGTAACCCATCTCTGTCCTAATCTATCCTTACAGTATTGCATTATAATGATCTATTTATGAAATATAGATGTGTTTAGTGCTATGTATTTAGTGCTGTGTACAGATGATCACTACATGTAGCTTTCAAACACTGCAAGGAAAATCTATAGCTATTATTTAATTGAGGAATTTATTATGCACTTTATGTTAATCTAAATCGATTAACTGTGATTTTAATATTACAGTGGATGTATTTAATAGTTTTATGATGCTTTTATAGAATGTGGAGGATTGCAAATGAAGTATTACCTAATTCATCTGAGACGTATTAGCATTCCTTGCTTGTTAATACCTGTGTGTCTTAAAATACTAGAGTGTGTCTTAAAATACATAGTTTGATAGCTAATGTAATGGCTCCTCTCCTAACTTGAGAAAGTAAAGACTCTTGAAATGGATTATTTCAAAAAGAACCTTTAATCAGTCAGGATGGAAACTATTAGAAGCAAAGCAGCATCTGAAAACCTTTAGGCCATGCAAACGGGATTAAGCTGATAATGACCCCTCCTCTTTGTCCGAATGCAGATTCTAACCAATACACAAGTGTGAAGATGCGTCTTAACTCTTCTGCCCTTTGAGTCAATAAAGCACCTGTTCCCATGGCTATCTCTAGTTAGACATCAAAGTTATATATCCTATATGGTTATCATAAACATCCCTCCAGAGATATTGGGACCTTCATTCTCCTGGTGACAGGAAACCAATTGTAAAGTTGTAAAACTCAGTTGTTTCAGATGTAGCTAATGATTTAACTCTGAGGTTCCCCTCCTCCCAATTGAATGGCAGTATCACTTTTAGGGATCTGACATGCTGCCGTTCTTTAGAAAAAGGAGAGATTCACCTGTGAAAAAAGAGGAAAAGAAATTGCATCATAGTATTTTAACAAGGTTTGTCAGGGTATTGAGAGTTATTTTTTTTCAATAGGGCAGGGGCCCTAACGTGGTTTTTCTCTACCCATTCATTTTGGGCTGAAGATAAATGCTTCCAAGCAACTAAGTATTGGGTTTTCCCCCTGTGGGTCCTAGAGTCCAGGATTTTCTTAATTTCAAAATGTTGTTCGCTTTCTATCATGATAGGAACAGGAGATGTAGGTGCATGTGGTCTGAGTTGTGGGATTACTTCTCATTTGAGTAAACTAATGTGAAACACTGGATGGACTTTTCCTGAGTGTCTTTGGCAGGAGTAATTCTATTATTACTGGGTTGATAACTTTGGTGATCGGGAAAGGTCCGATGAAATGTGACCCTAATTTCTTGATGGTTGCAATGATTTCAGGAATTTTGCCGATAGGTATACTCTATCTCCAACATGGAAGGGTTTGGGATCTACTCTTTTTTGTCAGCTTGAGTTTTGAAAGCCTCTCTAGCTTCCTGTAACACTAATCTAACCACTGGCCATGTGTTTCATAGGTTGTCTATCCATTCTTTTAGTGAGGGGATGGTGGGTTCCTCTGTGGGTAGTTCAGGCATGGGGTTGAAATCCTGGCCTGTTGCTACTCTAAAAGGGGTGAACCCAAAGCTTGAGTGCACAGCGTTATTGAAGGCCACTTCTGCAAAAGGTAAAAGATCAACCCAGTTGTCCTGTTGAAAATTAATAAAACATCTTAGGTATTGTTCTAGAACCATGTTCTGATTTTCAGTTTGACCATTGATGCACGGATGGTGACTGGAGCTCAGTCCTTGGGTGGTGCCTAATAAGTTTAAGAATGCCCCCCAAAATTTTGAAGTGAATTGGACCCCTCTGTCGGAGATGATTCTCTGTGGGGCTCCAGATAAATGTGTATCAGGAATAACTTGGCTAGACTTTTGGCAGTTGGGATCTTTTAGCACGGTATAAATGGTGTCTGTTTTGAAAACAAGTCTGTTATAACCCAAATGACAGTATTCCCTGCGCTTTCTGGTAGTTCAACAATAAAATCCATAGCTATCTCCTTCCAGGGTGCTGAGGGCTCGGCTATCTTCTGTAAAGTCCTGGCATTTTGTCTTGGCGTCTTTTGGTTGCTGCACAAATTGGACAGCTGGGTACATAGCTCTCTATGTCCTTTTTTAGTGATGGCCACCAAAATTGCCATTTAATTAGATGTAAAGTTTTTACAAAACCAAAGTGTCCTGCTAGTTTGGAGTCGAGGCACCTTTCCATTAAGTACAGTCTTTGGCTGGCTGGAACATACAACTTCCCTCCCACCCAAGCTAGGTTATCTTTCATCAGACAGCTGTCTTTGTGGCTCAAAAGCCATTTGTGGGTGGTTAAAGCTTGTTTAAAAGTTTGGGTGGTGTCATTGTCCTCCAGAGTGTCTCATTTTCCCTGGGATCTGGTGGTTACTCTAGCGGCTAGTTGATTGTCTTGTATCATAGGTTTGATTACATTTGGCTTCATACTATTGTACTGCGGTTTCCTGGATAGTGCATCTGCCAAGAATTCCCCCCCCCCCGGAAGGTATCTGAACGTAAATTCAAACCTTTTAAAGTACTGAGCCCATCGTACTTGTTTTGGAGAGAGTTTCCTTGGGGTCTTTAGGGCTTCTAAATTTTTATGATCCATCCAGACTTCAAAAGGGATCTTACTCCCCTCTAGGAAATATCTTCAGGTTAAAAGAGCCCATCGAACTGCATAAGCCTCTTTCTCCCAAATGGCCCACCTTTGCTCAGATTCATTCAATTTTTTGGATGTGTAAGCGCATGGTTGTAATTGGTCTTCCTCATTTTTCTGAAGTAAGATGACTCCTATCGCCACATCGCTAGCATCTGCTTGTATGACGAACGGTTTCTCTGTGTCAGGGTGCTTTAGGATTGGTTCTGCCGAAAACAGCCTTTTAAGTTTTTCAAATGCCACTTGGCATTCCATTGTCCAGTTCAAAGGCTGCTTCAGTTTCGGGTTTTCTTCCCCCTTCATTTTTAAGAGCTTGGTGATGGGGAGGGCAATTTGGACGAAAGCAGGGATAAACTGCTGGTAAAAGTTTGCAAATCCCAGGAAGCCTTGCAACTGTTTGCGTGTTCTGGGTGGTTCCCAGTCAAGTACCGATTACACTTTCGAAGGATTCATTTCTGTTCTGACCCTCCCTGCATCCAGTAATGAATTCCGAGACAAGCTTAGCTGGAATGCCACAACACTTTATTGGCAGGACTATAAATCTTGGTGGCTGCAAGCCCAAACATGAAAAACAGATAAAGAACCTTGGCAGCAACCCAGACTCCAACAGATACAGATAACAGCTTCTCCAGAGTTGTTTCACAAACAGTTCAGACCAGATTACTTTAAATGTTGTGTCCTGCAAGAAGTATCCTCTCCTTAAATAAGCTCTTGGGAGGAACCAAGCCACAATCATCTGAGGAGCTTGTCTCTGACGCAACTGTTGCCGTCGCTTCTGTGCCCATTGTAATCTTACGTCAGGGACAAACTCCCTTAATTCTTCACTGCTCCATGCCTCAGGTGCCTCCTGGTGGCCAACCAGTCTCTCTGGTCCCTGCTCTGAATCTGAAGTCTGCCCAGAGTCCTCCATCTCTTCCATAGCCGACTCATAAGGTTCGTCACTATCTGAGTCCCTCAGGAGCTCCAGCAGATCCTGCTGGGTCACAACACATTTCTATGCCCTGGTGTGATGTGTGGTATCCTAAGTAATCAATTTTTTTCTTGGTGGAATTCACATTTGGAGAGTTTAGTATAAAGTTTTGCAGAGCAAAGTTTGTTCAGAACTGTCCAGACTAGTTTTACATGTTCTGCCTTGGTCTCAGAATATAATAAAATGTCATCAATATAGACTATGCAGCCCTTATATAGATGCTCCCGCAACACTTCATTTATTACTTGCATAAATACTGCAGGGGCCCCTTGTAGCCCAAATGGTAGCACTTTGAATTGATAGCATCCAAGAGGGGTGTTAAATGCTGTTTTCCATTCATCTCCCTCCTTAATCCTGATACGGTAGTAAGCCTCCCTTAAATCCAGCTTTGAAAAAATTCTCCCTTTGGCTAGGTGTGCTAGCACATCCTTCATGAGTGGGAGGGGATATACATTTGCCATACTGATTGAATTTAAATTTCTAAAATCAACACATAAGCATTTGGAGCCATTTTTTTCCTCTCTAAACAACACTGGTGCTGCAACTTTTGGTCGGGCTGGTTCAATGAACCCCTTGCTAGGTTTTTTTCAATGAATGCCCTCAGTTCTTCCAGCTCCCTTGGAGACATGCTATACATCTTGGGTTTAGGGAGTTTGACTCCAGATAGGATTTCTATCACACAGTCAGTGGAGCGGTGGGATGGATGCTCATCAGATGCTTTTTCGCTAAAAACCTCAGCCAAGTCTTTATATTGTTTGGGTATGTTCTGGGTTGGCATAGTGTAAGCAGGTATTGCTATTTCTAGGTGCTCTGTCCCCTTTGTCTGGATTCTCAGCAAAAGTCATGTGCATCTGCACTCTTATGGTGCCTTGCTTCCAATTACTTTTGGGGTTCCATTTTTTCAGCCATGCAAGACCCAGAACTAGTGGCCATTCTATGCCACTATGCGCGAGTGATCGTGGGCGCACCACGGTTCGCCCACATAACACCGATCCTCCGTGAGCTGCACTGGCTACCTGTTGGTCTCCGGGTGCACTTCAAGGTCCTACTCACCACCTATAAAGCGCTCCATGGTAGTGGATCTGGCTATTTGAGAGACCGCCTTCTGCCAATTACCTCCCTGCGTCCCATCAGATCGCATAGAGTTGGCCTCCTCCGTATTCCATCCGCCAGTCAGTGCCGACTGGCGACTACTCGGAGGAGAGCCTTCTCTGTTGCGGCTCCGACACTATGGAACAATCTCCCCGTGGAGATTCGTACCCTCACCACCGTCCAGGCCTTCCGCACAGCCCTCAAGAACTGGCTAACCCGTCAGGCCTGGGGATAATCTTATTTTCGCCCCTCCCGAATGCTGAGTGAATGTTGAGTTTTATTGTCTAATTTACTTTGTACACATTTCTTTTTTCGTATTGTCCTACACTCCCCTTCCTTTTTGATTGTAAGCCGCCCTGAGTCCCCTCAGGGAAAAGGGCGGCCTATAAATAAAACAACAACAACAACAACAACAACAACAACAACCAGGCGCCACTATAAATGTAAGTATTTCTTTGTGGTTTCTGATTCTTATCTGTAGAGGCTCAGTGGCAAATGAAGCTGGCTCCCCCCCTGCTATTGACCCATCTAGTTGGCAAAAAGCTATGGGTCTTTTCAGTTTCCTTACATTAATCCTCAACTTTCTTACCAGGGTTGGGCTGATCAAACACTGGATGCACCCCAAGTCCAGTAAACTGAGATTTTCATCCCCCTCTCCCAGTTGGGGATAAATAGTCTCAGGGTCAAGGTAAGCGGTTTAATTGGTTTGCTTATCAGTGGTTCATCCTCTGGATCGCTTCCAGATGAGTATGGTTCCTCCTGCTGTAAAGCCGGGGTTTCCTCCTCAAAGAAGGGAGGAGGTGGATATTCTATGGTCTCCCTGCTCCCAGGGCCATCTCCTTTCCGCGCTGGCCAGGCTTCGTAGGTTTTCCCCCCAATGGGTGGTCTGGTTTCTTAGCCAGTGTCTGAGAACATCATTCTGCCGCTCGGTGCCCCTCTTTTACACACTTAAAACAGACTAAGGATTTCGGAGAAGGTGTCATTTGCAGTTTAAAAGGTTCTTGTTTCCATTGGGGTGGGGATTTCTTCCACATTCGTCCTGCCTGATACTGATTTCTGGCCATATTGATCTCTGCCTCTTCAGCAATAAGATACCACTCATGTAGATGGTTTGGGGCACCTCAGGCCACACAAGCATTGTAGAGTTCATCACTCAGCTCATCCTTGAACCAGCTTACCAGGATATCGTCTGGCCAGTTCACATGACATGCTAGGTCTCGGAATTCTTCGGTATACTCTGCCACTGACCCGTGTCCCTGCTTCACAACTTTAATGCAGTTCCGTGCTTTGTGGTCTGCGAGGGGGTCCTTGAACTGTCGTCGCGGGGCCATCATGAACCGATCAAAGTACTGCAGTTCTGGTGCATCGACGTCATGTAAAATCACCATCCATCTGGCAGTGGCTCCTTCCACGACTAGGGTGACCACTCGCACTCGGGCTCCTTGGGTTCGAAACTCACAACCATATTCTTACATGTAGGTGAGCATGTGTGCCATAAAGAATCCCAATTTTTTCAGATTCCCATCAAATTTTACCCCCAGGGAAGGAGTTTTCCTTTCTAACTGTAGGTTTTGGGGTTGGTTCGGAGTGGCCCCCAACCCATGCGCCAACTGGGGGGAAGGTTTTCTGGGATCCTAACTCTTGCTGCTGTGCCATCAGCTTGATCAGCAGGGACCAGAGGGGAGTTAGTTTCCCTGGCGTCACCCCCATTTTCTGCCCTTCCAACGCTTCTCAGTTGCCGGTCTGGCTCTCCCCAGATGTTGAGATTTTCAAAAATTTCCATCACCAACTGGGTTACATGCCTCTTCAGAGAATCCTCTCTCAGTGGGGCTTCATTTAGTTCCTCCTGGTCAGAGAGGGTTTCTAACTCCAATTTCCACCCTGGTTTTGTGCTACCTTGGGTAAGAGTGACTCTCCTGGTCTTCCCTTCCCAGCCATCTTTCGTCCCAATTCCGATTGACCAACGGGGCTTTTTGGGGTCCTCCAAGCTCACTCCGTTCTCTCTGCCAGGATACAAGGAGCAGGTCTCTGGTTGTGGAGGGGTTTCCATCCACCTCCAGCAGTCAGTTTCCCCTTGTTCACTGTTAAGCTCAGACATGGTTTGCTGGGTCCCCTCAGTAGAGTAAAAATGTTTCTCTCCTGGTTGACCACTTTGCAGAGAGATACTGCTTTATGTAATGGCTCTTCTCCTAATTTGAGAAAGTAAAGATCTTGAAATGGATTATTTCAAAAGGAACCTTTAATCAAGCAGGATGGAAACCATTAGAAGCAAAGCAGCATCTGAAAACCTTTAGGCCATGCAAATGGGATTAAGCTGATAATGACCCCTCCCCTTTGTCTGAATCTGAATGCAGATTCTGACCAATACACAAGTGTGAAGATGCGTCCTTCACTCTTCTGCCCTAGGATGTAATAAAGCACATGTTTCCATGGCTATCTCTAGTTAGACATCAAAGTTATATATCCCACATGGCTATCATAAACATCCCTCCAGAGATATTGGGACCTTCAGTCTGCTGGTGACAGGAAACCAGTTGTAAAGTTGTAAAACTCAGTTGTTTCAGATGTAGCTAATGATTTAACTCCGAGGCTCCCCTCTTCCCAATTGAATGGCAGTATCACTTTTAGGGATTTGACATACTATGTTTTTTTAAATCAATAACACCATGAGAATTGTCCCAGTAGGAAACACTTAGACTAAATTTCCATAGTTGCAGAACAGTAAAATACCATCTGAAATAGTATATCAGAATTTCTACTACTATTTTAATAAGAAAAAAATGTTTTGTTACGTGAGAGTTTGATTTTCCAGGGGAAAATTGCTGTTCAGTAGAATCACATATATTCTTTTTGATATATAGCATTTTATCCAGAAGTACATAGATTAGGGACTTTGCTTATTTTATGGATTCCTGCCAGTCTATGCTATAGACAAAGATTAATATGCTGGCAATAAGTTTGGCTTTCCTGTTATTTTTATTTCAGGATTCTATGAAAAAGTGTGTGCTTTGTATATCTCATAAATTTTAGAACAATCAATCCATGATTCTAATTTTAGGCACAAATGACCAGACTCAAGCTATGATACTTTGGAAACATCATCTGAAAAATTAGCCCTCTTTGTAAATATAATGCTGAGAAAAATGGAAGAAAAATAAAAGAAAGGATTACAGATTACAGATCAACAGAATTGGAAGAGACCTTATAGGTCATCTAGTCCAACCCCCCTGCCCCAGCTAAACAGATCCTACACCATTTCTGAAAGATGGCAGTCCAGGCTCTTATTTCAAGCTTCCAATGATGAAACTCCCAAAACTTCTGAAGTCAAGCTGTTCCATTGATTGATTGCTCTCACTTTCAGAAAAATTCTCCTTGTTTCCAGGTTGAATCTCTCCTTGTTAAGTTTCCACCCATTATTCCTTGTCTGGCCTTCAGGTGCTTTGGGAAATAGCTTGACCTCCTCTCTGTGGCAGCCCCTCAAATATTGGAACACTGCTATCTTGTCTCCCCTGGTCCACTTCACTAGACTAGCTATGCCCAGTTCCTTCAACTGTTCATCATATGTTTTAGCCTCCAGTCCCCTAATCATCTTTGTTGTTCTTCTTTAAACTCTTTCGACAGTCTCAACATCTTTTTTGTAGTGTGGTGACCAAAATTAGATGCAGTGTTCTAGGTGTGGTCTTACTAAGGCTTTATAGAGTAGTATTAGTATCTCATTTTAACTTGATTGTATCCTTCTGTTAATTAAGAATTAAATCCAGTATGGCAGTGGTGGGGTTCAAAAATTTTTACTACCTATTCTGTAGGTGTCGCCTGTTTTGTGGGAGTGGCTTGGTGGTCATGTGATTGGGTGGGAGTGGCATGGCAGTCATGTAATTGGGGGTGGCGGCTTGGCAGTCATGTGACTGTGTGGGGGTGGCCAAGTTGATGTCACTGAATTCTTTGCCCCAATGAATAACCTACAAAAAGAAGATATAAAAAAAGGAAATTTATTATTTTCCAGTGGAAGAGAGGGAGGGGTTATGTGTGGGTATTCTCAAAGCCTGATTGGTCCAAAGACTGAGAGAAGGCTTCTTAAATACTCCTTCCTTTCATTCTTGCTCAGTTTCCTCTCAGTCTTTTGGTCCAAGCACTGTTCAGTATTGGTATAGGTAGGAAATTTACTTTATTCGATCAGATCCTTGTAATTGGCTCAATTGGAGATTCTAAATTTGAACAAATTCTAAATTACAGCTGCGGCCCAAGGGACAGTCTTTCTGCCTCGTGCGGTGAGGGAGAGTCCCGTGGGGTGATTATCCTCCCCCTCCGCAGGCCAGGAGCCCTTCTTCCTATCCCTGGTCCAGCAGGCGTGATGAGCTCCAAAGCACAGTTTCAGGAACGTATTTTTCAAAAAGCAGATGGCAGGAATGAGCTTTGCTTCCAGGGCGCTGCATGAGGCGCACGTGGGAAGCCTGCAGAGTCATCGCTTTAAATCCAAACGGCTGCTGCATGCCGCGCCTCCTATCTGCTTGCAGGAGCGGCGAGACACTTGAGGGGTGCGAGCCAACTGAGCTGCGGAGCCCCCAGAGCTTCAAGAGCCCACCATATCACCAGGGTGATCGGTCGCGGCCTCGGAGCCTGTTGCAGCCACCATTTGCTCACTCCAGGCCTTTAGGAGCTCCAGCGGCCATTTTGTGCGCCACATGCGTGAGGCCTTACTCGACCATGTGGCTGTTCGAAAGCTCTCAGGCTGGAGAGACCGGTTGGGTCCACTGCCAGTCCAGCTCCCGAGGGCTCCGGCACCGGCGGGACCTACAGAGGCCTGGTTTTTCTCGTGCTCTTGGACATGTAAGTGGGGCGAACGAGGCGAACTCCGAGATTCCCCAGGGCCTGGTAGAGGCCCCTATGGCAGTGGGAGAAGAGCAGGGTCAGGACCCCAGGCCCAGGGACCCCTCGACCAAGCCCTTGGTGGCTCAGTGCTCCTCTAGGGCCCCAACAAGGGAGGAGGCTAGGAGACATAAATCCCTGGAGAAGACCTTTGCCAGGGCCAAGAAGAGGGACAGGACAGCCGGGCCTAGTTCGACCAGCAGATCCAGGTCCCCAGTCAGGCCCTCCTCTACTCATTCAACTTCGCCTAGGGGTTTCAGTCCGTCCTCTCCTTTGGCCTCCCCGTCCAGATTCCACGGGTATTCCAGGCGAGAGGGGTCTCCTTCTCCTTCAGTTTCCCCAGAATCAGCAAGGGATATATCTGCGGACCCTTTGGAAGGGACCTCTAGGGCACACCATTCTACGCATAGGTTGGCTCCGCAGGGTCCAGGTTCTTCCTTTGATGAAATCGAGGACTTGGACCGCCTCCCTGAGAGTATCAAGAAGCTTATATCTGCAGCCATCTCCCGGGATATTGCCCAGGAGCTCCCATTCTTCTAGGGCCCAGGGTGGCCATAGCCACCAGCAGTATAGGGCATCCTCTCCATCCATGGTCAGTGAGGGTTCCGTCCTGGGAGAGGAGAACCTCCAGGACATGGGGTTCTTGGAGGATGAGGACACGGCCCCTCCCGATCCACCTTCTTCCTCGGGGCTCTTCCTCGGGGCCCATGTTCAAGACCCTGCTGAACAAGGCGAGGAAAACCACCAAGATTGGGACTGGGGATCCCTTGGTTCCCCCGCCAAGAGACCCAGATACGGCCATGTTTTCAAACACGGCCATGAACAAGAAGGAGATTCCTGCCCCTCCTCTTTTCATGGAAGTTGTAACCAATCAGTGGGCCTGCCCTTCCAATTTTTCCAACCCTGGAAGTAATGACTGCCACTTCTACAATGTGGAGCAGGCTTTTGCTCAGGCCCTTCAGTTGCCAACCATTGACACGCCCATTGCTACCCTGGTCTCCTCGTCACCGGTGGTGTCCGGGGATGCCGCTGATAAATTAAAACTTGAGGACAAGCGTGCAGATCTTACCTTGTGGAAGAATTTTAACATCTCTTCCTGGGCCATAAAATCTGCGGCTGCAGCCTCATACTTTAATCGCACTACGGTGATGTGGCTACGCCAGCTCCAGGATCGCATTCCAATCCAGGACGAGTACCTCCACCAGGACCTTACGAAAATAATAGTTGCCTCACAGTTCTCCGCTGATGCGACCTTAGATACAGTCAAATTTGCTTCCAGTGCCTTGGCCACTTTGGTTACTTCCTGCCACCTTTTATGGCTGCGTAACTGGCAGATGGATAATAAGGCCAAGTGGAATCTGGCAGCTGCCCCCTTCAAGGGTCCCATCCTCTTTGGGGAGGCTCTCGACCCCATTTTAGTCAAGAACAAAGATAAGAAAAAGGTCCTCTCGTCCAACGCCAAAAAGAACGAGTCACAAGCTCATCCTTATCGCAGGCCGTCGTATAGGACTCCCAATTTTGACCATCACCAATGCTTCTCTTCTTTCAGGTCGGACAGGCAATTCCCACAGCCGGCCTACCAGGTGGTGGCGGTCACTCCTACTGCAGGGGGAAATGACTCAAACCTGAGTCTCCCCACAGGTGGCCGTCTGTCCCTCTATGCAGATCAATGGGACGAGATCACCTCAGATGCCTGGGTCAGATCCACAGTCCACCATGGTATGAGGCTAGAGTTTCTCTCCACCCCTCTGAATCTCTTCAGGTCATTCCCTCCGTCACAGAGCCTGGAGTGCTGCCGCCTGATGGATCAGGCTATAAGGCACCTTTCTTGACATTCAGGCTGTGGAGGTGGTTCCCCATTTGGAACGCGGTCAGGGCCAATACTCCAACCTGTTTGTGGTCCCAAAGAGTTTGGGGGGCTGGATGGAAATTCTGGACCTCAAGCATCTGAACCGCTTCTTGGTTTACAGACGCTTCAAGATGTTCTTCCTCAAGTCCATTCTTCAGGGCATCCAGAGGGGGGACTTCTTGGCATCGGTAGACCTGATGCAGGCATACCTCCACATACCAATTCTCCCTGCTCATCGCAGGTTTCTGAGGTTTTCGCAGGGGGACCATCATTATCAATACAGGGCTCTTCCCTTCGGGTTGGCTTCTGCTTCTCACACATTCACCAAGGTGCTGGCGGCATTGGCGGATCATCTCCGGTCCATCCTGGTGAGACTCCAATGCTACCTAGACGATGTCCTAGTCCAGGCGGGGTCTCTTCCTCAGGCAGTTTCAGACCTTCAGATCACCATTCAGAGCCTTCAGTTCTTGGGGTTCTCAGTAAACTTTCGCAAAGTCATCTTACATCCTCCACATACATTCTTCACTTAGGGACGGTCATAAATTTGGTGTCAGGAGTGGTCCACCTGTCTCTGGACCATCAGGCAAGCCTACACCAACTCGCAAGCATGGTTCACAGAAGTCAGTTTCAGTCCTGACATTGTCGCAGTTGCTGGGCAAGATGGTGTCTTGCATCGGGATTGTCCCATAGGCCAGGCTCCATCTCCATCCCCTCCAGTGGGCGCTCATCCCTTTTCAAAAAAAGAGGATGAGCAACTCTCTTCGGATGCTTTGCCTTCTGGCGGGGGTCCGAGCTTCCCTCAAGTGGTGGCTCTCCCCTGCTCTGCAATGGAGCTGCTTCTTTTGGGAGCTGGACAGAGTGACTGTGACCACAGATGCGAGTCTATTTGGATGGGGAACGCTGATGGGCTCCAGACTAGTGCAGGGCCAGTGGGCTGCCTCATACCTCTGACACAACATAAATTGGTTGGAGCTGAAGGCAGCACGTCTGGCCCTACAACACTTCAGGGCATTTGTAGAGGGCCGTCACATGCTCCTCCTGATGGACAATGTGGCCATGAAGCCCACATAAATCATCATTCTTGGGCTCTCTGGCTGGAGACCCTGAGGATTGGCACTTGGGAAGAAAGGCACCTGTCATCCCTGGTGTCAGAACATATCGCCGGCCTGTCCAACCACCAGGCAGATTGGCTGAGCTGGGTGACCCTGGACAACAGCGAGTGGCAGATCCACCCGAACCTTTTTTCAGGAGATCTGTCGGAGGTTCGGTGGACCTTTTTGCCACACCGGTGAACTCACACTTGCCAAGATTCTTCACCCGATTCCAGAGCCGGGCTGCAGAGGGCACAGATGCCAGATTGGAGAGGGCCCTAGTGGTTGTGGTAGCTCCTTATTGGCCCAGGAGGCCCTGGTTCACGGATCTAGTCCAGCTGTCTGTGGCCCCTCCATAGAAGTTTCCATGGGAGGAGATCGTCTTGTGCCAGGGGGTCTTGATTCACCAGGAGCCCCAGTGGCTCCATCTGACTGCCTGTCTCTTGAACGGCGACTCCTAAGGAAGGCCAACCTGTCCTCCAAAGTTATACGCACCATCGAGGCCTCTAGGCATCCATTAACAACCCAAATTTATAACTCCACCTGGGCTGCCTTCATCAGGTGGTGTTCCCCGCTAGATATTAACTCGGCCAGGGCCACAATTCCTAACATCCTGGATTTTCTGCAGAAAGGCCTGGATGATGGTCTGTCACACAACATCCTATGTCGACAGGGGGTGGCTCTGTCTTCGGTCTTGGGGGGTGTGGGGACTTCCTCCCTCTCTCATGTTCCCCTAATCAAGCCCTTCCTTAAGGGAGCGGCCAATCTCAGACCACCTCCTATCCACAGGTTCCCTACATGGGATTTACCCCTGGTCCTCAGGGCCCTGATGGGGCCCCCGTTCGAACCACTCCAGTTTGTTCATCTCAGATTCCTGTCCCTTAAAATAGCCTTTCTGGTGGCGATTATTTCTGCCCGTTGTATCTCAGAGCTGGGTGCCCTGTCATCCAAAGGTGACCTTTGCCATTTTCACCAGGATAGGGTAGTTCTTCGCCTTGACCCTACCTTTCTGCATGAACAACCCTTTTCATAGGGCACAGGAAATCATCCTGCCCGATTTTTGCCCGGGCCCTTCTAGTGATAGGGAGAGACTTTGGCATCATTTGGATGTTTGCCGCGCTTTGCGCATCTATCTCAGGCGGACTGGGGGTGTTCTCAGGTCAGGGGCTCTATTTGTCTCTTTCCAACTTGGGATGTTGGGAGCCAGGGTGTCTTTGGCCACAATTGGCTGTTGGCTGTGACAGGCCATTGCAGGGGCCTATGAGGCAGCGGATCAACCTATTCCGTCTGGGCTTATGGCCCATTCCACTGGGAGTGCTGTGACCACGGCGGTGTGGGCCACTAGGGCTCCATTTGAGTACATTTGTCGGGCCGCTACTTGGGCCTCCCCGACTCCTTTCATCTGACATTATCGCCTGGATGCGTTTGCCTCGGTGGATGCTTCCTTTGCTTCCTAGGGTCCTGCAGAGGGTGGCAGACAATCCCCTTGGGCCATAGGATTTTTTCCCCTCCCGGGGACTAAGCTTGGGTATGTCCCACACGTAACCCCTCCCTCTCTTCCACTGGAAAAAGAATGTTGGTCTTACCTGAATGTGTCTTTTCAGAAGAGAGGGAGGGGTTATGACCCACCCTAGTTAGGTTAGTTGGGGCCAAAGGGAGGACCAGGAGGTTCCTGGGAGTATTTTTGTTGGATTCGTTTTCAGACCCGTTGGTCGCCATCGAGGAAACTGGGCAAGGAGTATTTAAGAAGCTTTATCTCAGTCTTTGGACCAATCAGGCTTTGAGAATACCCACACGTAACCCCTCCCTCTCTTCCCCTGAAAAGACACGTTCAGGTAAGACCAACGTTCTTTTTGTGCACTTATTACTTAAATAAGAATAAAATAAGTACACAAAACAATAAAACAGCTACTTACAGAAGGAAGATGACTGTCCTTGTTGGCCTTCAACATCACTGACCAACTTGCTCCAATGAATGGCCTACACAAAGAAGAGACACAGAAATGAACTCTTCAATTGCATGCACTGCATCAGGATGAAACCAGCACACAAAACAATAAAAGAGCTACTTGCAGAGGAAAGATGACTGTCCTTGATGGTCTTCAACATCACTGACCACCTTGCTCCAATGAATGACTTGCACAAAGAAGAAAAAGAAAGGAGGACTTTAATTGGATACACTACATTAAGGATGAAACCAGTAGATAAAATATTCCCTAAAAACAATTTTAAAAAACATTTTCTATAAACAATAAATAAAACATCCTTTTAAAAAAAAACACTAAAAACACAAAGAAAAAAACCCAGTCATTTACCAGCAGGCAGAATCAGCTGCTCTTCTATGTAGTGGATGCAGGCAGGTGACCAGGCAGCAGGTAAGCTGGACTGGAAGGATACAGGGGCAACCCAGTCAGTTAGGATGCCTGGCATGGAGCCGAAGCAGCTTAGCTAGCCAGGTGAGGCTGGGGACTGGGTGGGGGTGACAAGAAAGGCCTCAGCTGAGCACCTTGCGTCTCTGGGCTCTATGCGAGCCCAGGGATTGGCTGCAACAAAGGCCCCAGCTGATCCCCAGCCTCACCTAGAGCGCACAGCTATCTTCCTGCCCCCCCCTCGAAGTCACCCACCGAGCGCCAGGCAGTTCTGTGCTCTAGGCGAGCCTGGGAATCAGCTGCAATGAAGGCCGCAGCCAATCCCTGGCCTCACCTAGAGGGCAGAGCCACAGAATGCTCCAGCTAGCTTCCTGCGCCCTCCCTATGCGCCCTGCAAAGTCTCTGGCTGAGTGCCATGCGGCTTTGTGTTCTAGGTGAGGCTGGGGATCAGCTGCAATGAAGGCCGCAGCTGATCCCTGGGCTTGCCTAGAGCACAGAGCCATAGAGTGCTCCAGCTAGCTTCCCGCCTCCTCCCCACGTGCCCTGCAAAGTCACCAGCTGAGCACCATGCAGCTTTGTACTCTACACGAACACAGGAAGAGTGCAAGGAAGACAAAGCGACTCCCTGGCCTCGTGTACAGTGGGAAGCCAGATAGCGCTCGCAGTAGCTTCCCCCACCCCCCCCAAGTGCCCTGTGAAGTCGCAGCCATAGACTTACTTACCTGAGGAGACAGCAGTAACACAGCAGGGCAGGCAAGCGAGGATCAAGTCAGCAAGGATCAGATCAGTGAGTGAGTGATGACATGAGAGCCAAACCAGGAAAAGAGGTAAGTGGGCCATCCACGCACAGGGCAAGCATGGTATGGATGGGGGGGGAGTGAGTGGTGACCGGATGGGTGGGATGATCGAGGGAGCAGCAACCGGGTGGGCTGGGGAGCGAGCGAGTGGCGACCCAGCAGGCTGGGTGACAATAAAGTTGTCAGCCTTGGTCAGGAACCTATTGGATTTCTCACTTGGTGAGGAATTAGATTTCCAATTGATGTCAGGGTAATTGAAGTCCCCCAATACTATTTTTTTTTAAATAAATGTTTTTTTTAATTTTAATTGTAACAAGTACAGCATCTTTCTTTACATCTGTAGAAAATGTATCAATCGATTACAGATCCTCCACGGTCAACAAACATAACTCATATTAACTCAAGCATTATTATATATCCATTTTCATTTGACTGTAATTATTATTTAAAAATATTAATACAAGTAATAATCTTAAACAATACCTGCCCACACCAGTGGGAAAAGAAAAAATCAAAAAGAAAAGACAAAAAAAAAAAAAAGACAAAAACGACAAAGGACAAGGCAGGAAAAAAAACAAAACACAGGTATCTATTATAAAAAAGAAGAAGTATATCAACTGGTTACAACATGTTTTGGTGCATCTCTTCCATTAACTCATATTAATTCAAATATCTTAACTCAAATGTTTACCATATTAACATCATTATACCTCCAGTTTTAATTACCTATCGTTATTTAAACATCCTTCATCCTTAGCTATGCCAAAGAATTAATCCATAACACATGCTG
The DNA here is from genome assembly GCF_051295495.1 of Thamnophis sirtalis. Taxonomy (NCBI): domain Eukaryota; kingdom Metazoa; phylum Chordata; class Lepidosauria; order Squamata; family Natricidae; genus Thamnophis; species Thamnophis sirtalis. The sequence goes on from NW_028261384.1 coordinate 54,094,203, forward strand.
ACATTTCATTTACTTACTTGTAAAATCCTCTATTAACATCAAATCCTCATATCCTATTTTAGCTGAACATCCATAATATTTAATTATATCATATATCATAACATTTTCCCAGTATTGATTAACATTTGATTGTATATATTTTATTTAGTTTTTATAATAGTGATAATTATTGTAATTAATACTCTTTATGTATAATCCAAAAATGTTTTCTCATATCCAATTGTTATTTATCATATCGACTCCACATTATATACATTACTATTAATATCAATTATTATTCAGCTATATTTGTTACAAAGAGAGCAATTAGGTTTAGCTAGATTTCAATTGTATTCTTCAATCTATCAGCCAATTCCACATTATATACATTACCATCAATATCAATTATTATTCAGCTATATCTATTACAAATTAAAGTAATCAGATTTAGCTAATTTTAAGTTGTATTCTTCCATCTGTCAGCCTGTGTCCCTCCAACAGCAAAATTTTCTCAATCCAATTGCCATTCGTTGGATAAATTTACCAAATGTTTTTATAAGCAAGTCCAGACAAAGATATCTTCGCACCTTTTGGCTCTGAATGTCAGTGATGAAATAATAATGTTGTCCCGGGCTTGTAAAACTTTTCAAATTGACTTTAATTCTCAAGGGTGGAGTTTTCATTTCTCCTGCACTCTGTCTCTTTAAATGAGTCTTCTTTATAGCTCCCCCCCTCCTTTCTTCCTCTGAGATAGACCAGACGCCATTTCTCACATTTTCCATTTGTATTTCAGGAACATTCAAACATTCAACGATCTCAGTTTTTCCTTCATATGTTAAAATCAGATGATCCAATTTTCTTTCCAATCTCTGAAAAGAGTCAAAAAGCTCTCGACATGCGGAAAAAAGAATCTGGAGTGAGACCTTAGAGGTATTTTCAGACGCCATGATGTGTCGTAGTTAGAAATTGCAAGTAAAAACACGCTGGAAACTGTGCAATCTTATCTGATCGTAAACACAGCCAAGTAATAAAAGTGTCAGATCGTGAAGGGCTAATTAGTAGAAAGTTTACGATCCACTTAGAAAGAGTCAGTGGGGAGGGCTGCCGAAGCATTCCTTGAAGCGTTTAAGAAATAAAGTAGCCACCAGCCATAAATCCATTAAAAAAAGACCAATTCGCCGCTAGATTCTTCTATTTTTTGGTTTCAATTAGCTTAAGCTTTTAGTGCGGACAGTCTCTCTTGAATAATAAAATCAGCTTACCAGATGACATCACTTCTGCCATTCTTAGGGGCAACCTGCAGTTTCAGTTAGCACGCAGCTAATCCAGAAAGGAATTGGCACGAGGGGTTAATACCCCCCCCCCCAGAGACTTTGCGAATGTCTCTGAGGTCCTGGGTCTCCCCTCACCTTCACTGTCGTCTCCGGGACAGCTAGGGTCCAAAAAACCCGTCCAAAAATCCTTCGGAATAGAGGAATTTCAGGAATAGCCTGAAACTCCGTCTTCTCACTGCTAAGCCCCGCCTTCTTCCTGAAGTCCCCCATTACTATTGTAGTGTGTTTCCTACATATATTTGTTAGCTGATTGGCAAAAAGTACATCTATTTGGGAGGGTGGGGCTGATGTCGCTACAACACAACATGCAATCTTGGAGCTCCAGGACTGATGTCAATATCTCTGCTGATGGGCAGTCCTTTTGGACCTAAACCGTCCTGTAGAGACAGTGATAGAGAAGGGCACGTCCTGCTGATCTCAGGAACATCGCAAAGTCCCTGATTGATCCAGGAGAAGCTCTTTTTTTCCGGCGAAAGAGAAGCAACCATTGAAGCTGCAGAAGTTTGGGACAGCCTCTGAATGGAAGAAAAGCAGGAGAGAGAGAGTGTGTCGAAATGTGAGACAAATTTTTATTATTAGAGAACACCCAAAAAGACTTAGAGTAAAATTAAAATTGAAGACAGAAGAGAGCAAGTGGCGAATTAAGCCTGTATTAAACTCAGTGTGTTATCTTTTTTTTAATTTTGCCTTTTTTATGGATGGAATTTTTACAAATGCCTCTTACTTTTTAAATTGGACTGATTTCTTTTTCCCCTCTTCTTCTATTTTTCCTCTTTTTCATATTTGTGGATTATGATTTTCTTCCTTTTCTTTCTACAACTGTCGACTGGATTGTTTGCTTTTAAGCATTTTAAGCATTTTTGCCCCTTTCCTAACTTCGGAATTTAAAGAGAGGGGTAAAGGCAGAGGAAAAAGAAGCAACACTGCCATCTAGAGGCTGGAGGCTTGGAAACATTGTTTTCTTTATTTCCTTTGAATATTCAATTCATATCTAATACTTCAAGGCTCTTAATTTTGTTTATTGAAAGATATAGTGGGAGGAGTACAGATTGTTTATGCAGGTGCTCTTCTGGAGAATTATCAATAGATGGACTGGAATGAAGAGAAAATCTTGACTTGAAAGATTATAGTGAACTTGTTTGAAACTTAACAAAAAAAGCTTTGGATGTTTTAGTGGCAGTGCTTACAATCTGGAAGAATGGTGCAATATGAAGAAGAAGAAAAACATTGCAAATGATTATGTTTGAAATTTAAAAAGTACAAATAAGTACAAAAAACAATGAAAAGAGGATGGAGAACCTAGAACAAAAAAACAGAAAAAATAGAGGGAAGAGTTGAGAATATTTATAAAATGATGATGAAATTTGAAGATAGAGTTCCAAAAATTGAAGGAATAAATGAACAAAGTGATAAGAAAATTGTTGATATTGGCAGAAAATTGAGCGTGGTTGGAAATGACAGGAGTGAAATCTTGAAAGGAGAGATTAACGAACTGGAACTCTATCTCAAACCCCAACACATGGAAGAAGAAAAGGGAGAAAATTTGGCAGAAAAAATGAGATAAAGTCTGGCAGAAGCACTAGTGAAAGGCAAGCAGATGGAAGGAACAGATGGAGGGCTTCGAGTCTTTACTAGATATGCAAGGAACAACAAGGTGCCAAGAGAAGTCCATATAAGACTTATCAAGAAAACAATCAGAATACAAATACCATAAATGGCAAGAGATGTAGGACTGCACTACTACTGGAAGGATGCAGGATGAAAAAATGAAATGTCATAATAAAAAATAAGTTAAACTTTGTTAAATTTAGACTATTATGTATAAAATAAAGTAATAATAGTTATAGCTAAATAAATGATTAATAATGATAATAATGCATCTATATATAGATAATTGATAGATAATATGATTGATAATATGAAATTTTATATAAATTATAAGGGAGGACTATGGAGAGAATGCTTAAAAGCTTTGTTATAAAAGATAAATAATTCTATATAGAATAAAATATAAAGATGTAATACTATTGGATGAATTCAAGATGATATAAATGCCATAATATAAATTTATCTTAAATTTAGAATACTTTACTGTTTTCTGTAATTCCAACTATAACATTCTATCTTCATATATTAATAGTTCAAATTCATCCTGTTTGTTCCCCAAATTTTGTGCATTTGTATATAGGCACTGGGTGTCTTTATTACTGACTCTGGATATGCTTGATATGTTTTCTATTTGGTGTTTAAGTTTGTCTTCCTTTTCATCCCTCCTTACCTCATTATTTGATTTGTTTTCTAGTGGTTTTTGCTTGGAATTAGTTCCTGGAGATTGGTCATTTTCCTCCCCCTCAATTTTAGTTTAAACCCTCCTGGTATGTTGAGACAGCTGTTTTCTGAAAACATTCTTCCTAGTCTTTGTGAGGTGCAGCCTATCCCTTGGCAAAAGCCCATCATAGAGGTAGTGCAGACATGGTCTAGGAATCCAAAGTTCTTTTGGATTACTCATGCACTTAACTCCTTGCCTAGCTGCTCATAATCACTCAATATTGTTTATGTTTTTTGTCATTTATCCATACCTATAGTAGTAGAAAAGGGTGGTAATCTGTTGGCCTAATTATTTTGGTTAGGTTCTCAGCCACATCCTTGATTTTTGATCCAGGGTGATAACATGCCTCCCTACATTGTATGTCTGGTCTGCAAAATGCTGGTTCTGTTCTTTGAGAATAGAATCTCCTATCACAATATCTTCTTTTTTTAGGGGGTGTAGTCTGGGGTGCTTTTCTGTTTATCCCAGGTGAGTTTGTTAATGTGACATTTTTAGGGATATTTGATGATGCCTCTTTTGCATCTGGGTCTGAGTATTTTCAACTGGGGGCGAAATTGACTGCTCAGTTTTAATGGGACCGCTTCTGATTGGGTTAGATTGGGCAGCAGGGGCTTGTTAGATGTAAGCTACTTCTTTCTTTGATAATTGTATTTCTTTCTATGTGTGACATACCTCCATTTGTCTTCTTCTAAGAGTTTATTAGCAGGGTCAAATCCTCCGGGAGTTATTTGTTCATTATTTGGTTCAATTTGGGCATAACTTTCTTGCGTAGATTGGAGTTTGGCTAGAGTTACCTCTAGATCCCTGACTTTTTCCTCTAGTACCGTAGTTCCCGTAGCTTACATTTAATGCATTTATAATTGGGTGTTCTTTGGGCATAAACACATACATTGAACATATATTACATACCACAATAGTATCACTCACCTGTTCCAGTAGTATCACTCACCTGTTACTTTGCTGATTCTTTTAAGAGTAAAAAGTTTTGTATCTTTTAAAAATCCTTTTTACTTCCTTTTTCTGCTTGTTTTTATACCTTGTTTTTTATTTTACTTGCTTTCTATTATTTTAGTTTTATTTATCCCTTTCTTCCAGAGGTAGATTGTTGATTCAGCCTGGTTCAGCCAAATTAGTATTGGAATTCAGGCCTGGGTCACAGAACCGTCAGCAACCCAGGCCTTCCATGAACCCAAACCAGTTCTCTTGCTGCTGCTTGGCCATCGTCATTTTGGATTTTAGTGTCTGTGCATGCGCAGTTCACTGTAAATTGTTCTGCGCATGTGCAGAGCCCACACGCACGTAGGTTGCAAACCGGCAGTAATGCTGGCAGCAACCCACCCCTGCTTTCTTCCCTATATTTTTAAAAAGTTTTTGAGCTCCAGTTCCCCCCATCTTATTAAGATTTGCCTTATTTATTTGTTTAATCTTTATTAATCCTATTCTTCCTTGATTTCTAATTTTCCACTCTTGTCCTTATTATTTGTCTATTTATTTATCTTTTAATTTCTGTCCTGAAATTATTTTTATTCTCTACCAGGGTCTTCCCTCTCTGCCTATTGGAACCTCAGGCTTAATTTGTTGCCTTCACTTCTCCAGCTATTGTTGTTCGCTGCTCCAGCCTCTTGTTGTTTTCTCTGCCAGCTCTGTTCTGTCCTTCAATGCTCGGGTCTTTTCAGCCTCATCTCTACTCTGGGCAGCTCTCTTTGCCTGCCATGCTGCTTTCCGGGCGGCTCAACTCTGCTCTCTGGTCTCCTCCACTCAGCTCCTCCATCGCTTTCCCCATTGCTTTCTGCAATGCTCTCAGGATCTAGCTCATATACTCTAGCTCACATGCTGCTGCTGGCTCTCTCTCCTCCCTGCTGCTCTGCTGCTGCTTTTTGCTCTGGAGTGTGGCTTCTGTTTGTTTGTCCGTCATGCCCGGGACACTGCAAACAGGACTGCCTGAATGGTCCCAAGTAAGCTCATCTCTCTTCCCTTCCTCCCTGCTGTTCTCTCACTGACTTGATGGTTCACAGCAAGTTCGCCTCTCCTCTCCTCTCTTCTCCTCCTCCCTACTCTGCTCTCTCACCGACTCGCATCTTTGTTCTCTGCTGGTCATTGCGCTGCCCTCAGTTGCTGGCCTCTCCATTTCACAGCTGTTTTTTCCTCCCTGCTCTGCAGCTGGCCCCACTTGCTCACCGGCTTGCGTCTTTATTCTCCACTGGTTGACTTTGTTGCCTGCAGTTGGTTTGTCTCTCTGCTCACCTCAATTCAATGGGCCTCCGGTCTCTTGGGTAGGCCTCGCAAGTGCAGCTGGGCTTCTCTCTTTTAATTTCTCCAATCTTCCTCTCCTTTTCCTTTCTCCAGTCTTTTGTCTTTTTCTATGACTTATCTTTCTCTCTCCTTCTACTCTTTTATTTTATTTTAGTAGCAACTTTTCTGCTCACTATGTAACTATGCTTACTCAATTGCCACCATTTTGGAACAAACAGAAAAGAGTAGGTGGACTTAATTACAGTGACCATTCATGCACTGTTGGAAGATCTGAAGGACTAGATTGGGAACATCCCCAAAAAACCTATGTAGTCCCTATGAGCCAGTACCATTTTAATGGAACAAAATGAATCAAATTACTTATATCTCTCCCAAAGCCATGGGAACCTGTTGTGGCCCAGCAGGTGCCATTGGAACTGCCACCAGACTCCAACAGCGAGGGGCCCTCTGAGTCGGCTCTGGAGGATGTGGAGGACCCTGGACAGGATTCCGACTCTGAGCAGGGCACAGAGAGGCTGGTTGGCCACTAGGAGGCACCTAAGCCTTGGACCAGTGAGGAGGAGACAAGGGAGAGGGAGCCGGAGGCCAGTAATGAGTTGTTCCTGGATGCACGCCATCGAAGAGCTACTAGGCATCAGGAACAATTACACAATTACAGGAGGTGATTGTACTCAGCTGGTGGTCATTAGGCTCCTCTCCAGACTATAAAAAGGCTACTTGTGCACAGGCCCCTCTTTGCAGAAGTCAACACAGAATCAAATGTCGGAGAACTTTGTATGAGCTTGGCAGGCTGGATTGCTGCCAAGCCTTATCTGTGTTTATTGCTGCCCAAGCTTGTCTATGCTGGGTTGCTGCCAAGGACCTGTCTGTCTGTTAATTAAATGCTATAATTTATCTCTGGCTCAGAGTGTGCTTTGGTGTGGAACGAGGGGGGTCAGAACAGATTGACTTCTGCTCAAGACGAAACTCCATTCAGCTACAATGGAGCAACTCCGTGCTGAGAATGCCCAGTTGGCTCAACAGATTGCTTTGCTGGCTGGTCAAGTCTCTCAGCTTCTGGGACCTGCTAACCCCACCCCCCAGCCACGAAGGAAGTGCCCAGTGGCTACACCAGACAAGTTTGATGGCAAACAAGCTATGTTTGCAGCATTCCTGGGACAATGCCAGCTGTTTATCAGCTTGAGAGCGGAGGACTTTCCCACTGACCGGACAAAGGTGGGATTTATCATCAGCTTGCTCTCAGGCACAGCTACCCGTTGGGCTACTCCACTACTATCTCAGCCTAGCCCTCTGCTAGATGATTTCCAGGGCTTTTGTAATCATCTCCGGCTGATGTTTGAGGATCCCATAAGGAAGAAACAGCCACCAGACTACTCAGGCACTGCAGCAGGGCAGTGGCTCCTTGCAGGATTATGTCAGCAAATTCCGGCTGCTTAGTCAGGACTCAGCTTGGAATGAGCCAGCCTTCATGGATACTTTTCAGGATGGGCTGTCCAATGATTTGCAGGATGAGCTGGTGAGGTGGACAGGCCACCGACGTTTGACGCATTGGTCCACTAGTGCCTCCAGATAGATGCCGGCTACAGAGGCGGAGGCCTCGCCGTGCATCTCAGGAGACTACTAGTGTGCTGGTCCCTCAGGAGACTGCAGTTGTCAGGGAGGAGCCCCTGGAGTTGGGTGCCGCCACACCCTGAGTGGCACACATGGAGATGGACAGATGGTGCACAGGGGGGGTTGTCTTTTTATTGTGGGGTTCTTGGACACCTAGCCACAGGTAGCCCTAAGAAGAGTAGGGGGGTTGCGAGGTCTGAGACCTACCCTTCAGCTCCAGAACAACGTGTCGGGACTCGGGCAGGGCCTGATCCGAAGGAAATGTTAGGTCGGGCACAGGCCGAAACAGAGGTGGACAGGCTGCCACAGCACATGGTTTTAGCAGCACACATCCTCTTGTCGGGTAGTCTACAGGGAATTCCGGCCCATGCCTTGGTCGATTCCAAGGCTACCACAAACTTTATGGATGTGGTGTTTGCTACAGCGTACAAAATCCCTCTGTGTCCGGTGTACCCACCGATGTGGGTCAAGACTATTGATGGACGGTTTCTTCTGTCTGGGCCTATCAGGGCCGTCACGCAACCTTTGTGCCTGATCCTCAGGGAGCACAAGGAGGCTATCCAATTTTACGTGGCTTTGGGCCTGCATTTCCCCGTGGTGTTGGGCTTGGCTTGGCTGCGGACGCACGACCCTCAGATCTACTGGTCGCAAAATTTGATCACATTCCCGTCCCTGCAATGCATCGACCACACCCGGCAGGTCTGTGTGGCCCAGGTACCCAGCTCACCCAAGGTGGATGTGCCGCCGGGTTTAGCGGACTTCTCAGATGTCTTCAGTGAGCAGGAGGAGGACCAACTGCCACCACATCGGCCTTATGACTGTCCCATTGACCTGGTATCTGATGTGAAACTCCCTATGGGTCATCTATATTCCATGTCTGAGCTGGAGTTGGCCGCATTGCAGGACTTTCTTGACAAGAACCTCACCCGGGGATTTATCCGGCCTTCGTCCTTGCCCTTGTCTGCCCCAGTTTTGTTCGTGAAAAAGAAGACCGGTGATCTGAGACTTTGTTGCGATTACCGGTGCCTGAATGCCATCAGGGTACATAACCGTTATCCGCTGCCCCTGATTCTGGAGTTGTTGGAGTGGCTCTGGGAGGCAACAGTATTCACGAAATTGGACTTGCGTGGGGCCTACAACCTGGCTTGAGTCAGGGTTGGGGATGAATGGAAGATGGCCTTTGGCACCCGATATGGACATTTTGAGTACACGGTCATGCCGTTCGGGTTGGCCAATGCGCCGGCAGTCTTCCAACATTTTATGAATGATATCTTCCGGGACCTGTTGGATCAGTTTGTTGTCATTTACCTGGATGACATCTTGATCTACTCGACGTCCCAGAAGGATCATCAACATCATTTGCGTCTGGTCTTGCAGTGACTCTGAGAACATCGTTTGTTCGCAAAGCTGGAGAAGTGTCAGTTTTGGCAGACTACCATCGAGTTCCTGGGGCACCGTATCTCCCCTGAAGGAATTGTGATGGAGCCGGGGAAGGTGGAAGCGTTGCGTAGTTGGCAACCTCCTCGATGTATGAAGGATGTGCAGAGACTCCTCGGGTTTGCCAACTACTACCAGACCTTCATCCCCAGCTTTGCTTTCTTGACCGCACCTCTCACTCGGCTCCTGCAAAAGAAAGTGCCGTTTTGCTGGGGGCCCATGGAGCAGCAGGCATTCATGGCTCTGAAGCGCGCTTTTACAAGGGAGCCAATCTTGAAGCACCCTGATCCCCATCATCCATTTGTAGTGGAGGCAGACGCATCTGACATCGTGGTGGGTGTGGTGTTACTGCAGGCTCACGCCCCTGATGGTACCCTTTCCCCTTGTGCTTACTACTCTCGGAAACTCAATCCTTCCAAGTGCAATTGCACCATATGGGAGGAGGAGTTGTTGGCTATCAAGGTGGCATTCGAGGCCTGGCAGCATCACCTGCAGGGGGCCAGGCATCAGGTCGAGGTCTGGATGGACCATTGGAATTTAGAGTTTTTGACCACGGTGTGTAAGTTGAACCAACGCCAGATCCGGTGGTCTCTGTTTTTTGCCTGGTTCAATTTTAAAGTGACGTACATCTCTAGTGTGCTGAATCAAAGGGTGGATGCCCTGTTTAGGAAACCGGAGTACTCTCACCCTGCTGACTCACTTCCACCCTGGACTGTTCTACCCGTTGAATCCTTCGCTGCAGTTCATGAACCCGTGGACTTACGTTCTCTGATACAGGATGCGCAGTGGGGCGATGAGTGGGTGGAGCAACGGAAGGCAGAGGTAGGGCCAGCTTCCCCGTGGACCTTTGATGATGACCTTTAGAGGTATCAGGACCGGATCTACATGCCCACAGGGGCCCTCCGTGGACTGGTTCTCTCCCAGGGTCATGACACTCCAGCAGCGGGACATTTTGGCCTTTTCAAGACATTACACGTGGTCTCCTGTACTTTCTGTGACCCCACTTATGAGATGACGTGCAGAAGTACATCATGTCGTGTGTACCATGTCGACAGGCCAAGTCAGCGACAGGAGCTCTTCCAGGTTTATTGAAGCCCTTGCCGACCCTGGACAGACCCTGGGGAGCCATGTCCATGGACTTCTTGACAGAGCTGCCTCCGTTGTCAGGGTTTACCATGGTCCTCATTGTGGTAGACATGCTCACCAAGATGGCGCATTTCATCCTGTGTTGGAGATTGCCGACAGCTCATGCCACGGCCCCCATGTTCATCCAGCATGTGTTCCGCTTGCACAGCCTACCTTACCAGGTCGTCTCAGACCATGGGGCGCAATTCACGGCCCAGTTTTGGAAAGGGCTGATGGCAGCTCTAGATGTCCAGGTGTGTTTATCCTCGGCGCACCATCCCAAAATCGATGGGGGTACGGAGAAGGTATTTGGGATCCTAGAACAGTACCTGCACTGCTTTGTGAATCAGCAGCAGAAGAACTGGGCGGAGTACCTGGCCATGGCGGAGTTTGCATTTAACAACTCACAGCACACCTCCACATGGACGACGCCCTTCATGGCTAATGGGTACCACCCTCGTTTTTTCCCTCTCACCCCGGTGGACTACCTGCTCCCTGCAGCACAGGACTTCCTCTCTGAGTTCCAGGCGGTCCACCAAGTGGTGCGCCGCTTTCTGAATCAGACGAAGGAGGACTACAAAAGGATGGCAGATAAGTCTCAACATGCAGTGCCTGAGTTGGCTTTGGGAGATTGCGTGTGGCTGTCCACGCAGCATCTTCCATCCCATCAGCCGGCTAAGAAGTTGGATCACTGGTATCTTGGGCCGTTTCCCGTGGAGACCATCATCAACCTGGTGGCCTATCTCCTGACCCTCCCACGCTCGATGCGAGTACACCCAGTGTTCCATCGCTAACTCCTGATCCCTGAGCAATCGGCTTGTCCTCTCTGCCAATGCTCTTCCCCCCAGCTGTCATCGTGTGAGGTGGACATGCAGCCACCACATGAAGTGGCCCGGATCCATGACTCGAAATGGCTCAAATGACGGTTCCAGTATTTGGTAGACTGGACAGACAAGGGGTCGGACGGGGGGACCTGGACCGATGCGGCGGACATGAATGCCCCTGCCCTGGTGTGAGCCTATCATGCGCAATATCCCTCAAGGCCACATCCCGAGCATCAGACCCGGGGGAAGGGCCCTGCGGTGAGGGATAGTGTTGTGGCCCAGCAGGTGCTGTTGGAGCTGCCACCAGACTCCGACAGCGAGGAGCCCTCTGAGTCGGCTCTGAGCCGGAGGCCAGTAATGAGTTGTTCCTGGATGCACGCCATCAAAGAGCTACTAGGCATCAGGAACAATTACGCAATTACAGGAGGTGATTGCATTCAGCTGGTGGTCATTAGGTTCCTCTCCAGACTATAAAAAGGCTACTTGTGCACACGCCCCTCTTTGCAGAAGACAACACAGAATCAAATGTCGGAGAACTTTGTATGAGCTTGGCAGGCTGGATTGCTGCCAAGCCTTATCTGTGTTTATTACTGCCCAAGCTTGTCTGTGCTGGGTTGCTGCCAAGGACCTATCTGTCTGTTAATTAAATGCTGTAATTTATCTCTGGCTTGGAGCATGCTTTCGTGTGGAACGAGGGGGGTCAGAACAGGAACCTATAATTCCTCACAAAATTACTACCAAATGATCAGGGCTGGGCAGCATTTTGAATTTGAATCCAGAAAATATGCTTCAGAATGTGCAAAAATTATCTATAGCAGCAGTCATTGGCTTCAAACTGATAGATATGACTGGATAATAGAAACCTTACACTTTTTAATAGGCATTTCATATACTGCTTTACTCAATAGAAGCAGAAAGGAAGACAAAAAGATTAAGGGCTTCTTGTAAAGATTTATGATCAGGCTATAACTTTTTATTTATCAAATTTATAAGATATCAGACTCACACAAATTACTTTGGGTAGTAAGTAATACAGCAAATAATTAAAAATAAAAACTAAATATGTAAAAATGTCATTATTAAAAAATATTTAAAAACCACAAGGCAAAAAAGAGATTAAATGTTAGCCAGGTCTTAAAGGAATTAACAGGGATGCAACTAATCTAATTAGTTGTTAGATATATATTAGAATATGTTATAAGGCAGATCCAGAGCAGAGAAGACCTTCCTATTGGCACCCACCAAGTATAATTCTCTAATAAGTAGATCCCATAGCATATTGATTCTGTCAGATATTATGACACAAGCAGATATAATTGGGGAGAAGCAGTCCCTCTGGAGTTTTTTTTCAGAAACAGCACAAATCAAAAACAGAAAAGATTAAAAGGCAACTGATTTCAAAGAATTGATAGTGGAAAATAACAAATAAAATCAGTTCATATAGGTGTGGTTATCTAGAGCTATTTCATTACTGATAGCCCATTGCTCAAACATTTTAACCCAAATTAATGACAACTCAAGAGGTGAGATTTGAAGAGTAGCCTGGGCTGTAGGAAAAGATGCAGCTAGTAGAATAAATTTCACATTTACTAGATGTTACTGGTTTTATTAGAGCCAAGGTGGCACAGTAGTTAGGGTGCAATACTGCAGGCCACTTCAACTGACTGTTATCTGCAGTTCAGCGGTTCTAATCTCACCAGCTCAAGGTTGACTCAGCCTTCCATCCTTCTGAGATGGGTGAAATGAGGACCCAGACTGTGGGGGCGATATGCTGACTCCGTAAACTGCTTAGAGAGGGCTGAAAGCCCTATGAAGCGGTATATAAGTCTAACTGCTATTGCTATTATTCATATCATGTTTAATTTGTTTTAAATTCACAAAACATTTTATTTCCTGCTCTGAAATCTACTGTGAAAAGTATATATTGAACTAAATAAATAAGTGTTATGTGGTGTGATGTGGTGGGTTTTAGATTGGTTTGCATTTATATTTTATGTTAACTGCCTTCATCCAGTGACGCAAATTGGTTAGAAACACTATCTTAATTGGGCAAAGAAGTTTTCCTTTGTTTATTTGCAGAAATGTATTTATATAGATCAAATGTTAAAGAAAATAATATATATTTTATTCTAGGAGAAAGCTCCACTTTAACAACTTAGAGCATATTCCCAATTTCTTTCTGATCATTTGCCCCCACTATGACTATATGCATATATTTATATTGTTAGAAGAAATTCCCTGTGTTCGTTTCCCAGCTGGGAAGAAATGCCAATGCTGAGAAGAAATAGACATGGAAGCCAGCTGTCAGAAAAAGCATCCTTTAATTCAGGAAGGCAAAAAAATGTACTGACACAGTTCTTGGCTTGCAAGCAGATTGGGTGTGTGACTGAACCTTTTATGCTTAATTCCCCCCCTTTTTTTTAATAAATGTTTTTTAATTTTAATTTAAAACAGGTACAGCATCTTTCTTTACATCTGTAGAAAATGTGTCAATCAATTACAGATAAGTTTTGGTACATCTCCACAGTCAACCAACATAACTCATATTAACTCAAGCATTATTATATATCCATTTTCATTTAACTGTAATTATTATTTAAAAATATTAATAAAAGTAATAATCTTGAACAATACCTGCCCACACCGGTGGGAAAATAAAAAATAAAAAAAAGGCAAATAAAAATAAAAATAAAAAATAAAAATAATACAAAGAAAGACAAAAACGACAAGAGACAAGGCAGGAAAACAAAACAAAACACAGGTGTCTATTATAAAAAAAAGAAGTATATCAACTGGTTACAACATGCTTTGGTGCTTCTCTTCCATTAACTCATATTAATTCAAATATCTTAACTCGAATATTTACCATATTAACATCATTATACCTCCAGTTTTAATTACCTATGGTTATTTAAACATCCTTCATCCTTAACTATGCCAAAGAATTAATCCATAACACATGCTGACAATTCATTTACTTATTTGTAAAATCCTCTATTATCATCAAATCCTCATGTCCTATTTTAGCTGAACATCCATAATATTTAATTATATCATATATCATAACATTTTCCCAGTATTGATTAACATTTGATTGTATGTATTTTATTTAGTTTTTTTAATAGTGGTAATTATTGTAGTTAATACTCTTTATGTATAATCTAAAAATGTTTTCTCATATCCAATTGTTAGTTATCATATCAACTCCACATTATATACATTACTATCAATATCAATTATTATTCAACTATATCTGTTACAAAAAAGAGCAATTAGGTTTAGCTAGTTTTCAATTGTATTCTTCAATCTATCAGCCAGTTCCAAATTATATATATTACTATCCATATCAGTCATTATTCAGCTATATCTATTACACATTAAGGTAATCAGATTTAGCTAATTTTAAATTGCGTTCTTCCATCTGTCAGCCGGTGTCTCTCCAATAGCAAAATCTTCTCAAACCAATTGCCACGCGTTGGATAAGTTTACCAAATGTTTTCATAAGCAAATCCAGACAAAGATATCTTCGCACCTTTGGACTCTGAATGTCAATGATGAAATAATAATGTTGTCCCGGGCTTGTAAAATTTTCCAAATTAACTTTAATTCTCAAGGGTGGATTTTCCATTCCTCCTGCACTCTGTCTCTTTAAATGAGTCTTCTTTATAGCTCCCCCCCTCCTTTCTTCCTCTGAGATAGACCAGACACCATTTCTCACATTTTCCATTTGTATTTCAGGAACATTTAAACATTCAACGATCTCAGTTTTTACTTCATATTTTAAGATCAGATGGTCCAATTTTCTTTCCAGCCTCTGATAAGAATCAAAAAGCTCTCTACATGCGGAAAAAAGAATCTGAAATGAAATCTTAGAGGTATTTTGAGACGCCATGATGTGTCGCAGTTAAAAATTGCAAGCTCTTTTTTTCCCCCACAGACTTCGAAGCACTTTTCTTAGTCTCTTGCAGGCTATGCAATCTTATCTGATCGTAAACAGAGCCAAGTAATAAAGTAATAGAAATGTCGAATCGTGACGGGCTAATTAGTAGAAAATAAATTTTACGATCCACTTAGGGAGAGTCAGAGGGGGGAGGATGTCGAGGAGTTTCTTGAAGCATTTAAGAAGTAAAGTAGCCACCAGCCATAAATCCATTAAAAAAAACCAATTCGCCGCTAAATTTTCCTATTCTTTGGTTTCAGTTAGCTTAATCTTTTAACACGGACAGTCTCTCTTGGATAATAAAATCAGCTTACCAGATGACATCACTTCTACCATTCTTAGGGGCAACCTGCAGTTTCAGTTAGCACGCAGCTAATCCAGAAAGGAATTGGCACGAGGAGTTAATACCCCCCCCCCAGAGACTTGCGGGTGTCTCTGAGGTCCTGGGTCTCTCCTCACCTTCACTGTCATCTCCAGGACAGCTAGAGTTCAAAGAACCCGTCCAAAAATCCTTCGGTATAGAGGAATTTCAGGAGTAGCCTGAAACTCCATCTTCTCACTGCTAAGCCCCGTCTTCCACCATGCTTAATTCCCCTTTGAAGCTCCTGCAGTTTGATGGGCTTATTTGTGTGCCTCTAGTTAAAGTGATTGTCCTGGATCCTGTCTTTCTGCCTTAATGGGTTAATCCTGTGCCACAATCTTTTTTTTTTTATAATTTTTTTTATTACATAGACAACATCACATAACAATAGAAAAAAAAAACAATGGGAAAAAGAGAGAAAAAAAACCCCATCATCACATACAATATGTCATTTGATCACAGGTGCATCTCTACTACGTTTATACATCCCATATCTCTCTGTTGTATATTTAATAAACACCACAATAACCTAGGGTTTAAAAAAAAAGAAAAAAGGGGGGGGGGAGACAAAAAAGAAAAAAAAGAAAAAAAAACCATCATCACATGCAGCATGTCGTTTGGTTACAATTGTTTTAACCTCTACATCTTCAAATAATATTTACCATCTCAAATATTTCATCTAATATAACTAAAGGCCTTATTTTCATTCTACAATATATATTTAGTTAACATTAGCATTATTTTTCCCCAGAGAGTATACTTCTATTTATTGTTAACCTTGCATTTCATACCTTCAAACAGAGATCTTATTCCTTCATTGTTCAACAAAGCATCGCTACCTATATATACCAGTTTTCATTTGTTCCCCTATTAGAATTACTTTATCAGCAGCAAAATATCATTATAATAAGTTCTTAACCTTATACATTATATCCCCAGACCTTATATTGATACTTCATTGTGTCATTATTAGATTATTTCACAGCATAATTATATCATCATTTACTTTTTTCAATTAAGGCATAAGTATATCATTTTTCATTTCCAAAGTTTTTTTTCCCCCTAGCCACCGATAAAACAATCTTTGTCTTTCCTATCCTGGGGGTTAATCTTGTCAGGGGGCAGGAAAAGGGGAGTTTTGTTTTACCTTGAAGAGTTTATTTTTAGCCTGATTCCACTTATCTTAATGGCTGTTTCTATGGTCAGCTTTATTACTTTTGTAACAGTCCTTAGCAGGATGCTCTGAGTTTTCCTTTAAGCTAGTGCTTCTTGGTTTTCTTAAAGGGGGAAAGGCTGGCTTCAATCTCTTGGCACAGTTTTCCAAGATTTTTGGTGCTGTGAGGTTTCTGGCACTTTTAGGGTATACTTTCCGCTATCACCCATTTTGTGCTAGGGCAAATATTTTTTCCCAATTATTTCGCCCTCAGCACAAACCAGAGTATTATCAGCTATATTTGATAATCATGGTCAATTTGAACCATCATTAAGGCAAACTGGTTTCTCTTTTTGTTGTGTTTTGTTGGGGCTGAATTGCAGGTCTTAAGGCAGCTCAGGCATTGGGTGGGGGGAGAGTACAATGACAGAAACAGCAAAAAAGTATCCCTTGGTTCATAAGGGGAGAATTTTCAACCCAGGAAGGTCTAGCAACCAGGGGAAAAGTACTGGAAAGAAAGTTACAGTATCCAATTTTCTAGGCCAATGATTTTCAGATGTTTGATGTCACTTTTTGTGAGTTGCCAGACAGGTTTCAAGCAAGCAGAAGCCTCAAAAGCCTTCACAGCCGTGGTTTTGCTTTAAATAACTACAGGCTGCCCATTTCAAGGGTTGTTTCTTGAACCTGCCCTAGCTCTTACTTTTGTAAGGCTAAATTGAGGTTAGCGAATGTGTAATCTAGGCTATTCATATTTTTTCAAATTACACATAATGAGTTCTACTGATGAAACAACCAGTGCAACATATCCTGCTTTATTGTGCAACTGGGCAACATCTCTTGTGAGTCACAATCAGGGCTTGGGTTTTGAAGATATCTTTTCTGCTATTTCTTCAGTGAGGAATTGCCTGAAGGGGCATGCCTAAGGTGACCAGACGTCCTGATTTCCGTGGGACAGTCACGATTTATAACCATTTGTCCCATGTCCCGGGGTGTTTTTAAAAAGTCCCGATTTTCTGGCTTCATGTTGAAAGCCCAGTGGATTTGCTTAAGAAATCCTAACCGGGACAAGACAAAAGACACCCTGTCTAATCCCTCTCTCTGTCTCAGTACTTTCATTGAAGATATTAAAACGTTAAAGCAACAAAACAGACCCCCTGCGCCCCTTTTACCTCATTTTATAAGAAAAAATGACCAAGTACCATAGAGCTGCAGGAAATACTTGGCTAGAGAAGCCGTGAGTGTTACTTCCTGGATTTTCCAGAGGGGAGGGGCACGGAGGTTGGAGGTCGGCTCATGTGGAAAAAATGGTGGCAAAGTTTCTTTGAAAAATATTTCCCTGACTAATTTCACCATTTTAATTTGCTCAGTTCTTTGTATTAACATCTATAGAGCTGGGTTTTTTTCTTTTCTTTTTTAATGTATTTTAAAATAATATTTTATTTAATGTGCATAGGATTTTTTAAAATAGTTTTATTCTGTGTGGATTCTTTTTTAAAATTGTCTTGGACTATTTAAAAAAAGATTCTATCCAAAATAAATTGAAGTGAAACCATTTTTAAAAATTCTATGCACAATACTTTGAAATATATTGTGCATAGAATTTGTAAAAATAATTTTACTTCAATTTATTCTGTGTGGATTCTTTTTTTAAATTGCCTCAGACTATTTAAAAAAAGATTATCCAAAATACAAAATACCAGCTGCAGTTATTCACTTAAGAACTGTGGCAAGAAAGGTGGTATAGTGACCAAAGTTACAATGGCATTTAAAAAGTGACAATTTTTCACACTTAGCTACCATTTTTCACACTTAGCGACCGTTGAAGCATCCTCATGGTCACATGATCAAAATTTTGATGTTTGGCAACAGATTCATATTTATGATGGTTTCAGTGACCTGGGGTCATTATGAGTCGGCCCTGGAGGAGGTGGAAGACCCTGGACTCTGAGCAAGGCAAGGAGAGACTGGTTGGCCACCAGGTGGCGGCAGATCAGAGGGAGTGTTCAGGAAAACACTTGTGAGTTGTTTCAGGATGCACACCATTGAAGGGCTATTCAGCGGAAGGAACAACTGCGTAATTGCAACAGATGATTGCGCTTAGCTGATGCTGATTAAGATCCTCTCCTGATTATAAAAGAGATTGTTTGTGCCACACCCTGTTTCCAGGTGTCAACATTCACTATTCAGAGAAACCAACTTGGAGAAGTGGTTTGCTGTGAGAAGTTTGTTTGCATTGCCTAGGTTTGTAAGACTTACTGCCAGAGTGCTTATCTCTTTGTTTATTTTGGGCTTGCAACCAACGAGAGTCTGGACTGATTAAAAGTATTCTTATTTACGTTTGCTTGTGGCTTTCATTCCTGGACGGAGAAGAGGAGTCAGAACAGCCAACCATCCTGATTTCCTGGTTTACCAGTGCAGCAGGAAATAGAACTCTTAGCAATTTAGTTTAAAAAAATGTGTTTCCATGAAAAGGGAGGTTGATGTTCAAAACCAGACTTCTTTGTGGCTCTTGCTAAACCAAATCATGAGCTACACCTGATCAAGTATAAACCAAAGTTTAATTGATATATACATGCTTTTAGCCATACCACACGGTTTCCAGTAGACCACTTAACTAAATATTCGTGCTGATTGGAATACACAGATCAAAATCTAGGACACAAGGAGAAAAAAATGCAAATAAAGAGGAACGTGAAAATTTAGTAATATTCAAATTCTCCCCAATCTTGGCTGTTTTGCTGCAAAACTGGGCAAAGATGATGTTATAACACAGAAGCAAGAAATATCCTCTGTTATTATCTCCAGATTTTGGAACAACATTCTATTAGAATAGGTTAATTGTGCAAATCCTTGCAAAGAAATGCTTTGGAAACTAGAGTTACTGTAGCTGTTGGAAAAAGATGTATCTGCTTTAACAATTTGAACAGAGATGCTCCATATTTGTTTCCATGCATTCTGAAATACTACTTTCAAAATATTTGCACATCACTATAATTTAGCTTATAGTAGGTGTAGGGTATTAGGTAGATTTTTTTTTTACTGTACCATAAACGTATTATTTCTAACCAAATAATCCGACAAGAAAAAAAAGATATCAGCTTGATTATACAGCCTAGAGCATGATTTATTATTATTTGACTTGGCTCTTCATTCTAGCCTCCACCTAAAGTATATTTGCACTTATCTCTTTTCAATATGACTCACTTTTATTCTTGAGAGGAAATGTAAGAGGTCAAGGTCAAAAACTAAACTGTAAAGAACAAATCAACAAATGCAAAATGATACACATACCACCAAGGCTGCCTAAAATGAAATAAATAATTTATTAAGTCCAGATGAATATATGCTAATAGAAAATGTAATGAGACTATTTATAATAACAGAAGATAATTTCTTACTATATCAGACAGCTGAGTTATGGAGATGTATTCTTTTCAGAAAATTCCCAAACAATTTTAACTCCCCTCAGACTAAAATCAAGGCAAACGATGACTGCAAAATCCAACTGTTTAGTTATCTATTGCTAAGCAAGAGTGCTTTGCAGCTGCCAGGAAACCTTGACATGCTGTCATTTCTATTCACTTCAGTAGCTTAGTGCACATATTGTCCACAAAATCAACATACAGGCTCAGTAAAGAGTTCAGAAGCTAGCCTAAAGGAAGAATAAAATGAACTTTTCAGAGAAGGTGGCTTGATTTATTAATTCATAGATAACTTGCTAAAATTCAAGTATCAAATGCTTTTAGTTTATATTTCACCTGCAAAACCAGATGAGTGGCAGTCAGAGCCATACTTAGGGAGTGCTCCAAGCACTATTCCTTTATAGTAAATTGAAGACTACTGGGTAGGAGACATTTTTGTATTCACGATTGCATGAATGCCTGGAATACCCATCTTTCTTTTTTAAAAAGAATATTTATTTTGGAGTTTGGCAAAAGATAGTAGAAAAACAACTTGCAACAAATTCCAATTCATTCTAAGGCATGAGAAGCATTAATTTCCTACTATACATTTTGATAAATGATACTTTTATTGGGTTTTTATACCGTTTTATGTAATCACAGTCAGTTGCCAAAACATTTTTAAACCTATTCTCTTTTGTGGGGTTCTTGGTGCTTGTGAGGTTGGTTGTATTCTTGCAATGTTTCATTACCAAAATGGGTAACATCATTAGGAAAATCTCACAATTCAATCCTGAATTCAAACCCCATAATTCAACTCTGGGGTATAAATATTCTCTTCTATTGGTTTTCTCTTTTATGAGAGTAAAATTAAGAAATGAAAGGGGGATTTTCTATGGCCATTCAAGCCTTCAGATAGATTAAAATACATTAATACTGCATTATGAATAAAATAAGAGCTTATGCCATAGCAGTTAGTAATCAGATGTGCTAAGTAAATTACCTTTACCAAGTGTCATTGGTTCCAAGTACAATGGAAAATCTTAAATAAATAAATACAGTTGCTCAATAATGGTAATAGATTTAAGTTGAAGATTTGTTTCATTAAATCTTATGTTCTATAGCTGAGAATGCATGCCTGGGATCCTTTTTAAAATATGTGTATTTATTTAAATGTAAATACTCTAAGCTCCAGGTGAATCTGGGCATCATGCATGTATGGAAGAAAAAAACCATAACCAAAATTACTTAGAGTGACTGAATGTCCACCTTAGTTCCCTATGCTATTAGAATGGGAGCCATATGAAACTCTGGGGCAGTGGTGGGTTTCAATTTTTTTTAGAATCTATTATGTAGGTGTAGCCTGTTTTGTGGGAGTGGCTTGGCGGTCATGTGACTGGGTGGGAGTGGCTTGGCGGTCATGTGACTGGGTGGGCATGGCCAACTTGGAAAATGTAGTGAAACTCACTTAACAACGCTCTAGCTTAGGAACCAAAATTTTGGGCTCAATTGTGATCATAAATTCTCTTTCTTTCTTTCTTTCTTTCTTTCTTTCTTTCTTTCTTTCTCTTTCTTTCTTTTTTTCTTTCTTTCTTTCTATCTTTCTTTCCTTCTTTCTTTCTCTTTCCTTTTTTCTCTTTCTCTTTCTTTCTCTCTCTTTCTATCTTTGTCTCTCTCTCCTTTTTTTCTCCCTCATCTCTATTCCTTCCTTCCTTACTTTCTCATGTATATCTCTCCCATTTTTTCTTTCTCCCTTCCCTCCCTCATTCCTTCCTTCTTTCTCTTTCTTTCTCTGTCTTTTCTTTCTTTTCCTTTTTCTTCCTTTCTTCCTTTCTTTTGCTCTTTCTTTCTTTCTTTCTTTCTTTCTTTCTTTCTTTCTTTCTTTCTTTCTTTCTTTCTTTCTAAATCACTCTAAGGTTTGATGAAAGCAGTCACAAGTTTAGGGTGAATTAAGTCTTTCTCCAAAACTTAAACTAGAATTCCAACAAAAACCTCTAAGTCAGCATCAAACTCAGGTTTTGACTTTTACCCAAAGCCCACCAGCTTCAAAAATTCGGGACAGACCAGATCTCTCCAGCTTAGATTTCCCAAATAGACCTGGCAATCAGGAAACCATGGGTGTGCCACCTCTGAACCCATAGCCATCCTTGATACTACAAAAGGACTTATTGATGCTCAACTATCATGGATTTTGGGAGAGTGGTCACCACAAGGGACGGAAGGCAAGCAAGGCTAGGAAGTATCAGAAAGGAAGGCTATGGGGATTCTCGGTCATCCAGGATGTCCCAAAGATGCTTTTTTCCCCCAAGAGGCAGCTGAACTTTCTGCTTTTTCTTTGAAGACCTTTCACTTGTCCTCCAAGAAGCTTCTTCAGCTCTTCCAGAAGCTTCCTCAGAGCTGAAGAAGCTTCCTGGAGGAGAAGTGAAACATCTTCAAAGAAAAAACAGAAAGTCCATTTGCCTCTTGGAGGAAAAAAAGCACCTTTGGGAGAAACGGATGAGGGCACCCGGTCCTAGCCTGTGCCCCTTGTGTCTGGGCATCCATCCCAAGGAAGGGCTCAACCCGGCTTTAAAAAGGGCCCATGCCCCACAGCCAGCCAATCTGCAAAAGTGCAGAGGAGGGCGGGGGGGATGTGCGTGACCTGCGTTCAAGACAAATCACACCCAAGTTCCCCAAATATAGTGCCCGGTCACAGGCGGGATAGGTGGGTGGCACTGGGCACTGTGGGCATGACGTACTCCCCCTCCCCCACAAAAAGTGTCCCCACCTTTGCATCAGGCAGTTTCTTCAACCCTCAGCTGTGATGCGCTTTTGCAAAATAAGTGGGTGGGTGGGCAGCCACTGTTGTTACTCATGTTGTTGCTGAGCTGCTGAAGAGCCATGCTCATGCTGGTGATCCAGAGGGCAGGGGGAAGAAGTTTCTCTTCTGCCTTACAACCTCCTCTCCTCCTCCTTTACCAAAAGCAAGATGCAGCTAGCAGAGAAAACCCCATGTGGCCAAGGTACCCCATTTTAAAGTTGAGCCCCTTTTTTGTGCCAAGCGGGAAGGGAGCCTAACCAAATGAGGAGGTGAAGAGTCGGGTGGAGGAAGGTGGAAACCCTAATGAGGGCTGCCTGCTGCCAACTATAAGCCAGGTTGATCAAGGGAGCGTGCTGCTGCAAGAAGCCATGCTGCTGCTCCAGGAGCTGCGTTGCTCTGCTGGGTTCTGGGGACTTCTGCCCCTTGTGCCGCACTTTGCAGCCACCGGCGTGGACCTCTATGGGGTGCTGGAAAACCTGGTTCTGGGAATTCCCCCCCAAAAAAGGACCGACCACCCATCGCTCCGGTTCTACCGTCCAGTCTCCAACCTCCCCTTTGTGGGGAAGGTTGTTGAGAAGGTGGTGGCCTTTCAGCTCCAGCGGTCCTTGGAGGAAGCCAGTTATCTTGATCCATTCCAGTCTGGCTTCAGGCCTGGCTACAGCACAGAAACCGCTTTGGTCGCATTGACCGATGATCTCTGGAGAGCCAGGGATGGAGGCTATGCCTCCATCCTGGTACTCCTTGACCTCTCTGCGGCTTTCGATACCATCGACCATGGTATCCTTCTGCGACGACTGCGGGAGGTGGGGGTGGGAGGCACTGTCTTACGGTGGTTCTCCTCTTACCTCTCGGACAGGTTGCAGTCAGTGTTAGTCGGAGGGCAGAGATCGACCCCTAGGCCCCTAACGTATGGGGTGCCGCAGGGTTGGGTCCTGTCCCCCCTACTTTTTAATATCTTCATGAAACCGCTGGGCAAGATCATTCGGCGGCACGGGATAAAATACCACCAGTATGCGGATGATACACAGTTGTATCTGTCCGCCCCGTGCCAACTCAATGAAGCGATGGACGTGATGAGCCAGGGCCTTGAGGCTGTTAGAGACTGGATGGGGGTTAACAAGCTTGTACTCAAGCCAGATAAGACCGAGTGGCTGCTGTGCTTCCCTCCCACTAATTGGCCAAGTGTTCCATCTCTCAGGCTGGGGGGGCCAAATACGACACCCCTCAGATAGGGTCCGCAACTTGGGAGTCCTCCTGGACCCACAGCTGACTTTTGAACACCATTTGTCAGCTGTGACCAGGGGGGCATTTGCCCAGGTTCGCCTGGTGCACCAGTTGCGTCCCTACCTGAACCGGGAGGTTCTCACAACAGTCACTCGTGCCCTTGTGACCTCTAGGCTGGAGTACTGCAATGTGCTCTACATGGGGCTGCCCTTGAAGAGTATTCAGCGACTTCAGCTGGTTCAGAATGCAGCCGCGCGAGCGATCGTGGGTGCACCTCGTTTCACCCACGTAACACCTATCCTCCGCAAGCTGCACTGGCTGCCTGTTGATCTCCGGGTGCGCTTCAAGGTGCTAGTTGTCACCTACAAAGCCCTTCATGGTATTGGATCTGGGTACTTGAGAGACCGCCTACTGCCAATTACCTCCACTAGGCCAATAAGATCCCATAGATTAGGCCTCCTCCAAATTCCATCAGCCGGTCAATGTCGACTGGCAACTACCCGGAGGAGGGCCTTCTCGGTGGCTGCTCTGACCCTATGGAACGAACTCCCCGTGGAGATTCGTACCCTCACCACCCTCCAGACCTTCCGCATAGCCCTTAAAACCTGGCTGTCCCGACAGGCCTGGGGCTAAAGATTTCAACCCCACCCGAATAGTATGACTGTTGCGCTTTTTAACGATGTATTGTCTTCATGTGTGTAACTTGTTTTGTCCTTCCCTCCCCCTGAATTGTGAGCTGCCCTGAGTCCCCTCAGGGAAAAGGGCGGCATACAAATAAAGTATATTCTATTCTATATTCTATTCTATTCTTGCGGCTTTTGGGGGTTTTCTTTTTAAAAACGCCTCTCCAGACGATCTTGAAAACCTGTGAGGTTGCTTTGAGAGCAGGGCAGACGGGCAGCATTCCCCCCTCCCCAGGCATCTGCAACCTCAGAGCCTGCAGCAACTTGCCCAATAAAGGCAATTAAGAGCTTCTCACACTCGTGAGAAGATTTTCTTTACTGTGCAAAGTCTTGCTTTAAGGCTGCAGGCACACAGGGATGAGGGGGAATGCTGCCCGTCTGCCCCCTCCCAAAGCAACCTCACAGGTTTTCAAAATCATCTGAAGAGACGTTTTTAAAAGAAAACCCTGAAAAAGCTGCAAGATCTGGAGAGACGGTTGATCGGTATTTTTTTGGGGGGGGGAATCCCCAGAACCAGGTTGCCCAGCACCCTGAAGAGCTCTGCACTGGGCTCCAGAGGCTGCAAAGCGTGGCATGAGGGACAGAAGCCCTCAAACACAGCTGGGCGCCTAAGCAAAGGAGGAGATGGAGAGCTGGGTGGAGGAAGGGGGAAACCCTAGTGGGGGCTGCCTACCACCAACTCGACTCCACACAGAGCGGGCTACAGAGGGTGCCATAAGGCAGGTTGATCAGGGTGGTGTGCTGCTGCAAGAAGCCACACGTTACTGCTGGAGCTGCGTTGCCATGCTGGGTTCGGGAACTTCTGCCCCTTGTGCCGTGCTTTGCAGCTGCCAGAGCCCTGCACAGACCTTTTTAGGGTACTGAGCACCTGCAGCCTGCTCTGCATGGAATTGAGCTGGCAGGCAGCCCTTGCTAGGATTTCCCCCTTCCTCTGTCCAACTCTCTGTCTCATCCTTTGCTTAGACTCCTGGCTGGGTTCGAAGGCTTTTGCCCCTTGTGCCACGCTTTGCAAGCATGGTGAGGCGGGGAGAGAGGTCAAGCAGCAACTAGGTGGGCGGGGGGAGCGAGCTGGGGGAGAGGCCAAGGGAGGGAGCATTACGGTACGGTGCCACTGGACCAAAGGGTACAGAAAGGCACAGTAAATTTCACCATCCGGTACGCTCATCTGATAGATAGCATTGTTGAACTGAAAAGACCCAGAATACACCCATGCAGAATAAACGAAATTAATATTCAATCCACTGACAATTATTTTAGTTCCTACTTATGGGACTCACTATCGGTGGTTCTCCTCCTACCTCTTGGACAGGTCGCAGTCGGTGTTGGTTGGAGGGCAGAGATCGACCCCTAGGCCCCTTAAATATGGGGTGCCGCAAGATTCAGTCCTGTCCCCCCTCCTGTTTAACATCTACATGAAGCCACTGGGTGAGATCATTCGGCGGCACAGGATAAAATAATACCAATATGTGGATGATACACAGTTGTATCTGCCCGCCCCGTGCCAACTCAGTGAAGCGGTTGACATGATGTGTCAGTGCCTGGAGGCTGTTAGGGTCAGGATGGGTGTGAACAAGCTTGCACTCAATCCCGACAAGACCGAGTGGCTGCTGTTTTTCCCTCCCAATAATTGGACTTGTATTCCAACTCTCAGGCTGGGGGGTGAAATTATACGCCCCTCAGACAGGGTTCGCAATTTGGGAATCCTCCTGGATCCACAGCTGACTTTAGAGCATCATTTGTCAGCTGTGACCAGGGGGACATTTGCCCAGGATCGCCTGATGCACCAATTGCATCCCTTCCTGAAGCAGGAGGCACTCAGAACAGTCACTCACGCCCTTGTGACCTCAAGACTGGACTACTGTAATGCGCTCCACATGGGGCAGCCCTTGAAGAGCATTTGGAGACTGCAGCTTGTCCAGAATGCAGCCGCGTGAGCGATTGTGGGTGCACCTTGGTACTCCCACGTCACACCTATCCTCTGTGAGCTGCACTGGCTGCCTATTGGACTCCGGATGCATTTCAAGGTGCTAGTCATTACTTTTAAAGCCCTACATGGTATCGGACCTGGGTACTTGAGAGACCGCCTTCTGCCAATTACCTCCTCACGACCGATTAGATCCCACAGATTAGGTCTCCTCCGGATTCCATCAATTAGCCAGTGTCGATTGTCGACCCCCCGGGGGAGGGCCTTCTCTGTGGCTGCTCCGGCCCTCTGGAACGATCTCCCCATGGAGATTCGGACCCTCGCCACCCTTCAGGCTCTCTGCAAAGCTGTTAAAACCTGGCTGTTCCAGCAGGCCTGAGGGTGATGAGTTCCGAGCCCCACTCAAATTGTTGCGACTGTTGATGAGTTTTTAAGCTGTTTGTATTTGTCTGTCTTTTCATTTTTTGTATTTCCCCTTTCCCCTATTTAGTTTGTTAGCCGCCCTGTCCCCTTGGGGAATAGGGCGGCATACAAGTTCAATAAAACTAAACTAAACTCACTCAAGGTTACTAGATTTCCAACAGTCAAAATCAGAACATGTTAATTTATATAATGTTAGTAGATATAGTTCATACTTTTTTTAATGAAAATTATCAGTACTTTTGATCAGTGACGTTATCAAAGTAAACAAACCCATGTGCTGATTACATCACCAGATCATGCCCATAAGCGGAAGTGACGTGCACAGCCGCCACCCTCTGGATGTGACATGCATAGCCTTCCTCCCTGGCTGGGATGTGCATAATTGACCGGACGTAGTGCAGGAATCACAAGGTCATAACCCTAGCCGGATATGTTGTATTGGCCTAAGCCCACCATCATGGGCTAACAGATAAGGTGTTGTGCAATATCCTAGCCCTATTTTTTCAGATAAGACATGTTGAAACTTACCCCATCATGAAAGATGCCAAGACTCTGTGTACATGATTAGTTAACCCTAGATTAATTCTATGGACATTCAAGGGGGGAGGGGGGTTATGAAATAAAAAATGTTTTTTATTTGTAATCATTCTCCTAAGGGCTGCATTTAAATCCACTTTTTTTCCCTAGAAGGTATTTATTTCTAGGCAATGCTGGTTTTAATTTTTGTGGAGACGGGTCTGCATTTAACCATTTTTTCTCTAAAGAGTATTTATTTCTAGGTAGATTGAAGCCCACCTGCAGGAAAAGACAAGGAATATTAACAGGAATTAAAATGTTCACAATAGGCAACCCGCCAGGTTGCATGCAGGGGATGCCTTGTTCAGGCATGCCTGGGAAATGCCCGGGGGCATGTCACACCCACCTGCCAACCTTACCCACTGTGATTCTGGGCATGTGCAAGAGACATGTGTGGGACATGCCCAGGCATGCCTTACCCACCCACCCACCCAGCCCACTCCCCTGTGATTCTGTGCATGCGTGAGAGCCATGCCAGGGGCATGCCTGGGCATGTCATACCTCCCATGATTCTGGGCATGTGCAAGGTTCACTTGTCATTACAAGAGCTGGTTAGTTTGCCTTAATTTCAGCAGTCTCTTGAAGATGGCAACCTCAGATGGAGATTTGTTTGATATAAATTTGACCCCCAAACCTCCCAGTCATGGGCATAGAATAAGAAAAAGACCTGGCTACAATGATGAGAATGAACTTATAAAGCCTTGTTATTGCAGGTTCTGCAAAATATCAAATGGTAAGTCAATATAAAAATTAAGAAAACAGTATTTTTGATTTAGTTGAAACACCTCAATCTAATTCTACCTTATTTCCTGTTTTAGAAACAGTGGAGCCTCAAAATGTCAGCATGCCGCAAGTTCTGAAAGCGTGTGTTATTAAAATAATACATCATTGTTTAATGGGATGTTTAAAATCAGACGATAATGTGGATGGAAACTGTGAAACAGAACTTATTAACAGCTTATGTATTCAGCTTTCTATGCCACATGTTCTCTGGGTCATCATCAGTATTACTGACAAAGTGAATAAATTTATTTCATACTTGGTGATCTCAAGACATTCATACAGTGTATTGAGAAGAGTCATAATCCGCTGTCATAAATGTCAAAGATTGAAGCTGAATTGCCATTGGCTCTGAAGAGGATCATATGCCAGAGTGTATCAGAAATTAATTACAAGAAACTGTTAAAGCTATGAAATTTATAATAAAATGTGCTTTACAAAACACATGAAAGGTGTATTATGGTTTTTTTTTCTTTTGGTGACCCTTCTGTTTAACCTTGTCAGATGTTAAATACAGAGATACAGTTTAATTAAAGCTCATGTGATATTATTCATTCAGGATTTCCTATGCTGGTTGCGGGGGCCTGGCCAGTGTTTGCAAAAGGTGGAAGAACTCCTCTTTTCTGATGTGATTAATTTGTGATGTCACTAGGGTGTATAAAAGTAGGGGCCGATACTTGTCTAGTCATGTTTACTGGTTTCTGGCATAACCATACCTCTGGAGCAATTTGAACTGCTAAGAAGACCCCTATTCAGAATGGAAGCTACTATTGTAAGTAATTTTATGCCTAATTTTGAAACACTTAGATGCAAAATGGTTTTTATAGAGTTCTTGTCTGCCTGCTTGCTTGTTTGATTGATTGAATATTTTCTTTCACTAGAATGAATGGACAGATTCAGAATGTTTGATGGGGGCTACAATTGTAAGTAGTTTTATGGCTAATTTTTTTTGAAACACTGACCCCTCTTAGATGTAAAATGTCTTTATAACATTCTTGCTTTCTTGCTTGCTTGTTTGTTTGTTTGACTGCTTGCTTGTTTGTTTGTTTGACTGTGTTTTTTTTTTACTAGAATGAATTGACAGACTCAGAATGTTTGAGGGCATATGAAGGTATTTATCTTTCATACTTTCATATATTTAGATTCTTATAAACATTCTGCAACAATTCTGACTATTGTGGGAGGGTTTTTTTTCCTCCAGAATGGGAGGATGATCAGCCATTCGTGGATCTCACTATTCCCGCAGAACCCCAGGGGTCCCAGCAAAACATGACCCCTCAGCCTTCCACAAGCCACACAACACGAATGATATTAGGAGGTATAAAATCTAGCATTTTATCCAACTACAACTCTATTAGTATTATTTTTAGAAACTAAAGATGTGTGTGTGCATGTGTGTGTGTGTGTGTGTGTGTGTGTGTGTGTGTGTGTTTATGTGTGTTGGCATTATTTTATTAGGAATGTTGGTGATAACTTTTTATTTGTTTGCTGGTTTGTTTAACCAGAGCCGTTTTGCAAAAAAGCAAAAATGCATGGCTCCAGACTTCCTGCATCCCCAGCAGACAGTGTTAGTTGTGTTTCTATGATTGTCTCTCAACCAGAAGAAGATACATGTCATTCTATGTCCAAGCTACAATCCCCTAGCTTTGCAAACTCTCAGAATATGAACAATGTTTATCTGGATATGGTGCAGGCATGGGAGAATCCTATCCGAAATTTCAGAGCTGTGGAATACTATCAGCGATACAGATTTGTTAATCTTGTCCAAATCCGATCTTTTGTAGTTGCTATAGATGCTATTCATAATGTATTACAGATTCTTTTGAATAATGTAGCTATAAACAAAGGCCCAAATGATTTTGTTCAACTCCGGTTGGATGCAGAGGGGTTAAACCATCCTCTCTTTTCTCTTAGGAAGTGTGTGAATGATTTAAATGCTGATGATTTTCTGACCAGTGTTGAAAATCTGCTTCAAAGTAAGGCTGAGATATTGGGGTGGTGTTAATTTGCAATTAGTGGTTACCAATGTGAAGAACAAGGGAAGAGGGCTTAGGAAGTTAAACACTATGCTGCTCACCAGAGTACTAGAGAAAAAAAGACAGCACCTAGTAGATTTCAATGTGGAAGGTGAATTTCTTTGTTTTGCTAGCTGTTTACTCTGTCTGATTGGTGGTGATGTTAGAAATCAAGAAATTATTACCAGGGCCAGGGAACTTCACAGCAGACTGGGTATTTCCACAGAAAACAGGATTGACTTTTCTCAGATACACATCTTTGAAAAACACTTAAGGGTCACTATAAAGATCTTGTTTTATATGCAGAATGGGTGGCGTTTTTTGCCACAGGTCGCGTGCAGCAAGAAAAAATAGTATTTATATTATTACATGACAAGCATTAATATGGCATCAAAAATATCAAGGGCTTTCTGGGTGAACGCTATTTCTGTAAATTCTGCCACATGCCTTGCCACCACAAATTTAGTCATGGCTGTCAATATATTTGCAGAACTTGCCTAAAGCAAGAATATCAGCAGGTTGAGGCGGAGAAGATGCGCTGCTGTAGGTGCAAAGTGCCTTGTCGGTCTAAGGAATGTGTTGAAAGACACACACAACTCGCTAAGGAGGGAAAAGTTGACTGTAAGTATAAAGAATATTGTGAAACATGTGGGGGGTTTATGTCTTTACCCCCCACAAAAAGTGCAAGGAAGTCAAGTGTGGGCAGTGCTCTGAGAAGGTTGAAAGCTTGGAAGGTCATTTATGCTTTCTAAAATCGTTGGACTGACCACGAATTGGCGAAAGATACATCATTTATTATTTTAAATGCTGCCAAGAAACAGGCACACGTATACCTAATTATACATGCACCAGGGATATGTTGAAGGATGAGGATGATAAAGATTTTGTGAGGTGGGATTGTTATGGTGTTAGATGCCTGGAGGAGTTTGTAAAGAAATTTATAAATCATAAGTTTAAAAGATGTACTTTTATCGCTCACAACTCCAAAGGTTATGACAGGTACCTAGTACTGAGGCAGCTGATCCATGAAAAGGTTAGGGTTCAACTTATAAGTCAGGGGGGGGGGAACTTCTGTGTATTACCCTTCCAGATTATAAGATTCAGTTTATTGATTGCCTCTCATTTTTACCACTTAAATTATCCAAATTACCCAAAGCTATGGGGTTTCAAGGCTGCAAAGGATATTTTCCGCCACTTGTTCAATACAATGGCCAAACAAAACTATGTGGGACCACTCCCTGAAACCAAGTATTACAGCCCAGAAACCATGGCACACTGCTAATAGAGGTACTGTGTTTAAACTAAAGAAAGCCCTGACTTACTATTGCAGAGAGGATGTAGATATATTAAGAGAGGCCTGTATTCGATTTAGGGATCAGGTGATGAAAATGACTGAGCGTGAGCACCACAGTGGAATCGCGGGGGGGGGGGGTATTGTTGAGGAGATTCAATGCATTGACCCCTTCCAATATATCACATTGGCATCTGTTTGCATGGCGCAGTACCTGTTCATGTATTTGAAAAGAAATACCATTGCTTTAGATCCTTTGGACTATTATCACAATACGTAGAAAAGGTATTCAGCTCCAGAGATGCAGTGGTTGTTGCATATAGAGCACACTGAGAAGATCAATATTCAACATGCTCTGAAGAGCAGTGAAAAGAAAGTGGGCAAATATTTTTTGGATGGTTTTGCTGTCATAAATGGAACCCCCACGACTTTTGAATTTCACGGCTGTTTTTTTCATGGGTGCCCTGTCTGTCACTCTGAAAGAGACTTCAACAAATTACTTCATTCAACATATGGTAGCCTGCACAACCATACTAGGATTAAGGAAGAGTACCTCAGGGCACAGGGTTATGCTGTGTGCTGCATCTGGGAACATGAATGGCGGGCTATGGTGAAGGATGACACCTCTTTGAAGCAGTTTCTAGTTGAGAATAAGCTCCCAACTCTTTTGAATCCTCGAGATGCTTTTTTGGTGGTAGAACAAATGCTACATGCCTGTACTACAAACCAAAACCTGGTGAACAAATCTTATACTACAATTTCACCAGTTTGTACCCTTTTGTGAATAAGACCAAGGGGTATCCAATTGGGCACCCTCAAATCATCTATCAAAACTTTGGGGACATAAAGCAATATTTTGGGTTAGTCAAAGTCAAAATGTACTCGCCAAGGAATCTCTATTTCCCAGTCCTACCTCACAAATCAGGGGGCAAATTAATGTTTAGTTTGTGTGCAACCTGCACAGAAAAACTGCAAACCTCCCCCTGTAAACACAGTGATGAGGAAAGATCTCTGACTGGGACATACTGTTGAATTGAATGTAGCCTTAGAAAAAGGTTATAGAATTGTTGAAATCTACAAGATCTGGCATTTTGAAAGAACATCAAATGAGCTATTTTCAGGATATATGAACATGCATCTCAGGCAGAAACAGGAGGCCAGTGGTTACCCTGACTGGTGCAAAACAGATCAGGATAAAGAGCAATATATTCAGGATTATGAAAAGATGGAAGGTATTCGCTTACAACGTGACCACATTGAAGTAAATCCTGCTAAAAGACAGATTGCCAAACTCTTTTTAAATTTGCTGTGGGGCAAGTTTGGTCAGAGTACCAATCACCTGACCACATCCATGGTGACAAACCCTGAGGATTTATTCAAATATCTTTTTGTACCCTATTATGATGTTTCCTCATGTGAGTTTGTGGATACAGAGACAGCCGTCGTGACATGGAAAACAGCCAAGAACCACCCCACCAAATCCACATGCACTAATATATTCATTGCCAGCTTTACGACCACTTATGCACGGCTGGAATTATACAGACTACTGGAGAGGCTGGGTGATAGGTGTCTGTACCATGACACTGATTCAGTCATCTTTGTAAGTAGAGAGGGGGCGTGAACACCCCCTTTGAGTGATTATTTAGGACAACTGTCAAGCAAAATTCCACCAAACACTACGATAACAGAGTTTGTTGCAGCCGGCCCCAAAATGTATGCTTATGCTTTGTCCAACAGTGAAGCCGTGGTAAAAGTGAACGGAATCACACTAAATTGTGGTAATAGCAGTAAAGTTAACTTTGACAGTTTGAAAGATTTGGTAGATCATTATTGTCTGTCTGATGCAGAGAGAAAAAAAGAGATCAGGGTAGAATAGTTGGGGATTTTCAGGGTTAAGAAACAGTGAACCCTAGAAACGAGGGTCCTCCGAAAAACTCTAAAAGTAGTGTATAATAAAAGGTTATTAAAGAGTGAGGATTACTGTACACTGCCTTACGGCTATTAAGGATTATGGAAAAAATTGCACATTTTGTACACCCTTTTTCCTGTATTATAAGTGGACCGTCCAATTCTGGCAAATCTTTTTTTATCAAACAAATGTTAGAACATGGCGATGGGGTATTGTCTCAAAGTCCTCAAAATATTGTATGGTTTTATAGCTGTTGGCAACCTCTGTACAAAGAACTGCTTAATAAATTCCCTTATATTAAGTTTATGGAAGGTCTTCCGTCTTCTTTTGAAGATGATGTTTTGTTTCTGCCAAATCAAATAACTCTAGCTGTGATAGATGATCTCATGGAACCTGCTGGTGACAGTGACCAAATAGAGAAGGCTTTTATACAGTACGTTCATCACAGAAACCTGAGCATTATTCTCATACTACAAAACCTGTTTTTTTCAAGATAAGAAAATGAGGACAATCGCTCTGATTTCCAAATATTTGGTTTTATTTAGAAGCCCCCATGATCAAATGCAAATTATCACACTGGCCAGGCAGATGTATTCCACCAACACAAAGTATTTTTTAGAAGTATTCCAAGATGCCACTCACAAACCACACGTGTACCTATTAGTAGATTTGTCAGCCACCACTCCAGAATCCTATAGACTAAGAACAGGACTCTTCCCCCCTAATTGGCCTACTGTTTACACCAGTGGTAGTCAACCTGGTCCCTACCGCCCACTAGTGGGCGTTCCAGCTTTCATGATGGAAGGTAGGGGTTTGCTATAACTCTGCTTTATAAATTTTATAAAGTAAAATTATTTCCCTACTTTATAAATCACCATTAATATGGAACTGGTGGGCAGCTAGAAAATTTTACTACTAACAGAGTTACAAAAGTGGGCAGTAGGTATAAAAAGGTTAAGTACCTCTGGTTTACACAATGAAAAAGAAGAGTAAAAAGTTGTAGCCTGGTTATCTTAGCACTAGTTCGTTTAAGATGTCAGAGAGATTACATAGAAATTGGGAGCTTTTAAAAATCTTAGTAATGGCTGGACCAAGACAGAGAAAAGCCATCTTATACAATGCTAATAATGACCTGGTGGGGTCAATAGCAGAAATAGCACTGAACACCCTAAAAGGAAATCTTCCTCTGAAACCTTCACAATTCCGGTCTCTAAAGAGTAAGAAGGGTGTCATTAAAAAGCTGAGTGATAGTAAGGTTTCACTGAAAAAGAAGAAGCAGATCATACTTCAGTTGGGTGGTTTTATAGGTCCCTTACTAGGGACGGCTATTCCTCTGTTGACTAGTTTGTTAGCAGGATAAACCATGGACCATGCCAAGAAAATGTATCTGGTGTCACGTCATCAGATGGAGCAGCTACAGGGTAGGACATCTAATATGGGGACTACCGCCACTAACCGGTTGGATGATGAGATGTGCAATATCCTTCAGAGGCATGATTTGAATGAGGATGACAAGATTAAGCTCTACAATTCTGTACTGCAGAGGTATCTAAGACTGACCAGGCAAAATGAGTCTGAAAAGGACAAACTGAATCTCATTTATCCACCGGGAGAGCCTCAGCCACTTCCAACATTACCAGAACAGCCACCACATCCAACTCCACAGGACACAGCTATGGATGATACCCTAAGCGGTGTGAGCGCTCGTTATAGGAAAAATGCAGAACTTTTGCTGAACAAAATGAAACAACACCAGGACGTCTCAACCTGGGATGGTCACGGTACCTTTTTATACAAAGGTATACCTATTCCTGGTACTAATATTTTAGACGTGGTGAAAGGCGCCTTGCAACACTGAGCCCCTACTGAGAAGTGGAAACCTAAAGGATGGGATGATTTTATGAATGCTATGGCTGAGGTGAATGTTCCAACTTCTGTGTTGGGGTCTACTGCTGTTAAAGAGTAAATAGAAAAGTTGAAAGATACTCTGGTTGTTTAGGATGAAACTGCTGCTAGCCCTGACTCTGTTATGACAGCACCTTTTGGGGCTCAGAAGCTTATGTTTACAGGCACCCTTATGTTTACAGGCACCCATTAGCTCTTGGACAATAAAACCTAGAAGTCGGCTCAGGTTTGGTGACTGGCTCAATTTTTGAAATGAATAAAAACACAGTGATACACGTAAAAACATTTAAGTCTTTTTCTTTATTTTATAGTAAGGCATGCATGCCTGCATGCACTGGTGATGGTTACAGGGTCCAAGCCCCCTCCCCAACCTTTATAGTTTTTACAAACAGCTTTACCATTTGATCATTTTTAATATCGGCATTGGAGTACATCTTTAAAATATTTTCATAGGTCACTCCTTTAGTACGGTTCAGTAGAAAAAATGCAATGTTGTCCGCAGGTCACAGCACTGGGGTGTTGCAGTTGGCATTGGTGAAATGTGTACTTCTCAGCTTGCTGCTCAAAAACACCACTATGGAGCCAGGAAAGTCATGGCTATCCGGAGGTCTTCCATAAGAATAAAAAAATTCACCATATCTGGGAGATGGGAAGTAGAGGCCAGCCAGTATTCGCCAGGAAGAGTATGAGGATGGGTATTTACGATTAATCCAAAATATCTTTTGGGGATTTGTCTTTGGGGTGTCACAAGGATAGACCCCTAGAAAGGCAGTATTTCCAGAGAACAAGTGGAGGAGCTGCTGCATATCCATACTCACATATAATCAAAAAGTACATTCCTTGTGTGGCTTATTTCAATAAGATTTTCAAAGATTGCATACAGTATCATGTTAACGGTGTTGGGGAGGATCTGTGCAAATCTAATTTCGGCTCTGTGGTTACCGCTCCTGATCAATGAATAGTACTCAGAGCATCCCTGATCAGGACTCAAGTCAAAACAATACGAAGTATACCCTCGGTTAAACTCTTCCCGGCTGATTAACATCGGTCTGTCTTTCATGCCTTTGCGCATGCCCAAGATGGTGTCCTGTCGCGTTTGAGGAGAGCTTTGGGGAGATGATTGCCCTTCTTGGGGCTTGCAGAGGGTACCCTATCCCATCGTTGGTTCCAGGTCCAGCTATGAGAACTTCCTGGGACCTTGGGGTTACCCTTGAGCTGCGATTTTCTGCCTCATAGCCGGAACATTGTGAGTGAAATGGGGCGGTTGGTGGTGAAAGGAGAATGAAGAGCATCGGCGCTGCCGGTGTGGGTGTGGTCAGCGGTGGCAACAGGATGCCCAGCCTGGGGTCTCTGCAGCTGGCATGGGTGTGGTCGTCATTGTCGGGACGCCTGACCTGGGGTCTCTGCAGCCGGCATGGGTGTGGTCAGTGGCAGCGGTGGTGGGACACCCACCTTGGGATCTCAGCAGCTGGTGTGGGTGTGGTCAGCAGCAGCAGCGGCAGAACGCCCGGCTTGGGATCTCTGCAGCTGCCGCTCCCCACACCGTGGTGTTATCCTGATTGCTCCCCCCTCTTCCTTGCTTATGGACATGATAAATTGGATCAACAGGGAGTGGCTGAGGCAGCTGGCATGGATATTGATGCCAGCAGAAGATAACTTCGGTAGTTGGCATGGGAGCGGTTGGAGTGAGGAGGTCCTTCATTGTGGCCCCCTCCAGTATCATCGCTGTTGCCTGGACCACCATACTGTGTCATTTGGCCATTTGACCCCTACTCTTGTGACAATATGGACTGGGTCAATGGAATGTAACCTTGGCGATGGATAGGAGTGCAGCTGACGTGGACGGAGTTTAGCTGCTGGAGTTGTTGAAGTTGGAGCAGCAGCTGCTGCCACCACTGTCCTCATCACCGCCATTACTGGCCGCTTCACCACCTTGCAATTCATCATCTGCTGTGATTTTGACATCTGGCCGTTATTCTTACATATTGTCCTTAACACTGACCATTGTTATGATGGACATAAGCTTCCCGCTATCCGCTTGAACACTGTCAGCTGCCCCCCCCCCCCCATGGATATATCATCTCCTCATTCCATCTCTCCATGATGTCAGCCTGTTTGGTTGTTGCCACACTCTCCTCTATGTTACACTGCAACAGAACTTTATTCCTTTCGGGAACTCCCCCTTTCCCGGGGATGGCCTTCGTGCCTATCAAGATGCTTCCTTAATGATGGATCTTGGGATCCTGAGAGGTGGCATGCGAAGAAGAGACTTCTTAGGGTTTTTTTTACAGGGGTTTTAAATCAAATTTTAAGGGGGAGGTAATTCGGATGGCTCAGACAGGCTTGTGGGGGAGTCTGCCAGGGCACAGGCCAGAGCTAACTAATGGGCATGGGTCAGGAGTGCTAGGAAGGGTTGGGATTCCGGGGGAGACATTAAGCCATTCCATTGGGGGGTTCACCATCTCCACTGTTTGTGGGAGAGGAGATATAGTGGGGGCCGAGGGCCAAATTATGTTCGGGGGACGCGGGTTCCCTGTTCAAGAGCGTTTGTGCGTTCTGACCCTTATCACCCTTCTCACACCCCTGGGTGCTCGGGATTACAGGACCCTGGTCTCCAGCTGGTGTGGGGGGGGCGTGACCAGAGG
Organism: Thamnophis sirtalis; assembly: GCF_051295495.1. NCBI lineage: Eukaryota > Metazoa > Chordata > Lepidosauria > Squamata > Natricidae > Thamnophis > Thamnophis sirtalis. Next base: position 54,132,128 of record NW_028261384.1, read on the forward strand.
GACCTTTTGCCAGGTTCGCCTGATATGTCAGTTGCGCCCCTCCCAGGATCGGGATGCTCTGTGCACAGTCACTCATGCCCTCGTTGTTTCTCGCCTGGACTACTGTAATGCTCTCTACATGGGGCTGCCCTTGAAGAGCACCCGGAGGCTTCAACTGGTCCAGAATGTGGCTGTGCGCTTTATCATGGGGGCACCTAGGTGCTCCCATGTTGCGCCCCTTTTAGGCTGCCTGCACTGGTTGCTGGTTGTCTTCCGGGCAGTGTTCCCTCTAAGGTGTGCGCCTGTGTGGCTGCACACATAATATGGAAACACCGCGCAGCAGTTTCCAAGTGCCGCGCATGATTTTCAATGTTACACTTCCTGTTAGATGAGAGGCCACTCTCCGCTCCCGGCGCTAACTTTTGTGGTCCTGGGCTTTCTTTGCATAATGGTTGGAGTCCCTGCCGATTCTGCTCCAAGCTGCGGAAATCCAGGCTGATTTATTTCACAGAAGTTATACCTCTCCACTCTCGGGGCGGAGGCAGGGAAAGTTTTGCTCTGTGGTTGGTTGTGCAGCCGGACTTAGGCGGTGGGGAGAGAAAGCGGGCGTCTTCCGCCCTCTCTTGCTCACACTTGCCGGTTCCCAGGATAATCTAGAGCCAGCAGGGAATGAGCGACGGCTGTTGGCTCCCATTCGGATTGGATTGTGCCCACCCCCTCCTGGCAGAGGCTTCACTTGACTGAAGTGGGGAAGCTAATTAACCGGCCACTTTGGGGGGTTTCAGCTGGCTTTCAGGGCACAGTGGTATGGGGCACTGGGCAGAGAAGGCGCCTCTTTTCCTGTTCCTCTTGGTGTTGGCAGGTGAATCTTGGGGAGGGAGGAGGTAAAGTGGCTGCAGAAAGGGATAATGAACTGAGGTGGAGGGGGAGATTTTAGTGGGTGTGAGATCATGCTTTTTGCAAGACTGAGGGTGACGGTCTGGAGCCCTCAATAAAGTAGTAAACAATGAACACTCCCTGCCCCCTCCCTCCTTAGCAATGAATTAAAAACATTTATCTTGAGTTTTCACATTTCAGTAAAACGATAAAAAAAATGGGTATTCGCGACGGCTCCTTTAAGAGGTGCATGTAATGATTGTGAACTTTCCAGTTGAAAGATTTTTAGGAGAGGGAGAGGGAATGTTATCTTTTTTGTTCCTGGTGTGTTTTGGGGAATGTCTCCCCCAGTATGGAATACTCAGTTTTTGCGCACAACATGCAAAATACTAATTACTATCAATTACTTAAATGTCTTTAAAAAGCATAATCACTTACCCTATTTATTTGCCAAATCCAAATAGTTGCAAGATATACTGAGTGTCAAGAAAAATATTGAAATTAGGAGATACAAGCAACAATAATAGCTTTAGAATAATTGGTCATCCTCTGCTAAACCTAGCAGATATAAATATGAACTGTTATTCATAAATACTAGGAAAATGTCCTTTCATGAAAAATTACTTTTTCAGTTAACTCTGCCTGGCATTAGTTGTGGGAACAGAAATATTAGTTGGCCAATTCTTAAAGAGAGCACCACGAAGAACTTAAATTTTTTTTAAGAGAGCTGGGTTTTTCATTTATATTATATGTATGAACAGAATTAACACAAATTGCAGATACCAATCAAAAATAAAGAAAAAAAGGATGAAATAATGCTCATTTTTAAAAACTCAATGAAAATAAAAACAATATACCAAGAAGGTGGCATACTGGTTGTAATTTGATCTCTTCGGGGGATCCCGGGGATCCCCTATACAAGTATTTTAATATTGCAGACTTGCAATATTATAAGTTATACTGATATTATAGAACACATTAATTAAGCGGGTCCCTTGAATAAACATAACTTTGAGTTTCAAATAACACTGATTTCGTTGTTGTCTTAGGTGACATCTGTGAAAAAAATTCAGGTGCTCAGGCATGAAAATGTACCGCTCAAACACTATACTTTTCCGCTCACACTGAAAAAAAATTAGAGGAAACATTGCTTCCGGGTGCAATTTATGGTACTAATTATGACCTTCAAAGCGCTCCATGGCTTAGGCCCAGGATACCTGCGAGACTACCTACTGCCACCGGTATCCTCCCACCGCCCAGTGCGATCCCACAGTGTTGGCCTCCTCAGGGTGCCATCAGCCAGACAGTGTTGGCTAGTTACCCCCAGGAGGATAGACTTCTCTGTGGGAGTGCCTTCCCTCTGGAATGAGCTGCCTCCAAAGCTTCTTATAATTCCTGACCTCCGGTCCTTCTGACGTACCCTAAAAAGTTGGCTTTTCCAGCAAGCCGGCCTGGCCTGAACAAAATAAAATAAATGATTGATTATTGTTAATTTTAATTGAATTTCTTAAAATGTTATTGTTAATCTTAAGTGGGTTGGTTTTTTGGATACTCGATCTAATTTTTTAAAAACTTTTGTAATAAGTATTTTTTTTAATGTTGTACGCTGCCCTGAGTCCTTAGGAGAAGGGCAGCATATAAATCCAATAAACCAAACCAAACCAAACCAAGCCTGTTGCTTGCACCATCTGCATGTACTCTCTCACAAAATGACCGTGCTCATAATCAGACTGAAGAGGCTTTGCAGGGATCTGTTCACCATCACAATGCAGGGCACAAAAATTGACATTGCAGTGTTGAAAATTGAATGGATTTCTTTCATAATCCCCACTAAAAGCTGCATTGTCCAAAAACTCAATCACTAATTGTTTACGCAGTTGGCCCAGAAATATATTTTCCTGATTACACACAAGATTACTTGTGGGAATGCTGTAAACCTTCTTCCCCACTCGATCAATGGGGTATTTGGCATTGGAGGTGAGCATCTGCATGGCCAAGGTGCACTCCCAGGGCTACTTTTACACATTTTACAAAGAGAGAAGCTGCCAGGAGTTGCACTTTGTAATTCTCATTGCCATCCTTCATCACGCAAAATTCATTTCTGCTTCTTGTGATTTGACTTTCACATCTATGCCATTAATTAGCAGTCTGTCTTGAAAAAACAGATCGCTATGCAGAGGCCCAAGGAGGTCCTATTTATGACTATCGGCCATATGTCTCGCTCTCGCTTTGAAACCAGAGTTCCCAGCCGCTGTCAGTAGAGTACTCTCCATGAGGTCCGAGTCATCTTTGTAAAAAAAACCAGAAGTAAATTGGGTGCCCAACGCATCACCACCAAAGTTGAGAATCAGTTCAATTATGGCCCTATACGAATAGCAATGATGGCTCTGTGTAATGAGATGATCTCCCAAGGTAACATCCAGCTGGTTAAACAGTGATGCTATGGGGTAGCTGGCCAGGGCCACCCTTGTCCCATCATCAATATCCGACACGTCAGCTTTTACAATCTTGCAACTCACATACAGAAGGGTGCTGTTTAAATCTGTGTAATGCTCACCATGCCCTGTGATGAAAAGTTCCAGGGGGCCGTTGGGCGTTAGCGCTGATAAGGGGGGGAATCTTGATATAGGTACTGTTTTCAATACAATGTTTCAATGGGTGTAGGCGCCCATTGAAAAAGATCCAGTTCAGATTTAACACATTCCTCTGAAGCAGAATGAATAAATGACATAATGTATTAGAATATGTCTTCCTTGTCACAGGGTTTCCTCTTCTGCGCACGTCTCCTCTTGGTATGACGGGGCTTTTTCACAAGTCTTCTCTTTTTAAACGGGATATGCGGGCCCAATGCATAATTCTTCCTGGCTTTGGCCAGCCCTGATCCATCCTGCCTGCTCTCAACAACACGGGATATAAGATGCCCCGCAACATCTCTGGCGATGTTTTTGGCCGCAGATTTCGCATGCAGCTTTATGATTTCTAATCCTTGCCTCAAAAAAGGCGTTGCTTTTCAAAAAAGTCCATGGAACAACCCTCCTAAACCGGTCCCGTACATAATGGGGGCTCCTTCGAAGCCTGGAAGGCCTCCCCCAGCTTGTGCCCTGTAGTAAGCCACATAGTCTTGAGGTCTCCTGTGCTCCTTGTTTACAACCATCCTTCACTTTTCCAAGGCCTAAAATGAAGCTTGACAATCACCTTCCCATGATAAAAATGCACGGTTTTGTCCTGGTCGATTTTGATTTCTATAGTAACAGTATCGATGTTATGTTTGCTGACTGGCACATAATGTGGATGGTCATAGGTCATAGTTATGAAATCGTTGTCTTGCCCCCACACAGGCACACAGCATAGTAATGGCACATAGAAGTCACCTATTATCTGGAGCTCTACAATGTCTTTGTAAACATATAAGGTGCTGAATCTGGGGAACATACCTAACAGATGTCCAAATTTTCCGCTAACTAGCTTGGTATGAGGTTCATCTCCTTTAAGATTAATTTTTCGACCCACTGAATCATAATGTAGGGTTGTCTTAGGTCCATCCTTGGCATTTGATATAAGCTTGTTCATATTTTCTAACAGTTGTCGGATGCTATTATAGTACCCGCTTCTCAAAGAAAAATGCCATTTCTTTCTCTCGTTAGCAATTTCAAAATATCCAGGAGAAGTTATTGTACGCCAACTATGTGGATATTGTATCTCTGCTACAACATGATCCCCCGCCTTAAGACATTTTTCCTTTCTTTTACTTTTTAAACTTACCCTATAAAGTCTCAGCCACACATCCCTTTCGTTAGACAAATGTACGGCTTTAGGAGTAGTCCCAATGCTACAATGGTAAGTGCTGTTGTACCCCCTGAAGAGTGTCTGTCAAAATGTCCACATACCGATGAGTATTTCTAGCTGTGAAATATCTCCAGACTTTGTTTTTTAGGGTTCTATTAAACCTCTCTATAACTGCTGCTTTAGTTTCACTATGGGTGACAAAATGATGAATGCCATAACGTGTTAAAAGTTTCTTCAGCGCCATATTCAAGAACTCTTTACCAGCATCTGTCTGTATTTTTCGGGGTGCATGTCCTGTTTCAAAGATATTCTGGAAGGCGGATGTAACTTCCCTCCCTGATTTATCAGAGAAAGGAGAGGCCCAGGCATTTTTAGATCACACATCAATAACTACTAAGATGTATTTTTTTCCATGGTTCTCTTTAGAAATTTTGGAGACATCTATGAGGTCGGCCTGCCATTGATGATCTAAGCCAGACACTACTGTTTTATTTCTAGGAAAATTAATTCTTGCAGGCTTATGAAGCGTATAAGCATCTTGCCCTGACAGCCATGTCTTGACTTGCTTCATGGTCAGATTTTTATCATGTTTTCTAGCTTCCTGGAAAAGGATATTTACTCCTCCATAACTCCCTACATATCCTGGAATATAATAAATATGGCTTAGAATTTTTTCATGCATCATTATATTGAAAGAACACTGACAAATGGGTCAAGCGTTGACATTAACACAATCTTTTATTGGTTATACAGAGTTCAGAGGGTCATGCCCCCTCCATCAGAAAAATATCCCATATCAGAAAAATATCCCTCATCACCACTATCAGAAGCAGTATATAGAGGTGCATAACACGCTATTTTACAATTTGTTGAGTCTATTTCAAAAATCATGTCTGCAGCTGCAAGCAAACCAGTCTTTACACAAATTGCAGCTCTTTAACTCACTGGTTAGATAATGTGGTCTGTGGGATAGTTCAGAATCCCAGTTACAGTCTAGACTCTAGATCATAAAAATCTGCAGAAGCTTTATGACCGCGGCAATTACCACTGGAATATAAAATCGGGATGTCTTGAAGAGTTTGCTGTCTAGGAGTTAATATTTTGGAGTCTGCAAAATATAAACAGCATCTTGTTAGTGAGTTATCCACTCCAGTGTCATTTACAACATCATAAATAAAAAACATATTTACTTACCATTGCAGGGAGATAATGAAGCATCATTCGCTGTTTCACATACTGTCTGGTAAGTACTCTGAACATCATCATTAAAATTACAACACACCATGTTGCAGCCATGCAAAACAGGTCTGAATAAAACATTTTCTTTATCATAACTCTTGCAACAGGGTTTGTTGCATTCTGATGGCAGGGGTCTTGTGTCAGAGCATTCGATGCTGGCTTTTGCTGTTGTTTTAAAAACATCTTTGGAATCAGAGGTTCCCATCTTCAAGAGACTGCGGAAATTAAGGCAAACTAACCAGCTCTTGTAATGACAAGTGTACCTTGCACATGCCCAGAATCATGGGAGGTATGACATGCCCAGGCATCTCCCTGACATGGCTCTTGTGCATACACAGAATCACAGGGGAGTGGGCTGGGTGGGTGGGTGGGTGGGTGGGTGGGTAAGGCATGCCCGGGCATGTCCCACACATGTCTCTTGTGCATGCCCAGAATCACGGGGTCAGGTTGGCGGGTGGGTGTGACATGCCCCCGGGCATTTCCCAGACATGCCTGAACAAGGCTTAATCCCTGCATGCAACCTGGCGGGTTGCCTATTGTGAACATTTTAATTCCTGATAATATTCCTTGTCTTTTCCTGTAGGTGGGCTTCAATCTACCTAGAAATAAATACCCTTTAGAGAAAAAATGGTTAAATGCAGACCCCTGTCTCCACAAAAATTAAAACCAACATTGCCTAGAAAAAATACCTTCTAGGGAAAAAAGTGGGTTTAAATGCAGCCCTTAGGAGAATGATTACAAATAAAAAACGTTTTGATTTCACAACTCCCCTCTCCCCTTGAATGTCCATAGAATTAATCTAAGGTTAAACTAATCATGTACACAGAGTCTTGGCATCTTTCTTGATGGGGTAAGTTTCAACATGTCTTATCTGAAAAAATAGGGCTAGGATATTGCACAACACCTTATCTGTTAGGGCTACTCATCATGATGGACTTAGGCCAATACAACATATCTGGCTAGGGTTATGACTTTGTGATTCCTGCACCACGTGGGGTCAATTATGCACATCCCAGCTAGGGAGGAGGGCTATGCAAGTCACATCCGGAGGGTGGCGGCTGTGCACGTCAATTCTGCTTAGGGGCATGATCTGGTGACGTAATCAGCACATGGGTTTGTTTACTTTGATGATGTCACTGTTCAAAAGTACTGCTAATTTTCATTAAAAAAAGGTATGAACTATATCATCTAATGTTATACATATATTAATGTTAATACTTGGTTACCTAAGAGTCCTGGATAAAAATTGTAGCAGCAGCAAAAACTGCAAAAACAATAATAGAAGCTAATATTTCCAAAGAGTCTCAGAAAATAAGTACTTTGCAATAATTCCAAACCGTTCCTGTTTACTACTGTACTTTTAAATTATAGGCAAAGCAAAATTCACCCTTATCACTTCATACTAATTCATTGTCCGCAACTCTCTTGCTGTTTATTGATCATCTGCATTTTTAATCAACATCTGATATTATATGATGCCAACATTGTCTACAATATGTGGCAATCAACCCATGTGGCAATCAACCCATTCAATTACTTACGTGCATGAAAGTTTCCTAAGCAGCATATCATTTACAATTTATACTATGACTGCATTGGAACAGACCAAGAAATTAGAACATTTTTTGATTTATGGAGGACGCAAGTAATAAAACTATAGTGTTTGGTCCCCCTTAAACTCCCAGCATAGATAGGCAGAAGGTAAGTCTAGATCCATTGCATGTCTTTCAATATATCAACAAACATTTCTAATTTCTAATAGTTTAATACCATGGCAGTAATTTCATTGTTTTCTTTCATACTTACTCATCCACCTAATGATATTAAAATGAAGAGAGTCTGTGATAGCTTTGAGTAGATTTCTGTGTGGAATGAAAGTAGATTTTCTTCTAATAATCAACATCAATAATCAACTTATTTATTTCTAAGCATCTCTCTTGCACTAGGTTTATATTAACCTATGAAGAAGATCTCTCAAGACTTGTAACTTACCTATCTTTTATTTAGAATCTACGGACAGTCTTCTTTTTAATATACTATTGAAAGCAAATATCATGACATCTTAATTTTATAGAAGCCCTATCTGCTTCAAGAAGCATTTATTTTTCAAATCAAATCATAAGTAGGGTTTTAAATGCTACACAAATCAAACTGCATTTTAAAAAAATCTACAACCTATGTAGCCACTTTAGGCACAGACCAGTGGTGTTCTGGATCCTGTTGCAACCGATATGGTGCAACGGGGCCTGGCATCCACCACATGAACATGTACAGCGCACACATGTGTCCTTACCTCCTGCAATGCTCCACAACACCACCGCAACACCTCTGCAACGCTCCAGCTACTCAGCGGAGCATCATACAGGCACTGTACGCTCCGTGCATGTGTATGGAAGCGCTGAAGAGCTCAAATACAAGTAAGGAGGGTGGGCAGACGTGTGGCCGCTCCGGAGCACCATACTAGAATGGTACCCTATGCCCCCGGCAGGCATTGGTATGGCCGTACTGGGGCGTACTTCCTGCAACCCACCACTGGCACAGACCTCAATATTCTGTTAAGGGCATTTGGTCAGCTAATGCAAAGAATAGCTTTAAGGTTTTATCTTTGGTTAAAAAAAAAAAACCTAAAATATTTTTTTAAAGTACTGTATTTCTTACCATATTGCCATACATTCTTTATATATATATATATATATATATATATATATATATATATATATATATGTTTTCATTCTATACAATCACATATTCACTGTGTTTAATCAGGGCATATAACATTGAATATAGAAAATGCCCTCTACAATACAAACCCAGTATACCACCTTGGCCCGCCATACACCCTCTTTCAACCCCCTCTAACTTTCATTCTTCCTTCTCACACACCCCTCTACGCCTACTTCCCCTCCCCTTCTTTCTAACCTTAACCCTATCACTCCCTCTCCATTCCCTCCCTCCCTTCTCCTCCTCCTCTCTCTCACCCTTTCCACCCTCCTTCTTCTTTCACTCGACTCTTTCCTTCGGTATCTATTACCTTCCAGTATATTCGGTTTGTTTTATTTTCGCACTAACATTGAAAAGCCACAGTATACAAATACAATCATGGAATTTAACACATATTGTATTTCCCCCCTCCCCCCTCCCCCTAAATCCCCACCTGCCTTCCCTCCCCCCGACTTCCCAAAGACCATACGTGGTATAACTTTTGAACAATCACAGTCTAAAATATCTCTACATTGAACTCAGCTTCTTACTGTTACCCAAATTTTAAACAATTTAAATTATTACTGATACTAAGCATAAGCTATCTGGAGTTTCTTAGTCCCATATTTACTTTTTATGTAATCAATCCATTTTTTCCAGTCTCGTTTATATCTCTCGTTTGAATGTTCTTTGAGATATGCTGAGATTTTGGCCATTTCGGCTAAGTTCATAACTTTCAAAGTCCATTCTTGAATTGTAGGTAAATCTTTCTTATTCCAATACTGCGCCACCAAGAGTCTTGCTGCCGTTATTAAATACAGAACCAAATTAGTCTCTGCTGCTGTAAAATCAATACATATACCCAGTAAAAACAACTGGGGGGTAAATTTTATCCTTCTTTTAAAGATGTTTTGCAGGATCCACCATATTTTTATCCAAAATGCCTTGACATTACGACATGTCCACCATATATGAAAATATGTAGCATCACAAGAACCACATCTCCAACATTTAGGTTGGACATTTGGATACATAGAGGCAAGCTTTTTAGGATCTAGGTGCCATCTATAAAACATCTTATAAAAATTTTCTCTCAAGTTTTGTGCTTGTGTAAATTTCACATTTCTTACCCAGATTCTTTCCCATGTTTCAAGCATTATTGGTTCCTCGATATTCTGAGCCCATTTTATCATACAATCCTTAATCAGTTCCGTTTCAGAATCCATCTGTACTAATACATTATATATCCTCTTTATATGCATTGAGCTTTGATCTCTTATTTGTTTAAATAAATTATCCTCAACTTTTACAAAGCCAATTTTTTGATCTGTTTTCCACCTAGCCTGTAGTTGACCATACTGAAACCACGTTTGAACTACCTTCTCTTCTTTAAGTACCTCTAAAGATTTTAGTTCCATCACCCCTCTTTCTGAGATAAGAAGTTGTCTATAGGTGGTTCTATCGTGTTTTTGTTCTACATTCATATTTTCAATTGCATGTCTAGGAATTGCCCACATGGGCACTTTATCATTTAATTTATGTTGATATTTTTTCCAAACCCGCAATAAAGCATTTCTTAAGATGTGATTTTTAAATTTCTTATCCGTTTTTTTGTTAAATAACAAGTAAGCATGCCAACCATATAACAAGTCATATCCCTCGATATTCAAAATTCTGTCATTAATTAGATGAATCCAATCACTAATTGCAGATAATGCCACTGCGTCATAGTATAATTTTAAGTTAGGTAATTTCAATCCTCCTCTTTCACGTGCATCTTGCATTATTTTCATCTTTACCCTCGGCTTCTTTCCTGCCCACACAAATTTGTTGATACCCTTCTGCCATTCTAAAAGATTCGCCTCTCTTTTAAGTATTGGTAACATTTGAAAAAGAAATAAAAATTTTGGTAAAATGTTCATTTTTACTGCCGCTATTCTACCCAGCAAGGACAAATGCAGTTTTTCCCACCTTTTCAACTCCAACTGTGTACTATGCCAAAGTGATTCATAATTATACTTGTATAATTTCCCATTTGAGATTAAAATATTAACTCCAAGATATTTAACTTTTTTAACTACCTCACATCTTAGCATCGCCCCCAGTTCTTCCTTCTGTTTGATAGTCATATTTATAGCTATTATTTTGGTTTTTCCTAGATTTATTTTAAATCCCGAGACTTGACCATATTGGTTGATCGTATTCAATAATACCCTACTAGTTTCCTGCGGTTGTTCCAATATTATAACCAGATCATCCGCAAATGCACGGACTCTATATTCTTGCTGTCTAATTTTAATCCCTTTTAGACCGCCTAGGCCCCGTATCTTATTCAACAGTATTTCCAAAGTTATAATAAACAATAATGGGGACAGAGGACAGCCCTGTCTTGTACCTTTTTCAATTTGAAAGGAGTCTGTCAAACTTCCATTGACAATGATCTGGGCTGTTTGCTGCTGATATATTGCACCAATTGACCGTAAAAAGCCATCTCCTATCTGCATTTTTTGCAATGTCTTCAGCAGGAATTGCCAATTAACTCGATCAAAGGCTTTCTCCGCATCCAAAAATATGAATGCGGACGGGATTTGATTGTTCTTTCCCAGGTATTCTAAAGCGTTGATAATTAATCTAACGTTGTCCTTCATCTGTCTGCCCTGTATAAAACCAGTTTGATCGGTATGTATCAGTTGTTGAATTACCCCCATTAGCCTATTTGCTAATATTTTAGTAAAAATTTTATAATCTACATTGAGTAATGAAATAGGTCTGTAATTTTTTGGTTGGGTAAGGTCTTGGTCTTCTTTGGGTATCAACGATATGAACGCAGTCTTCCACGAAGGAGGCACTTTCCCTCCCGATTGAATTTTATTGAATAGTTCTCTGAGGGGTTCTACCATTTCTAACTGTAGATATTTATAATAAACAGCTGTTAAACCATCTGTGCCTGGTGCTTTCCCTAACTTTAATTGTTTAATTGCCTGCAAAATTTCCCCAGAGGTTATAGGTTGATTCAGCTTATGCCTATGTTCTTCTCTAACTAGGGGGATTTTCTCTTTATCTAGGTATTTGTCTATATCTCCATCCTTAATTTTATCCCCTTTATACAACTCTGTAAAAAATTCCCGAAATACCTTTTGAATCTCTTCCTGTTGAAACACTTCCTTCCCTCTGTAACACAATTTGGATACATTTCGAGCTTTCCTTTTTTTTCTAATCTGATAAGCCAACCACCTACCGGGTTTATTTGCATTGCAGAAAGTATTATGTTTAGCATATAATAAACTAGTAGCTACCTGGTCAGAGATCAGCATATCAAACTGAGATTTTAATATAGCAATTGTTTCCCTAATCTTTGTATCTCCTGGATTCAATGTTAATTCTGACTCTTTCCCTTTAATTTCCTCTTCCAATTCTTTTCGTTTTTGCCCTTGTTTGTGTCTATGTATTTTTTTTATATTCATTAATACTCCTCTCATATACGCTTTGCTTGCATCCCATACATATTCCAAAGATGTACCCTTGTTCATATTGAGAACAAAATATTCCGATAGCAATTTTTTACAATCATTAACATACTTTTCATATCTAAATAAATTTTCATTCAACCTCCAGGACCTTCTTGCCTGGGCTACCCTTCCCAATTCCATCCAGACTGGATTATGGTCTGAAAGAACTCTCGCCATAATCTTAGTCTTCTTCACCCTACAAAGTAAATCATTTGTAATTAGTATAAAATCAATCCTTGAAAGAGATTGATGTCTATTGGAAAAAAAGGTAAAGTCATATTCTTCTGCATGCCTCTCGCGCCAAGCGTCTCGCAATTCAAAATCGTCCAGCATGTCAAAAAAGGGTTTGGGTAACTTAGCTCGAAATTTGGTGTTCGGGCGAGCTGTCTTCTTATCTCTTTTGGTGTCGATCACGCCATTCCAGTCACCCAACAATATACAAGACTCAAAGTCCCACTGTACTAATTTAGCGTGAAGATTTCTATAAAATCCATCTTGTTGTTGATTAGGAGCATAAATTCCCAAAAGTAACGTCTTTTTCCCTTCTAAGATTAAATCTAATGCAATATATCTTCCAAAGGGATCTGCTTCAATTAGCTCAGCTTTAATGTCTTTTCTTAAATATACTACTATGCCATTTTTCTTTTCCATGGCTGAGGTCGCAAAATGTTGGCCCAGTTTGGGGTTAAACAAATATTTTTGATCGGTTGATTTGATATGAGTTTCTTGCAAGCAAATTATGTCATTCTTAAACTGTTTGAGATAATGAAATATTTTCTTTCTTTTCTGTGGAGAGTTCAGTCCGTTAACATTCCATGTCAAAATCTTAGTTGTCATTTTTGGTTGCCTGAAGCTTTTTTAGAGCCTCCCGCAAGGCCTGTCTCACCTTTGGTTTGGCTCCTCCCACAGCTTCTGAGCTTGTTGCAGTAGCTCCTTGATCAATGGCCAACGATTGTTGAGATTGTTGCATAGTAGCTTGTTTATCCGTTTGTCTGGTGGTCTTACGGTTGGATCTTTTTTCCTTGACTCCTTGCCCTTCCGGAAGAGGGAGATGATACATTTTATCTGATGGTTGTGTGGTTTGCTGTTTATCTTGTTCGTCTCGTGGTTTTTCACCATATCCCAAAGGTTCAGGGTATCCCATCTTCAGAATCCTATGATAGAAATCACGAGCTTTCCATACAGAGCTGAGACGATATCTTTGTTTGTCCATTGTAACTATAATACCGAATGGGGCATCCCATCTGTACTGTATCTGACGCTTTCTGAGCTCTTCCACCAGAAAAGCATAATCTCTTCTGGCTCTTAGCATCTGAGGTGGTATTTCTTTCAAAACAATCAGGTCCTGTCCACCAATTTGAAGCTTAGTATTGTAAGACTCTTGTAGTATTATATTTCTAGATTCTCTTGTAACAAAGTATATTACCACGTCTCGGGGAAGTTGCCTTTGTTTTGCCGCCCATGAGTTAACACGAAAAATCCTGTCAATCTGCCAATCAAAATTGGATCCCGGTTTTCCCACCAGACGGTCAAAAGCTTCAGAAAACATTTGCTTTAAGTTCTCCTGCTTTTCTTCACGCAGCCCCCTCACTCTTAATGCAAGCTCCATCTGCTTATACTGTATCATAATAATTTGTTTTTCAGCATTATCAATTTTTTGTTCCACCACTTCAGTTTTGGATATCAGGTTAGTTTTAGCTTCATTGAGAGTTTCTAAATTATCTTCCATTCCAGAAATATATTCTGTTATCACATTTACAATTCCCATCATATTATCATTCATTTTAGTAACCCTGGTATCGAATTTATCATATAGAACTTCCATCTCATTCCTTATTTCAACTTTGAAATCTTTAAGCATTTCTAGATTCTGTTCTCTGAGTTCTTTAAACATTTCTAAGTTCTGTTCTCTGGATTCTTTGAACATTTCCAGAAAAAATTCTTTTGTTAGTACATCTCCACTAGGGGGCATAGATGGTGGGGGCTGCAACTTTGTACCAGGTATGGGAGACGTTTTCGGAGGTAATTTGACAGAGGTTAATTTGGATGCCATTATATTTTGGTTTTAATTATTTATTCTAAATTACTAATCCACTGTGCTATGTGGAGAAAAAGAAATTCCTCCCCCCCCTTTTTTTCCTTCTTTTTTTTTTTTTTTTCAAGGGGTTTTACGGAGGATTTCAAAAGAGAAAGTCCATTTGGAATGTTTGGAATGTCTCTTTATCAACAACAAAGAGTCTTGAAAGCTTTAAGGGAGTAGCTCTAATTAAATTATAAGAAATTGTTTCTTTGATTCTGTAGCAGGAAGCCGGAGATAACAAATGCAGAAGCTGTAAACGCCATTTTGAAGACAATTAAACAAAAGAGGTTTTTATAACATTGAAGCTGGTATTTCAGATAGAGAAAGGTTTTAAAGTTCACAAGTTGGTCTTTGCTCGTATTGATTTTTAATAGTCTCTTTTCTAAAGATTGTCCTAAGGGGGAGGGGTCCTGTCTTGTGCTGTGAATAACAGCTGCGAAGTTCAGGTCAGAGTTGAATGACTCAGCTTTGGGTTGATCCTCCCCCTCCGTCCACAGCTCACAAAAAAACAAACTGCGAACTTCAAAGAAGATTCTTACCAGCTGAGATTCCTCACTGCTTTTTTCTTGTCTGAAAAAAGAGTTATCTTCTTGATATTGAGTAGATAACGAACCTGAATTCTGGGGGCAGCTCTGTTAAGCTGCCGACCGGCGACAGGCCACTCCCCGGAAGCCGCATTCTTTAAAACATTTTACCAACTGATTGTGCTTATCTTCTGACAGAGATTGATGGACATATAAGTTTCTACTTAAACTTCAGTAGTTCAGTCCAGTGACATTTTTTCTGAAATAACATTTTTTTAAAGCATTGTCTTTTAAAACAGTTCTATATACTGGTAAAATCTATACACAAAACAATAGTCCAACACTACTATCACTGTATAGGCTATTGCGCTTTACTCAGATTTTGTTGTCTCTTAATATTGGGATGTATTGTATACTTTGTGTTACTTACATTTCAGTACCTGTCCATTCCTATCCAACTAGGAAGACTATTGATTTATCCTCTGATTCAAACAGAAAATGTTTTACTGATTTACCCAGTCGGTATCTAATAACATCGGCAATATATTTTGCCATGGAGAGAACATCTAGAAAAAAATAAGCATTTTTGCAGAATCATTACCAAAACTTCTAATTTTTAAATACTGAATGAGATTTGAAGCTAGATTTTAAACATTTAACTAGAGAAAATTGAGTTAATCTGTCATGAATACTAAATGAAGATTAATTATCATCAAAACTTCTAATTTTTAAGTAGTGAACCAGATTTGAAACCAGATTTTAAACATTTAACTAAAGAAATTTGAGTTCATCTATTATGAATACTAAATTAAGATTAATTAGATAAATTTTAGAGGCACTATGTAATTTATAGATAATTCACACATGTTTGTGTGAGAAAGCGTGCATAATTAATTTTCACTGACAATATTTCTAAAATCTTTGTTTCCAAAATAAAATTGGTATATGGTAAGAAAAATATTTTGTTCATTACATTTTTGTCCATTATAAAATTATAAATGTTGAGCGAAATTATACTTTCTTATATGCTTACCTTATTTCATTGCATTAAAAATAAACACTCAGTATTTATAGCAGCATATAAAAGTTGGAATACTCCTTTTATGCAATAAGAACTCTAGGAAAGGAGACACCATTTACCTCATTAAAAAAACACTGTAGTAGTCATAAAAGAAGTTCAGATCCAAACAAAGCAGGCGATAATTTCCCAAGAACAAATTTGGGCATGTTGCATGTTATTTTTTTCTGTAGCAAAATGCTTTAAGTGGTTAAAAATGTCTAAAATTCAATATTCATACTATGTTTTTTACATATCTATTTAATTTTTGTGAATGAGAGTGACATGGTGATGATGACAATGATTTTATAATTTGTGCTAAATATTTTAATTACAATAATAAAATCTAATGAAAACTAAAAAAAGGAAAGAATAGAAAGAATGAATGAAAAGTGCAAAGGAGATGAAAAAAGCAAAAAAGCAAAAAAGAAAGAATATAGGAAGAAAGAGAAAAGAGATATATGAAAAAGTAACTTCCAAATTTAATCACAAGTATAAACATCTATACCATTTTACCTCCTTTTAATTTACAGCCAATTATCTCAGATCTTTTCAAACTATCCCCTTCTTTATAAAATATATAAAACATAATGTATTTAGTCCTGGTGTCAGCAGAAAGTTCATTAAGCATTATCAGAAATTACAATATATCTAATTTTAACCTTGGCCTGTTCCAATAATGTTATTGAATTTGATTTTTTTTCATTTGTTCTTTAACCCTTCTCAAGAATTTTTCAAAGCTTTAATAAGCTTCTTTTGTAAATCCAATATAGGAAAATTATCTAGGTCACACTCTTGGTTTGTTTTTGTACATCCTTTTTAATTATTTAGGCATCAGCTGGTTTCTTGTGCATATTCAATGCACATTCATCTTTGTAGCCTGTCATTTATAAATCCACTTTAAACTGAGTCTTAATCTTCAGAGGTAAAACTGTTCAATTTCATACAATTGCCAATGATGCAAACCTCTCTCCCTCTCTCAACACTATTAATATTAATTTCTAAATCCAGTTTTCAGTATGTCCCATTCATATATTGTAATTCCTTCTTTAACTATAAGTCAGTTTTATGTGCTGCTCCTTAATTGTAATCTTTTGTAGTCTCTAAGATCGAATTTTCACGTTCTTTATTTTTTTGTTCACAAATATCAAAACAAAACACAGGAAGGAGTCTTTATAATTAATTCCAAACTATTATTATCTGGATCCTTAGTTTATTTGTAACTTTATGAAATCAAATCACTTTTTTGCTGTTTATTGAAAAAAAAGAGTTTTTTTCTTGAACTTGTACCTAAAATTTATTTCATTAAGGATTAAAGGAAATTCATCCAGTGTTGCAAACTAACAAGTAATTTCTGAAAGTGATTAGAAAAGGAAGTATGGGAACATCGTCTTTTCAAAAGCAGTGATTTCTGTTAGAGTAAGATGGCTATTCTCTCATTTCCCAAAGCTCTAAAACTACTGAAGACTTATATCTTATATCTTACATTCTCTTTGTGAGGAACAGCTGGTCTACTCACCAGTTCTGCATTTCATCATGGTCATTGACTCCAGTGCTTCAGACTGATCATTTCTTTCTCTGAAAATCTTGCTAATTTTAAAGAATTCTGACTTGGTTGTACCATGTCTGTTCCAGACCCAACCTAGCTATAGATTTGAGTGAGTTCCTAGGAAATGACATCCATTTTTTTCACATTATTGTAGGCTTTTTTCACATTATTATAGGCTTTTACTGCTAATTGGAATTGTAATGACAATGACATATCTATAGTGAGAAGCAACAAGCTTGCTGTAACATTTGGAAAATTAACATTTCTGAAAATGATTCAACAAAGCATTACTTAAGAAAAAAATTGAAATTATTAAACTCCAATGTTGCTAGGTCAAAACAAAGGAAGAGATTTGTAGGAAATGAGCTTCAGTTTACAGCAACCATCTGTAACCATTAGTTCTCAGCAGCAACACAAGTATGCTGGAGGTCTAGTACTAAAGCTATGTTTTTGCTTCAAACGATGTTATAATTTTCTCATTTTCACTTTAAATAGGGATGTGTCCAATGATCATGGTTCATAAAAATGAAATACTTGGCTAAACTGAGCAGTCCACTGTTGCTCTGGGTTGTATATTGTATGTGGCAGTTTTTATTAAATGCAAAATATGCCCAAGAATAAAGAATAAATGCAAGAGCTATAGGATATATTCTCCTTAAACTGTTTTCAGAAAAGCAAATAATGTCAAGCTTGTTGCATGACAACTCTCAGAAATAAACATTTTCGGGCATGTTGCCTGATCAGAATCACTAAAAATGTATTAAATTCTATTCATTTGCCAATATATTATATGCCTCAGGGTTCAGCCCTGTCCCCCCTTCTTTTCAACATCTACATGAAACCGCTGGGTGAGATCATTCGACGGCACGGGATAAAGTACCATCAATACGCGGACGATACTCAATTGTATCTGTCCGCCCCGTGCCAACTCAATGAAGCGATGGATGTGATGAGCCAGGGGCTGGATGCTGTTAAAGACTGGATGGGGGTCAACAAGCTTGTTCTCAATCCAGAAAAGACCGAGTGGCTGTTGTGTTTCCCTCCCAAGAATTGGCCAAGTACTCCATCTCTCAGGCTGGGGGGTCAAATTATACGCCCCTCAGACAGGGTTCGCAACTTGGGGGTCCTCCTGGATCCACAGCTGACCTTCGAACATCATTTGTCAGCTGTGACCAGGGGGGCATTTGCCCAGGTTCGCCTGGTACACCAGTTGCGTCCCTACCTGAACCGGGAGGCCCTCACAACAGTCACTCGTGCCCTTGTGACCTCTAGGCTGGAATATTGCAATGTGCTCTACATGGGGCTGCCCTTGAAGAGCATTCGGCGACTCCAGCTAGTCCAGAACGTGGCCGCGCGAGCGATAGTGGGTGCACCTCGGTTCACCCACGTAACACCTATCCTCCGCGAGCTGCACTGGCTACCTGTGGATCTCCGGGTGCGCTTCAAGGTGCTACTTATCACCTATAAAGCCCTACATGGTAGTGGGCCTGGGTACTTGAGAGACCGCCTACTGCCAATCACCTCCACCAGACCCATTCGATCGCATCGATTAGGCCTCCTCCGAATTCCATCTTCCAGCCAGTGCAAACTGGCAACTACCCGGAGGAGGGCCTTCTCGGTGGCTGCTCCGTCCCTTTGGAACGAACTCCCCGTGGAGATTCGGACCCTCACCACCCTCCAATCCTTCCGCGCTGCTGTAAAGATCTGGCTGTCCCGGCTGGCCTGGGGCTAAGATTATAGCCCCACTCGAATGGTGTGATTGTTGCGTTTTTTCTCTTTTAATATGTTGTATTGTTTACTGTCTGTCGTTTTCCCCCTCCCTTTTGAATTGTGAGCCGCCCTGAGTCCCTTCAGGGAAAAGGGCGGCATACAAATAAAGGCAAATACAAATACAAATACAAATACAAATACAAATACAAATAATATAAATACATTATATTGTATTTAAAAGACAAGCTCTATTAGCTCTATTAATTTACCTTCAAAATGGGAAGGACCTTTTAGATTTGCCCAGGCACATGTTCCTCCAATGCCCCGTCAATGTTTTCTATCTAGTCTTCCTTTGTGAAGGGATTCGTGTTAAGATCAAGGATATATTTCTACCAGGTAAATGTGATACATTTTGCATGTGTATTTTGAATTCCTTTATCAGTTTTTGAAAATTGAATGTAGTCAACATTTTGGTCTGAATTAAGCATTTATAGTCATGTAAACTGAAGTAGCTGATTTCTGTTTATCTCTACAGCTTCTCATGCTAAATGCTACCCTCAAGAACATGTTTTTATGGGGATTGGGAACAATAAATAGAGGGAATAGGGAGAAATGTCCTGACTTGGGAGCTGAAATGCTTTCTGCTAAAACTATAATTGACTATAATTATTTGTAAAGAATGACACCTTAATCCTAACCCTAACCCTACACTTTTATTCAAAAGTAAAATCCTTGACTTACCACCATTTATTTAACAACTGTTCAAAGTTATGATGCTACTGAAAAAAGTAACTTATGACTGGCCCTTACACTTTCAACAGTCAGAGCACCTCATAGTTATAGCATCACCAACTAGAATTTTTCCATTCAGGATTTCAACAAGGAAAGTCAATGGGGAAGGCAGTATGGAAGGTTGCAAGTCATAATTACATGATTTCTCACTTAGCAATGAATTGGTTGTCCCTGTTTTGGTTGTAAGTTGCATTAAAATTTATTGTCATTCACAAATTAAGTCTGCTTTTATTGCAGAGATCCCAGAGGATCCACTTACTGCAGAAGAATATTATAATGATCCATTTGATTCCTGTTCAGAAACAAGTGAAGAATCGGATAGGGAACAGGAAGAAAAGAATGCATCACAGACAGTATGTAAAATATATCCATAAGTATATTTACTCTAAATAACTGCTGAATTAAAAGAACCATTATATAGTGAATTTACACAAAATGAAAGATTATTAGAACTGGGGCCATGTAGTATAACATAGCACCTTGACAACCAGCACCTTGAATCACACCTAAAAGCAAACCAATATTAAGTGCAAAGCATCAGCATCACTGAGATATACTATAGATCCTTGATGGCGAACCTATGGCACTTATATCACAGGTGGCACAAGGAGCCGTATTTGCTGGCACACCCTCTCCAGTCTTCAGGAAAGCCTCCGGAGCCTGGGTAGGGCAAAAAACTCCCCCTGCATGGGTGTGTGTGTTGTGCATGCATGTGCAGGTTGGTGGGGCTTATTGAATTGTGGATGTGGTCGCATGCACACAATTTTGCAACATCTTTACAAAAAGGTTCACCATCACTGCTATAGATGTTGCTTCAAGGGTAGCCCCATGTAGAACATATTATAGTAAGCCAGATGAAGGATGATTAGGACAGGGTCAGCAACCTTAAACACTCAGAGCCATTTGGACCCCTTTCCCACAGAAAAGAAAACACCAGGAGTCACAAAATCTTCCTCGTGCCTGACTATTTCCTAAGCGACCACAGAACTAACATATGTAGTTGAATTAAACGGTCTGTTTTCTTCTGAAACTTTTCTTTTCTTTATCCATGGTTGGCCTACCAGGTGTAGAAAAGCTCAATAAATCACATGCTGGAAGGTATCACACATTGGCAGTTGTGATGCATATTTTGAGTGACAGGGAGTTGCAGCAAAGGGATGAAAGAGCCACATTTGGCTCCAGAGCCACAGGTTGCTGACCCCTGGACTAGGGCATCCAAGACTGAGAGCATAGTCATCCAAGGTTATTGTCAATGAATAAGTCAAAAGTCTGGTGCAAAAATCCTCGTAGCCACAGTTGTCACCTGTTCATTGAACAGAAATATTTAGATAGGCCCTTAGATTCAGATCACATGTAAAGATTAGAGTTCAACTCTATTAGAGTAAAAGTGGTACTTTTCAGGAGTTGTTAGACCACAAACCCAAAGCCAACTTCTCTTCAGCCTACTATCGTCCCTGGAATGTGCTTTAAAACAAAATCAAAATGGTTGAAGTATTGAGCCCATCGGACTTGTTTGGGTGATAGTTTCCATGGGTCCTAAGCACCTCCAGATTTTTGTAGTCGGTCCAGACTTTGAACGGTTTCTGCCCCCCTTCCAACAGGTGTCTCCATATTAGCAGTGCCCATCTCATTGCGAAAGCCTCCTTTTCCCAAGCAGCCCATCATCTCTCTGTGTCTGTGAGCTTGCAGGAGGTGTAGGCGCAGGGTTGTAAGTTTCCTTGGTTGTTTCTTTGGAGTAGCACCGCTCCCACTGCCATCTGGCGTCTGCCTAGATCATGAAAGATTGCTCAGGGTCAGAATGCTTCAGCACTGGCTCCTTTGCAAACATTTCTTTTAGTGTTTTGAACACCTCTTTGCAGGTTAGGTCCCACTATAGAGGTTGTCCCAGATGGGGTTTCGTTCCTGGGTCCCCTGTCTTCAGGAGATCTGTTTGGGGTTTGGCAATTTTTGCAAAGGAGGGGATGAATTGCCTGTAGAAGTTCGCGAAACCTAGGAAACTTTGTAGCTGCTAGGGGGTTGCACTTTGGCTGGGTCCACCTCTATTCCCCCATTTGACACTCGGTAACCCAGGTAGTCTAACCGTGCATGGTGAAATTCACATTTTCATACCTTGAGGTACAAGTTGGCTGCCAGAAGTTTTTCCAGTACTGGGCGGACCAGGGGTACATGATCATCCATCGTCTCAGTGTAGATAAGGATGTCATCTAGGTAGACAAGGACCCCCTTGTAGAGGTGCTCGCTCCTTGGTTGTTTCTTTGGAGTAGCACCGCTCCCACTGCCATCTGGCGTCTGCCTAGATCATGAAAGATTGCTCAGGGTCAGAATGCTTCAGCACTGGCTCCTTTGCAAACATTTCTTTTAGTGTTTTGAACACCTCTTTGCAGGTTAGGTCCCACTATAGAGGTTGTCCCAGATGGGGTTTCGTTCCTGGGTCCCCTGTCTTCAGGAGATCTGTTTGGGGTTTGGCAATTTTTGCAAAGGAGGGGATGAATTGCCTGTAGAAGTTCGCGAAACCTAGGAAACTTTGTAGCTGCTAGGGGGTTGCACTTTGGCTGGGTCCACCTCTATTCCCCCATTTGACACTCGGTAACCCAGGTAGTCTAACCGTGCATGGTGAAATTCACATTTTCATACCTTGAGGTACAAGTTGGCTGCCAGAAGTTTTTCCAGTACTGGGCGGACCAGGGGTACATGATCATCCATCGTCTCAGTGTAGATAAGGATGTCATCTAGGTAGACAAGGACCCCCTTGTAGAGGTGCTCGTGCAACACCTTGTTTATTAACTGGATGAATACTGCTGGGGGCCCCTACTCAACCTTATGTTGAGAAAATGCAAAGCATCTTTTACAGCTTTCACAGTCCGAAAGGCATCACTTTGAATTGAAAGCTCCCTAGGGGGCAGTTGAATGCTGTTTTCCACTCACTCTCTGATACATACTCGGTAGTATGCTTCTCTGAGGTCTAGTTTGGTGAAGACGTTTCCCTTGACCAGATGAGATAGTATGTCCTTCATGAGGGGAGAGGGTATAGGTTGTGTACGCACACACCATTTATCCCTCAAAAGTCCACACACAACCTCATAGTTCCATCTTTTTTTTTCTTTGAAGAGGACTGGCGCTGCGACCCATGGCTTGGTTGGCTCAATGAACCCCCTTGCTAGGTTTTTGTCTATGTATTTGCACATCTCTTGCATTTCATGGTGTCATGGTGTACAGTTTGGGCTTGGGTAGTTTTCCCCCAGGGATGATTTCGATGGCACAGTCTGTCTCCCGGTGGGGAGGCACAACATCGCACTTGGCCTCTCTGAATACTTCTGCAAGGTCCTGATATGCCATCAGAATCAGTTCGGCCTTTGGGGTTTTGTCAGATGTGGTTGCCAGTTGTTCTTGTGGGCTCTTTGGGGGGGGGGTGTTCCAGCATGGGTGGTATTTCTGCTTGCTGGTGTGGGAAGGTTGGGGGCCCCTTGATATCCTAGGTCTACGGATACCCCCTTGCCACCAGATGGTCGATCCCCACTTGTCTAGCCAGAAAAGTCCCATTATGACTGTGTCTGTCATTTTGGGGGCTATTATGAGTCGAATTACTTCCAAGTGATCCACTAGCTCTAGCCTCACTGGTTCAGTCAGGTGGGTGGCATAGGCTCTTCCCATTAGGTACCCGTCAACCTGCTCGAACCAGATCAGGTGGGCCAGTCTTTTTGCTCTGATCCCCAGTTTCAGGACTGTGGTTAGATTAATCAAGCACCTTGTGCAGCCTGAGTCTATTAGGGCTTGAAAATCCCCTTGGTTTCCAGTTTTTGGGGCTGTGAGGCATATTGGAAAAAGGAAAGGGTGAATTGGTTCTCTCACCATTGTCATTTTCTCCCTCATCCTCGCTGTCATATGGTTCAGGCAACTGGTTGTCGTTGCCTGGAGTTCCATCACTTTTGCCTGGGGGGAAGGGGCATCTGCAGCCTGGAGGGTTTTCCTGGACCTGTTGGTGGTCCATTTGGGGCCTCGTTCTGGTCATGCCCTGGGCAGTGGGTCTGGCCTTGGTTTTAGGGCTTGGGTTGGGCATGTAGCTGCCATGTGGCCCATCCCACCACATCTGTAGCATTTCAGCGGACTTCGAGGGAGGGCTGGTCTCAGGGTCTGCTGTGGTCCTGTGGTTCCCCGCCGGCTGGGTGGTTTCAGGTCAGGTTGACATCTGTCTTTTGTGTCCAGTTGCTTTCTCATGTCGTTGGCACACAGCCCACTGTCGAATTTTGTTTCCACCCAGAACCACTCAGAGAGTTGATTTGGGATGTCGCGGTATGCGGTTACCTGGGCAATTTGCTTGTCCAGGCTTGTTCTGAAGAAATGCACCAGCAGTCGCTCTGGTAAAGGGGGTAGCCTTCCTATGACCCTCCTAAATTCACGGATGTGCTCTTTGATGGGGTGGCCCCTCTGCTTTAGTTTGCTGAGTTCCTCTTCCACATATGGGTCCTCCTCCCCCTCCTCAAACCTGGCCTCTAGCAGTCTCAGGAAGTCATCTATGTCTTGCAGTTGGGGGGCTCTCCTCTTGTGGAGGGCTGCTAGCCATTCCCTTGCTTCTCCTTCTAGACTCTCTGCGATGGCATTCATCATGGTTCTGGGGGATGGGTACAGGTGCCCATAGCATTCTAGGTGGATATCAGCTGAATCAAGAAATAGAGCTAGCTCGTCTGAGTCTCCGTCAAACTTTCCCCTGAATTGGGGCGGGTCGTTCAGCCCTACTCCTCCAACCTCCTGTCAGCCTCTGTATGCTTGCGCCTGATATGGCTGGCCATCTTCTTCACCCCTAGTTCAGAGAGAGGGAGGGGGTTGTCTGCTCTTGGCAGCCTGCCTGCTGAGTGGGAGAGGCACTGATTGCCATTTTGGGCTCCTTTTATCAGGAGGGGGAGGGGCTGTGCTCCAGTCTGCATCTCCTCCCCTCAACAGGATCAGATGTCCCTCCCCTCTCTTTTGGATGGCACAATGGCCCCCATCAGCAAGGGTGGCCTGGTCAAGATCCTCCTTCATTTGCTCTATTGCACTCCCTAGGGATTCCATCTGGGGCTTTGGGAGCCTGGCTTGTTTCCAGTCCCACCTCCAGTCCACCTTTGCCAGCTTGCTTGAGACCCTTCCCTGTATCTGGGGACTAGGACAGGGGAATTCCAGGTCAGCTGTTTTAAGGGTTGATTTCCAAAAGTATTCATCTTTTCTTGCTTCTGCTGCTGGGGAAGACATCACTGCTTGGCATTGCTGCATACCTCCAGTTGTAATCAGTCTTTTTCTTCAACCTCCTGTTGCCTGATTTTCCCTCCAAGCACCCCAAATATTGGGGGAGTGCTTGGAGAGCCCGGGATTCAGGAAACCCAGAAATCTTAATAGATTTTTAAAAGTCAGTTTCGGCTCTCTCTGAAGTTTCCAAGAGTTGACCTAATTAATTTACGAGCCTCGAGACAAAGTTAAAAAAAACACCATTCATTTATTAGGACTAACATCTTGGCACGGACTTCTGTGGAGCCAAAACTAAATCCCACTTAATGGCGTTTGAATTTTACCCCTGTGTCCCCTCCCCTCTGCCTGAAGTCATCAGTCACATTCTCTAACAGGACGTTAGGGCAGGGTTCTGGACATGCGCATTCACATCCCAGTTACAGAAATATGAGACTTTTTACTCTGGTCAAAAGTATGCATGGCATTCCCCCCCCTTCTCAAGTTGATAGTAGTCATGGAAACGCTTTAGACGTTGACATCTGGGGGAAGGATACTGCAAAATCTCCATCCCCACCCCACTCCAGGGGAAGAAAACTGCAAAATCCCCATTCCATCCCCACCCCACCAACCTGCTTTCCAGCTCCGTTCTCCTGTGCAGGGCAACAAAAGAAGACCCAAGTGATCAGCTGGGACTCTAGAGGCAGCAAATAGATGGGGGCGGAACCAGCCCGAGGTGGCATTTGCCGGTTCTCCAAACTACTCAAAATTTCTGCTATGAGTTCACCAGAACCAGTCAGAACCGGCTGAATACCACTTCTGCTTTGAATAAGTAAATAGGTAAATATTAAATACAGCAATATTTCTAATTACTTTAAAAAAATCAGACTCTGACCTAATTTATGTACTTTGAGATTCAGTTGACTAGAAAAGTTAAGCAAAACTTTCAATTTCTTCCATCAAATCAATTACAAGTAAATTTGTATTTAGTTTTAAATTTAACTATGTGGTCATTAAGAACCCATCCTGACTTGATGGCACATAATCAATTAGTCAATCAAATAAATCATTCTTTCACTAAAGCAGGGCAATACAACCAACAATTGTAGAATGATAGGCTGACTTAATGTTGATTGGCTTTTGGCCTTATTTCAAAAGCAAACTTAAATTTCTTTCCCAGTATCCTGTTCCTTG
Source organism: Thamnophis sirtalis (assembly GCF_051295495.1). Classification (NCBI taxonomy): domain Eukaryota; kingdom Metazoa; phylum Chordata; class Lepidosauria; order Squamata; family Natricidae; genus Thamnophis; species Thamnophis sirtalis. The sequence continues at coordinate 54,158,319 of NW_028261384.1, forward strand.
AAGAGATGGGGAAAAAGAATGTTAGAGAGTAAGATGAAAAAAGGCAATTTCAGAAAGAAATGACTCCCAGATTTGACTTGTCTAGATTAGAATTTTTACTGCAGAAAACAGTAAAAGAAACAGTAAAGCAGAAATGCACAACTGATTGCCTATTTCCAGGGCAAAGATACTAGAAATTTAAATGTCTGTAGTCTGAGATTTAAAGTCTAGACTTCTTCCTCCTGTCTTTCCAAATTAACAGATACTTGACAATATGGTTGCCCTTGGGTGGGAGAGCAGGAGGGGTGAAGGGGCTAATGAAAAAACTGCCCTTTTGTACTTTATATTGGATGATATTCAAATAAGGAAGTAACAAAGCTTACACTATAGTATCATCTACAGATTTTGGTATTTTGACAAAATCTTGGCTTACTAGAAAATATTTTAATAGTAAAGAGAATACATATTTAATTATTCATGTATTAACTGCAGCTAGAATTGTATTTGCACAACATTGGAAAAGCGAAGAGATTCCTACTGACAAGAAGATAATTAGGAAAATATTAAAATGTACAGAAATGAATAGATTAACATTAGCAATTAAGGAGAAAAAACAAACTGATTACTGCTTGATATGGGAAGTGTTTTATCAATGGTTAAAGAATAAAAAAGGAAATTGGAAATAAAAGGAAAGGAAAGGGGGGAGGAGAAGAAGATTAAAAGAGAAACAGAAAATATATTAAGATAAAAATGAGAATAAAATGACAATTGTTAGTACTACTATAATGAGAATAATCATTTAGATATTTTTTTTTAGATATTTTATTAATATTTATAGGCCACCCTTTTCCCCGCGGGGACTCAGGGCGGCTTACATAAAATAGGGAGGGGGGGTATAAACAATAAACATAAAACAATACATAAGAGTAAAATAGTACACAACATTCATTCTTCATTCGGGTGGGGACAGATTGTGATCTTATCCCCAGACCTGACGGGATAGCCAGGTCTTGAGGGCTGTGTGGAAGGTCTGGACGGTGGTGAGGGTACGAATCTCCACGGGGAGATCGTTCCAAAGGGTCGGAGCTGCTACTGAAAAGGCCCTCCTCCGTGTAGTTGCCAGTCGGCACTGACTGGCAGATGGTATTCGGAGGAGGCCCAATCTATGTGATCTTATAGGTCGCAGGGAGGTAATTGGCAGGAGGCAGTCTCTCAAGTATGCAGATCCACTACCATGGAGGGCTTTATGGATGGTGAGTAGCATGTTTAATGTTATTTTGGTATTTGTTCATGTTTAATGTTATTTTGGTATTTTTATTGGAACACATGTTAATGAAAGAAAGGAAGAGCATTATAATATTTAATTGTTAAATGTATTATCATTTGTGGAAGGATGTTGCATAGTAATATTTGTACTCAGACAACCCACTGCTTAAGGAAAGATGGAATGTATATATTTAACATTTGGAAAAGTAATTAAAAATTAATAAAAAAAGAAAATGTTTTAATAGTTTAGGAAGCTGGGATATGTTTATATAATTACTGCTCTAGTTGGGGAAACTGAGGCAGCTTCAGCCTATGTTATGTTATTCATGCTCATGTCTTTCAGTTGTGAGTAGTTAGGAATTGGAATGGGACAACTTGCTACAGCCAACTCGCTATGGCCAACTTGCCACAAGACAATTGAACAATTCAATTATTTTAAATAAATAATTAAAATGTTATTTTAATTTTAGTCATTCATATTTCATTTTGTCCCTCCTTTGAGTTAGTCTATTCCACCATTTCTTCAATATTAATGTAACTCTTGTCCCATGGCAAATTGCCCTGCAACAAATAGGCCATGGTGAATTGACTGCAGCGAGTTGTTCTAGACCCGTTATGAACAGCCCTTAATTGCCGTTTCTGATTATGTCAATATGTTTTTCTTAACTTGCATTATTGATCTTCAGTAACTCACTTGTAACAATCCAATAATAAATTGCATTGTTCCCAATTTTCAGTATTTTTTGTTGAAACAACTAATTCACTATCTTCTTTGGTTGACAGGACAGTGATATCAACGCAATGGTCAGATACATGGAAAATATTGTAGATATCAATTCTGAAGGTAAGATGGCATATTCTTCAGTTTGATTACAACACCAACAATTGGATATTCTTGGCTTGTTGCATAAAATGCTGAGCCAATATTTTGTGCGTGTAAAAGAAACTTGAAGTTCTTTATCCTAATCCAGAAGTAAGTGCAACAGTCAGCCTAACAGAACTTCTTAAAAGTTCAGTACTTAGTAGATTTCCTCTCCCTTGTTAGTTGACTTTGGATAGAGTTCAAGAAAAGGAGTTGACTTCTGGTTTAACCTTGTTCAACATAACCCATCAGCTGGGGATGGGTGAGCAGAGAATTGGGAGAATCTATAAAGAAAAATTATAGTTGATGGCTGAGGTCCTATTTAACATCTTGACTTTTGGTCTGCCCAGTTTATCTCTCCTAATAGTGCAGCAGGAACATATCTATTGTTTTAAAAGGAGGCATTTGAAGTTTTTTTTTTAAAATAAGATTGAATATTGATTGATCACTGGGTCCAGAGATTTATTCTTCCAAACTTTCAAGCTCATGCCCAATATCAGGGAGCTTCTTCCTACTGGAATATGGGCTTTGGGCTATTCTGTAAGTCATATTTATGTGGTGTCTTCCTATTGGTTGATTGGTTTGTTGATGGCAGCCATCAACACACTGGGAAAACTATAGTTCCAAATAGGTGATTATTCCTTTTCATTTCTATGTGGTCAAAACTCTAGTTTTTAAAGGAGAAAAAAAGCATATCCTATATTATCCCACAGCAGAACACAGGATATTACAAAAAGAACTTAACTATAATACAGGTGATGCCTATTACCTAGATTTTTTTTTTTGCAACCTTAGAAGGGGCATTTAAAACCACCAAACTCACCACAGAGCTCCAATAAAACATTAGACAAAGCATCATTCCAGAGATTAGAAGAAGACAGGAAAAGAATTAACTTATAACAGAAGACAAAGTAGCTGTCAGAAACCTAAAACAGGACCAGACCATCATCCAACCTTCAGACAAAAGCCAAATCACAGTGATTATGGACAGAGAACAATGCCAACAAAAAGCAAAAAAAATACTGCAGGACAAAGAAACCTACATCCCTGTGAACACCAATAGAATACAAAAACTAGACAACCAAATCAAGAGAACCCATAGTGACTTCACTAAGAAAGGCCAAATTACAAAAAAGGAACAGTAGCAGATGAGAAGCAGCAGATCAATCCTCCTACTTTTCTACAGATGCCCCAAAATACATTAGCTAGCATATTGTATCTCTACTAGAGACCCCTATATACAACATTGCAAAAAAAATTAACAAAAAACCTTGGGCATCTCACAAGATGAAGCCAACACTTCATTAAGGACTTTATTTAAACAAACCGAAACACACTGCAGCAACCCAGAATAGCAGAAAAAGGAAATGGAACATCTATACAACACATTCCAACAAAATGGATACCCATGCAACTTTATCAAAAAGTCCTTGACCACTCAACTCAATACAGCACAACCAACACAAACCCTAAAAAGAATTATACTACCATACATGAAGAATATCTCAGAAACCACCAACAGACTACTACAACCATATGGAATCAATGTAGCACACAAGCCAACTAAAACCCTTCAAAATGTCCTAAGCAAACCAAAAGACCCAGCAACCTCAGAAGAAAAAACGGGAGTCATCTACAGCATACAATGTAAGAACGGCAATAACCACTATGTAGGACAAACAAGCAGAAGACTGACAGAACACATCCCTGAACACCATCCGGCAGTCAGAAGACATGACAAAAAAATGTAATTTCACAACATATAGACAGATTTAACTATAGTTTCAATTGGGAAAATATGACAGTCCTAGACTAGATCAAGTCCAAAAATGTCAGGAAATTTCTAAAAGCCTGGCACTCTGACAAATCAGCCATCAATATACAGCTAGACATTAACATCATCTATAGACTATACAAAAGAGACAGTCAACCAGCCCAAAAGAAAACATAAAGACCCAAGGACCTCTCCACCAGTAATCAGCACCCAGATTAGCATAGATTAACTCCAAGACTAACTTCAGACCAACAATCAAGTAAACAATACCCCAATCAAGAAACTGCCAAAGAGCTATCAGTAAATAACCCAATCGAAGCATATCTAAGACTCTCCCCACCCACCCAGATAGACAAGTCACCAGAATATAAACTGGCAGCAAACAGCACTCCTTACTAGCACTGATGAGGTTACTTAGTTAGGATAGTGAAAGATCTGCAAGGAAAGAAGCAAACTCAGGCAGCATTTAGAACCTATCATTTCAATCTTGAGCTTCAAATATTCTCCTTTATTGGTACTATATTATCCCTTATATAGAGCAAAAATTTGTATATAAAACTATGTACACACTCATTATATTATTCTGTTTCAAAGTAATTAGTATTATGCAAAGTGCGCAAAAAAAGAAGCAATAAGCCAAGAAATTAAAGATGAAATAAAATAAAATAAAATAAAGCATATTTTTTGGAGTATAAGATGCACTTTTTCCCCCTCCTAAAAGACGCTGAAATTTGGGTGCATCTTATACTCTGAATGTTGCCTTGAAGCTGTTTTTCAGTCTAAACACAAGCTAAGTGATCTTCCATTCTTTGCCTGCGTTTCTAATTGCTGCTCCTTCCGACAATCAGCTGTGCTTTAGAAGCACATACCCACCATCCCCAACCTCAAAACCAGCAAGTGAACTAATGCCCTGAAGCTGACCAGGCTAAGGACTAGCCTGTAATACCTGATAGGCAGAATTTTTTCCTTCCATTTTCCTCCCCAAAAACTAAGGTGCATCATATACTCCGAAAAATACAGTAGTTTACTAGATTCACATCCTTGCCTTCACCTTTCCACATGCTGATTCATAGATCTTGGTTTACTAAATTCTAAACTCTCTCTTCTTGAGATCCCATCAACTCCAGCTAAGACTCAGACTAAGTAACCAAATTGATATCTTACCTTTGTAATAGTATGTTAGTATTAAACACTTATTTCTGTTTATGTGGGGTTAAAATTATGGTTTCTTTTCATGTAAAGAATTTCATTTTTATTACCTTTTTCCAGTAATAAATAACTGAAATAATTTCAAGAAATTATTCAATCAAAGAATATATTTTATTTAGTGTCTCTGGGGTTTAATTAGTAATCGCAGATGGTGTTAGATAAGATGCTAAAGCAAATTATTTCTCTTCATTAACATTAATCAATGTGAATGTTCATGAAATATTAGATGCTTGAAGTTGCAATGTAACATATAGTTTACATGGACATATAGTTCTGTGAAACTGTGTATCCATTGCATGAACTCTATTGCTATTATTCAGTAATAATTGACAAAAACATCTTGTTTGGAACTTCCATGGAAATATTATCATATTCCTAGACTCTTGGTTGGACTCTTGGTGAAGACTGTTGAAAAAGAATAAATAGTAGTAAGCTAATAATGGCCATAAAACAACTTGACTCCATAAATGTCTGTTGAAGGAAATGAGGTACATATACATTTGTAAGAAATGCATATAAGCCTCTTTTATAAAACATTGTTGCTTGGGGATGTTCTACCCCATTAAAAATAATTGTGTTTCATGGACTTATTAAATTATATTAAAATGCATTTAATACCCTAATTATCTTTAATTAATGCAGCATTTTCAGATGAAAAAGTTAATTGCTGCTTACTTTTTGTTTGCCCTTGGATAATGCTTTGGTTCTGCAGAATGCAGACAACAACAAGCTGATTAGATTGTGCATTTATTTGTAGGAACTAGAAGTTTCACTGAAGTGACTCCTGTGAGATTGAGAGCTCTCAATAATACTATGGCAACAACCAAGCTGAGACATATGAAGGAGTAAGTCATCTTATTAAATGCTAACAGTAGTAATCAAAGATGTTGAAGTATTTACTTTACCTTTAGTTTGGTTTGAATCAAAATGGAGCAAAACCCAAAATAATACTCAGTGAACGTCCCATATTTTAGTAAATTCATTAAATTGTTACATTATTATATTATATAATGGATCAAAACTTTTGAAGTTGAACTTTTTTCATTCTGAGAACATAATATTAGCTCTTGTTACTGGGTGCAAATTCAATAATCAATACCAATTCCTTGGTTTTCAAGCTCAGAGAGCACCAAAGACACCTCAATTTAACCTGGAGATACAAATATTCTCTTCTACTAATAATCCTTTTCTAAATATTCATTTCTAATCCTTGCTTAATTTATCATCTGCTATTCATGAAAGAAGCTTTCTCTAGCTTCTGTGTAAATGACAAGTACCTTTACTTTAAAGTCTCATTAACTTGAATCAGTTGATTCCTTAAATTAGTGTCATTATTTGATCAACCCCCCCCCCCAAAAAAAAAAGCTGGATTGCTTTCATAAGGAGCAAAGAGGTGCTGTGAATGTGCTGGGTCCAAAAAAAAGTTTTTCCTGAAGTTTGCAGAGTCCTTCTTACAGTGTTTCCAAACCTGGCCTACAAAAGCCAGATATGGTTATCCACAGATACTGATATATTTTAGATATATGAGGAGAGCAAATTATGCAATTATATGACATGCAGCACATTAATCATTTTATTGTTACATGACAAAGATCTCTGGGCCCTTTTAATTCTGATCAAAAATTTTCACCTATAATTGTAGAAACAGTACAATAATATTGTATACTTCGTTTTCCCAGTTCTGTTAAATATTTGGAAGCAATTCCAAAAAAAATCTATATTAATATTTCAAGCTATATAAAATATATAAATGAGGATAGTGCCATTGGAAAATTTTGGTAGGCAATTTTCAGTTTAGATTGCACCTAGTACACTCCCAGTCAAACCTATATTAAGATTAAAGCAAGCACCACATCACATAGGATAAACATCAAAAACACACATTGCCTCTATCCATATCTGTTGTGGCCCAGCAGGAGCCGTTGAAGCTGCCACCAGACTCCGACCGCAAGGGGTCCTATGAGTCGGCCCTGGAGGATGTGGAGGACCCTGGACAGGGTTCTGACTCTAAGCAGGGTGCAGAAAGACTGGTTGGCCACCAGGTGGCGCCTGAGCCTTGGATCAGTGGGGAGGAGACAAGGGAGAGTGATCCAGAAACCAACTGTGAGTTGTTCCGGGATGCACGCCGTCGAAGGGCTATTTAGCGTCAAGAACAACTACGTAATTACAGGAGGTAATTACGCTCAGCTGATGGTCATTAGGCTCCTCTCCAGACTATAAAAGAGACTGCTTGTGCCACACCCTTGCAGAACACTTTGACTAAAGAGAAACAAACTTGGCAGGTTGAATTGCTGCCAGAGTTTGTCGGCCTTGCTGCCAAGGTCCTTATCAGTTTGTTTACTTGGGTTTCAGACACCGAGAGTCTGAACTTGTTATTAAAGGACATTCTCATTTAAGCTTCTCTCGGCATTCGTTACTGGACGGAGGAGGGGGTCAGAACACATATCTATATGCCAAAAAGAATTTTTCAGAATCAAGCAGCATTATAAGTAATGAGCATTTCAGCTTTATTCTATATTTAGTCCATAATTATGCAACATAGAGATGGTAAATAGGAGTCCAGATTATCTTTTTACCATTGAAGAAACATTATGATGTACAGTGATTTTTCAATAATTCAGAAATAAGTGAAAATACTGATGTGTCTGTTGGAAAGAACAAATTAAAAATGAGTAAGGCTTCAATATTCGTATATACACTGATAGCTTGGTTATGTTGATTTAACTCAAGCATTAAAAATGTGTTAATGCTTTATTTATATATATAAAAATGGCTTTGTACGTGTGTATTTTCCAGCATAACTCTCGACCAATTTCAACCAAATTTGGTACACAGATGACTTACTCTCTGGAAACAAATACAGTGGGAGTAAGACACCGCTAACACCCCTCGGTGTGTGTGTGTGTGTGTGTGTGTGTGTGTGTGTGTGTGTGTGTGTGTGTTCCAGTATAACTCTTAAGAATCTCTTTTTAAAGCTTCAGATATATAATAAAGAATTATTTTCATATTTTCAAATTATACTTTTGTGCCTATTCATTAATTTAGTAATTTATTGAATGAAAATTATTACTTGATGCCATTAAAATCCTGGCAAGAGTTCACTGTTTAAATGGTAAGATATGTTTGCACATTGTTGGTAGGAAATTTAAATTTGAATATAGTTCTTACAAGCATTTGATTTTTTAAATGGCGCAATAAACGTCTTTTGGAAAATATGAATGAAAATGGAATAGTTATTCCTAATCAGATACTTTATAATGATTCTTGAAAAACTTTTGAACGATTTGCTCAGGGCTCAATTTAATTCTAAAAATTAAGCTTCAATGGTTTGCTTAAGTTGTATTATTATTCAATGAGTTATAGAAAAATATATTTATTTTTTGCTTTGTCTAGTATTTATTTTTAACCTTAGTTTATTAGCATGTGTTATTTAGCTTATATATGATTAGTTTGAGCTGACTGAATTATGTTCACTTGTTTTATAAATTTTATTGTTACATGTAATTTTAAGTTAAAAAGTTAAAAATACTATTTTAAAATGTTTAAGCAAAATATAATAATATCATCAGGATAAAAAAACATAAAAAACAGAACTCAATTGTTAGAACTAATTATTCTGTTAGTTGAAAGAAAGATACAAGATAAATCTATCACAGGGTTTCAGAACAGAATGACCTGATTCACCAAGTCATCCATAGGTGACAGTCTTACAAATAGTCCTCTAATTTATAAAAATGTATTTTAGTGATGTTTGTGTGACAAATTGTATTAAAAAAAATTATTATTTAAAAAAAATTAAGTCAGATGAGCTCCTCACTTAACAACCTATGTGATATTAATATAACAATGGCAATCAGGACTGCAGGAACTGCCATCACTACGTTCCATGATCATGTAGTTTTTCAGCTTATAACCATGTCACACTTAATGCTGGATTTTCTGGCACCAATTATTGTTGTTAAATGATGACTACCTGTATGTTTGTATATGGTATTTAGAAATATTGTTAATACACTTCCTATGTGATGGTAATATATACATTTTATTGTTATTTTCTTATTTATAATCAACAGATTCTGCCTCTAGATGCAATAGATTTGTAGTTTTTATTTTGTTTTATTGTACTTTATTCTTGGTCCCATGGTAACTGTAAGAATTTGGACATCCTTGAAAGCTTGAATATAGATATCATAAGGCTCAGAATTTTTATCTTCACTTTCACTGATGGAGCAAAAAGAAATATAGGCACAAAAGGAAAAAGTGGTTCTATACATAGCATTTCGTGTCATTTTAAAACATAGAATACATACAATAAGATAGAGGCTAATGATGGTGAACTTTATAGTGCAATTTAAACGTTCAAATAACGTAGTTGGGAAAAATTAGAACACTTTCATGGAATAACATTTCAAAAAATTAAAATCTTGCAGCACAGTACTGTATTCCTCTTATTTAGCTTCCAGTGTCTTCCACTCAGCAGCATGCCAGGATCCCACAGAAGGTTCCATCATTACCTGCTGAGTGTAAGTAAAATTGTCTTTTAGAATAGTAGAAGAAAGGCATCTAGTGATGCTTTGTTCTGCCACTATAACATCATTGCTTAAGATTCATAAGATACATACAGATACAACTTTATACATGCAATGAGTGCATCTAATATACCATTTGTAAAAAATTCAGAAAAAAAGAATAACTGAACATAATTGACTGTAATCTTTAAATTTCACTAATGGGGTAAGTGAGAAACACTCATTTTTTGTTGTGTTCATAGATGATGTGAAAGTTCAAAGCTGCAACTGTAGAAACCCAAGCCTGAAAATAAAGTCCCTAATTGAAACAGATACATATATCTAAGATACACATAACTTATCTGAAACAAATATGTAAAGCTAGTTCACCTCTTGTGGCACACCAAGGATAGATGTGCAAGCGCCAAGCAGAGTGAACTAGCAATCTAGATCAGGGGTGTCAAACTCGAGTCACGGCGCCATCACATGACATATCGGGGCTTTTTTCCCTTCACTAAACTGGGTGTAGGCGTGGCCAGTGCATCTGACCCACGGGCTGGAGTTTGACAGCCCTGATCTAGGTGGTCAGAACTGCATTGTGTTTAGCATGTGTAGATTTCCCTGACATTGTATATACTAAATAAATATAGGTAGTCCTCAACTTCATTTAGTGACTGTTCAAAGTTACAACAGCACTGAAAAACCTGACATTACTATTTTTTAACCTATGACTGTTGCAGCATACCCATGGTCACGTGCTTTACATTCAGATGCTTGACAACTGGTTCATATGTATGATGTCCTGGGGTCATTTGATCATCTTTTGCAACTTCTAACAAGCAAAGTCAATGGGGAAGCCAGATTCATTTTACAACCGTGTTATTAATTTAACAACTGCACTTATTCACTTAACAAATGTAGCAAGAAAAGTGGTAAAAGTTGCTTGAGATCCCTCTCAAGCAAGGAGACACAAAAATTCAGATATGTTGCTCAGACTACATAACCTTAAAATTACAACTTACACAAAAATTCATCTGCTGTTTTGCATATGCAAAAAAGCCAAAGCTGCAGATGTGAAAATCTTTATATGATATAAATTCTGGATATATAATTATCAATCACAAATTACCAATGCCTACAATGTGGAGGCAGGAAAGATGAAAAGGCAAATTTGTTCCGCAGAGAAACAATTGAGTAGCTTTACATAACTTATATGGAAAATGGTGGAAACAAGATCCTCCAAATCTCTAGCATCAGATATTTTTATCTTTGAATTATCAATTACTATGTCTATTTGTTAGAACTAATTTGATCTGGGGCAAATCATCTTCTTCATGGACGAAGTCTATGACAGGGAAGATGAAAAGACAGATTTGCTGCCATATGCAACATACAATTTACTCTAACCAGAAAGATCTTAGAATAGTTTTATATAATTGATATATTAGCCCAGGGGGCCTCATATAGTCCAGGGGCTAATACGGCCAGCTGAAGCAATTAATCCAGGCTGGTGCAGCACTACCATTCACATCACCCTGTCCAGCCACTGGGCCCTGCCTTCCAGGTGAGTGCAAGCCTTACTTTCGCAGGCAGCCATGGTGAGCAGAGTGGTGTGAGTTCTATGGCCTGCAACTGGAAGGTAGGCTGCGCTGGACCAAAGGGCTGTCTTGGGAGATTGTGGGCATGGTGATGCTCAGCGCCTTTTGGGCCTTGCTCTGGGCTGGGGAGTGGTTCAGCTTTCCAACTGGCTGCGATCCCCAATCCCTACCTGCTCATCACTTTCTCCTGCAGCTAGTGGCAGAGAGGAAGGAGATCCGCTGCTGCTCACCCCCTCTCCGGACTTCCTGCAGGTGCTGGTCCTTGCCTGCTGTGGTTGCCAATGTTCAGGGAACACGAGGCTGTGCCGCCTGCATTGCCACTCTGCTAGATGGGTTCCCCCCACCAGCCCATGACCTTCAGCCAAGTGTGGGCCTTCCCTTTGTGGGCAGCCACAGTGAGTAGAGCAGTGCAAGAACCACGAGCTGGAATTGGAAGAAAAGGCCAATGACAGAGGAGGGAAAATCACTCTGTACCAGCTGCGCTCAGCCGAAGGGCCACCTTAGGGGATGGATGGTGAGGCTCAGCCACCGTTTGGGTCTGTCTCTTGGCTTCCGCAGGGCCTCTGGGCAACTTCCACCCACTTTCCCTTCCCCCTGCCCCAGGCCAGGCATCCAGCCCACAACCAGAGGACTCATTGCTCAGAGCACCCTCCCGCTCACCCACCTGCTGGCCAGACTGGCTCAGAAGCAGTGTGTCACCTTGCATTCATCCTTGGCCTCCTCCCACCCCAGCTGCTGGCTTCTTGACTCAAGCAGAGGCTTCTGGTTGGAGTGAGGGGAACTGCAGTTCTGGGCTCCCGCAACTGCAAGTGCCGAGGCATAGATAGTATTGGAAGAAAAGTCTGCATGGCTGTGGTGGAAAGAACCGGAGCAACACCAGCAGCTTGGATGAGAAGGCATGAGTGAGGTGGTGGCTGCTCTCACCAATAACTGAACCCACCGTGCCAATTGGAGTAAGGCGCGATGGACCCACACGGCTGACTAGTGCTACCAAACTGCCTGTTTGGGCACGAACTGGAGAGCTGCAAAGGGATAGCTCACTTGAAAGAACAATGGCTGAGCCTTGCAGCTGTTATCTGCTGGCTGGCCTTGGGTCAGGCCCCTCTTCTTCTTCCTCTCCCCTTCTCCTTTCCACACAGTCCTGTTTTTCCAAACACCTGGGTCAGACTGGGCAACAATTCACAGGGAGGTGCCCTGACTGAGGAGGCTCAGACTGTATCCCATGGCTTGCCCACTGTATAAACCACTCCCGTCCCTTTCAAAATGGCCACCCAGTGCTTCCCTCAGGCACCCAGGGCTGGTGAGTGCCTCTTGAGAACTGGGGGAGAGGATGCAGGCACACCAGTGAAGGAGATGGGCTTTGGTTGCTTGTTCTGCTGCAACCCCGAGTGATTGGCCTCAGCTGCAGTTTGTGGGTGCTCTGTCTGATGGGGTAACTGAAGTGGAGAAGCACCACTTTCTGCTGGCCTTTCATCCATAGGTGGAGCTCCAGGAGGAAGTGCTTGCTTTGGCTCTGGATTGGAGCATTGAGGAGGCAATGGTGATGGCATGAAGAGAAGCCACATGACCAGATGCCCAGTTGCCGCAACCTGCAAGAAAATCACCATCTTAGGTTTCACCGGCATGTGTGGCGGGTGAGGCAGGGCAGGGAGCGTCAGCCTGGGGAGCAGGACAAGCAGGGAACCTGCAAAGGGGGACACCCAGCTCCAAAAGGACACGCTTGGGATGCGTCTGCTTCCCCGGAGAAACAGCGCAATGGCTGACAATTGGGAGGGCAAGTACCGAACGATCAGCACCTTACATTCTAGCTGCTGTAATGAATATGAGAAGCAGAGGCAATGTTTTAGGGTACCCTGTTACCATAGCCAGCCCTTTGTCCATGTCTTCTCCATTAACACTCATCACACATGTCAATTTACCAGTTCCAGTTACTATGCCAGTGAACATCCCACATCCAAGCACTCACCTCACCAATGAATCTCCCAACACTAATGACATTACCTGGCTCTTTAAATATAGCGAATTGGGGCCCATTGTCCGAGACTACCACATCCGGCAACCCATGGGTTGCGAACAACTGGCACAGGGCCCTCACAGTACTCTCAGCCGAGGTGGAGGTCATGAGGACCAGATCCACCCAGCGAGAGTAGGCATCCACCACAATCAGGAATGTCTGGCCATGGAAGGGGCCGGCGAAATCAATGTGGAGGTGCGACCAAGGGCCTCTCAGAGCCTTCCACTCACGAGTAGGCACCGCTCGGGGGGGTGGGATGGGAGACCTGACAGGTAGAGCAGCGGCCGACCCAGGCCGCTATCTCAGCATCCAGCAAGGGCCACCAGACATAGCTGCACGCCAATGCCTTCATGCACGCTATGCCTGGGTGGTTCTTGTGGAGCAGAGACAGGACCTGGGAGCGCAGAACGGAAGGGATCACCACCCGGTCTCCCCAAATCAGGCACCTGCTATGGAAGGACAGCTCGGCCTGGCGGGCCTTAAAAGGCTGGAAAATGTCAGCCAGCTTCCCCAGAGGCCACCTGCGGAGGACCCAGGAGCAGACCTGAGCCAAAACCGGGTCAGCCTTAGTGTGGGCAGCCACGTCAGCGGCAGTGAAGGAATGGCTCGAGGAGACGATCAAGAGAACGGACAAGGACGGCACTGGAGCTGGGTCGGAGATAGGCAGGGGGCAACAGCTAAGGGCATCAGCGTGCCCTAGCTGCTTGCCAGGACGGTAGAACAGCGTATAGGAATACGCCACCAGGAACTCCATCCAGCGGGTCATCCTGGGGCAGAGGATGGGAGGGATCGGCTTGTCCCTGGCCAGAAGCCCAAGGAGAGGCTTGTGGTCCGTGACAAGTGTAAAGTGCCAACCATACAGATAGTCGTGGAATTTCTTAATCCCGGACACTGCAGCCAGAGCCTCCTTGTCAATCTGGCTGTAATTGCACTCCGCAGAGGAGAGTGTCCGGGAGTAGAAAGCCATGGGGGCCTCCGAGCAATTTGGGAGGACATGGATCAGGACCACCCCCATAGGGGGCGTCACAGGCTAACGTCAGTGGCAGCTTGTCACTGTACTGCACTAAGACTGCCGCTGACGTAAACATGTCTTTGACAGCCACGAACGCATGCGCTTTGTGGCTGCCCCAGTGCCAGGCCGCTGATCGGTTGAGCAACTGATGCAGCGGCTCAACAAGTGACACCTTATGCGGCACGAATGGCACGTAAAAGTTGAGAAGCCACAGGAACGCCTGCAGCTCTGCCTTGGAGGAGGGAGTGGGGGCATTCCTGATGGCGGCAACCTTAGAAGGTGTAGGGTGGATCCCTTGGGCGTCGATCAAGAAGCCCAAGAACTCCACCCTGGGCACAGCAAATGTTCATTTGCTGTGCTTCAATTTCAAACCCGTGCCCCTAAAATGGAGGAGGATCTTCCTGAGCATTTCGATGAGTTCTGGGTGGCTGGAAGCAGCGATCAGAACATCATTGAAATACAGAACCACACCGGGGAGCCCATGGAGCAAGCGCTCCACAAGGCTCTGGAAGATCCCCGGGGCCACGGAAATGCCAAATTGGAGGCAGCGACAACGAAAAGCCCCGCGATGGGTGATGATGGTTTGGGCTGCCGCTGCATTGTCATCCATCGGGAGCTGCTGGTAGGCCTGCGCCATATCCAGTTTTGCAAAGATGCAGCCCCGCCCCAAGGAATGGAGCAGGTGCTGCACCACAGGGACTGGATAGGGGTTTGCCTGGAGGCCAAGGTTGATTGTTGACTTGTAGTTGGTTTATAGGTTTATAGGTTTTATTAGCATTTGTAGGCCGCCCTTTTCCCTGAGGGGACTCAGGGCGGCTCACAGAAAACCAGGGGGAGGGGAATACAACATTAAGACAACAACATATAATAAAATAGTAAGCAACATCCATTCATCATTCGGGCGGGGTAGCGATTCTTATCCCCAGGCCTGACGGGCGAGCCAGTTCTTCAAGGCAGTGCGGAAGGCCTGGACGGTGGAGAGGGTACGAATCTCCATGGGGAGCTCGTTCCAAAGGGTCGGGGCTACTGCTGAGAAGGCCCTCCTCCTTGTGGTTGCCAGCCGACACTGGCTGGCCGATGGAATGCGGAGGAGGCCTAATCTATGGGATCTTATAGGTCGTAGGGAGGTAATTGGCAGAAGGCGGTCTCTCAAGTATCCAGATCCACTGCCATGTAGGGCTTTATGGGTGATTAATAGCACCTTGAAGCGCATCCGGAGATCGACAGGTAGCCAGCGCAGCTCGCGGAGGATAGGTGTTATGCGGGTGAATCGGGGTGCACCCGCAATCACTCGCGCGGCTGCGTTCTGCACTAGCTGAAGTCGCCGGATGCTCCTCAAGGGCAGCCCCATGTAGAGCACATTGCAGTATTCCAGCCTAGAGATCACAAGGGCCCGAGTGACTGTTGTGAGGGCCTCCCGGTTCAGGTAGGGTCGCAACTGGCGCACCAGGCGTACCTGGGCGAATGCCCCCCTGGTCACAGCCGTTAAATGGTGGTCGAATGACAGCTGTGGATCCAGGAGGACTCCCAAGTTGCGGACCCTCTCTGAGGGGTGTAGAATTTGACCCCCCAGCCTGAGTGTTGGAATATTGGCCAAATCTTTGGGAGGGAAACACAACAGCCACTCGGTCTTTTCTGGGTTGAGCACAAGCTTGTTAACCCTCATCCAGTCCATAACGGCTTCAAGACCCCGGCCCATCACGTCAACCGCTTCTGCCAGTGCAGATCCTGACCGACCTGTCGGGCTTGACAGGGACCACAATTGGGGTCTCCCAGCGTGAATGGTCGACAGACTCCAGGACACCCTGCCCCAGCAGCTAATCAAGTTCGGTATCAACCTTGGCCCTCAAGGCAAAAGGCCCCCTGCGAGCCTTTAGCCTAATAGGTGCAACCTGGGGATCTAGGTTCAGGGAGATGGAGGTGCCCTTGTAAGAGCTCAGCTGGCCATAAAAAATATCCACAAATTCCGCGAGGACGTCATCTAAAGAGGAGGAAGAGGCACCCACCCGATGGATTCCCCCAATTGACAACCCCAGGGGAGGAAACCAATCTAACCCCAACAGGACTGGCAGGTGGCCGTGGAAGTCCCCATAGTCTACCCAGATGGGGAAGGAACCCAGGGTGGGAATAAGAGTCCCCTGGTAGCCTCTGAGGGACGTGTCCACTGGCTGCAGCTGGTCGTGGTTGATGCGGGGACACAGGCGGGAGAAAGTGGACCAGGACAGCAGGGAGCGGGAGGAGCCGGAGTTCACCTCCATGTGGCAGGGCTGACCTTCCAGGTGAAGGGCAGCAGAGACTTTCTTCGCCTCCGCGGATGTCTGGCTGACGGTCTCCTCGGCGAACTCCATCTGGGTCACAGTGTAGCAATCTTCAGCCCGCCGCACGGGCCGCGGAGGCTGGCGGCGCGGTTGTGGTTGGGAAACGGCAGGCTGCTGAAGGAAGGAAGGCGCAGGCAGGGAGGCTCAGCAACCCTGGGCAATGTGGCCAGTTTTGTGGATCGACGGAAGGACAAGATGGGAGCCAGGACTTCCAGAACACAGGTTTATTCAACAGATATTTACAGGCGATTCAGCACCATCCCTGCTTGACAGCTATTTAAACGGGCTGTCAAGCAGGGATAACCAATGGGCGCACTTTTAGCGTCTAGCAACGGATGACGCTACGCCCTAGCCAATCAGAGCGCCTCTAGTGGCTAGCAACAGGCGATGTTGCGCCCTAGCCAATCAGGGCGTTGCCTGTCCTGTTGCTAGCTGTCAGGTCGTACGTCGAGGACTTTCCGAGTCCTCAACAAGGCTTTTACTTTCATGGAAATAGAGGTATCAGAGTCCATCAAACAGTCCATGTCATACACGGATAAGACAGTCAATCATCAATGTCTTTCAGTTAAGGGATAATCCAAATAACATAGTCCAGTATCATATAAACAGTCCGGTACACAAAGTTTGCTAACAGTTGCAAAACTTACAATAGTTCACAGCACTCAGATCAGATCAGCCCAGCATCTAACAAACAGACAGCTAACAGTCATTCTGGCTCCCTCTTATGGCCAATTGAGGAAAACAGCAACCAATCACATTTTACACTATGCTTTAAAGAAACAGGTACAACATTGTTACATGATTTATATATTGCCAACCCAACCATTAGATTATATTCCTAACAGTTATTATTCCTGTCTATCTAATACAGGAATACCTTAATCTTACGATACAGAGGTATTACTCCATTGTAATATATGATTGATTTGACATCTATAACAAATCATTTAATTTTTAATAGCAAATTAAAAATATTGTTAAGTGTTTTCTTCATGAATGAAAGATTAGGGGAGTTTCCTTCAAATACAGTGAGAAAAATAATATTGTGAGATAATAAAACATGTGGAATCATGGGTCTGTCCTGAACTTGATTTTTTTGCTCGCAAACAGCATTATCTAACTATGTAATGTTATCAATGCTAGTGAATGTGGGGTTGTTCTCTGTTTATTTATAATGGCTTACCTTGCTAGTTTTAGTGGGAGTGTTTCTGCTTGGAGGTTCCTTAATTAGGGAAGATTCCCAACTAGTGGGCCCTGGCCTGTTTGAAACTGGACCACAGGAGAGATGGGTAAGCATGCATGTGTGAAGCTCCACTTGCACAAGTGGTGGACAAGTGCATGTAGGCTTGAAGATCTGCTTGCATGAGTGGAAGACACTTGTATGTGAAGCTCCACGTGCATAAATGCAGTCCTTCACATGAGGAGAGGTTTATGCACAAGCGCAAGCACCTTCCACTTGCGCATGAAGCTCCATATGTGTGAGTGGAGAGTGCACACGCACATCACTCATACAGATGGAGGTCTGCATTTCCGTGTACATCCAGGGGTGGGTTCAGACTGGTTTGGGTGCTAATTTAGCATCTGATTCACTGAACTGGTAGTTGGAAGGACTGGCTGGCCCCTCCCACCCTCCCCCATTCCTCCCAAGAGTCTCCACATAGCCGTTTCATCATGCCAGATAAGTGGAGGGCCTACACTGGTGCAGTCTGGAAATGGGACTGTTTCTGACCTTTCTGGCCTCCCAAGGGCCTCTGGAGCCCAGGGGAGTCTGTTTTCACCTTCCCGGAGGCTTCAGGAAAGCCTCTGGAGCCTGGGGAGTGAAAATGGCTCCCCTCCTGTGGTGCAGGAGGCCATGTAGGCCATACCCCTCATGGCCACATCCACCCAGCAACTGAGCAGAAAACGGGTTGCTAAAAAATTTCAACCCCACCCCTCACATGCCCTCTTCCGTGCCCTGGGCCATGCTATCCGGGCTGGGCCACCAAGTTAGAAAGTTGGGAACTGCTGGATTATTGTATATTTTTCTGCTTGATTATTTGTCTAGTATTAATTCTTGCTTATCTGGATATAGCCTGCTGGAGAGGATGTATTCTGGTCTTTCCATTTCCATCTTAGCTTTTTGTTGTTTCTTTTGAATGGTATACAAATATGGTTTATTTCTATGTATCTATTGATGGATGATTTGTCTGAATGACAAGCTTCCAGAAATTTCCTAATGGATTTAAGTTTTGGAATTAGCTTTTGTATAGGATGTACACAGTGTTTCAGTTGAAATTATGGTTGAGTCTGTTCATGTGTCATGAGATTGACGTTTTATCATGTCTGCTAGTGTACATAGGTGCATCTGCTAGTCTTCATCTATCTGACTTATATAGTGGTTGTTACAGTCCTTACATTCTATGTTATATATGAGTCATGTTTTTTTCTTCTTCAACTACGGTGTTTTGGTTAAGCTAAAATGTTTTGAAGGACTTTATTTAGTTTGTGGAAATATCTACAGTTGTAATACTTTATTGGTTGTTTCTGAGGTTTTTTTTTGTATAAAGTAGTGCAGTGGTTCCCATAGGGGGGAAATTTGATTTTTAATGAGGGGAATTTGAAAATGAGTTATTGACTGAATTTTTGAAAGCCCACTAATTGTTCTTATATATTTGTGATGAAACAGCTGTATTTCATTTACCTATTGTTGGCTTTGTTAAAGTGCATTTCCTAGGGCCTGGTCTGAAAAGGATATCCCAACTGGGGGGGGGGGGCGGAGAGCAACTGCCAACCAATCAGATGTATTCCCACTAAAGATCATGGGATTGGCAGTCTCTCTCTCTCCCACCTTCCTTCCCTCCCTCCCTCCCTCCCTCCCTCTCTCCCTCTCTCTCTCTCTTGTGGGATTTCTGCTGAGTAGTTTGAGGGAGAGTTGCTCTGTGGGAGACAGAGTGGATGACTGCTGGGGGCAGCCCAGCAGTGAGGATACAGAACCAGGAACCATGTTTAAGTAAAAAAATTAGATTTACCATTATTTTTAGTCTGTGTTTTCCCAGGCTGTGTTTTATAAGACTTTCCTCTCAGAGCAATCTGGGGCTGGGTCATGCATGTGTAGGCCTTACCAGGCCTGTGTGAGTCACCTCCACCTACTGAACTATCAAAGCATTTCCCCACTAAACTACAGGTTCAAACCGAGTGGGCAAGTAGGAGAGTCCTAAGTTACAACTCCCCTTTCATTCATGACAATCTTATTATTCATAAATTAAGTTAAGAATGTTTTTTAAATTTCCCTCTTTCTGCGCCATCTTCTTCTAATAGCTATTTCTTTTAATAATTTGCATCATTTCATAAGTTTTTCTCACATTTATTTCTTTTAGTCACAAACCCTATTCATAAAATGAGTAGTGCAGGCAAGAAAAATGTTTGTCAATATTCACAAGAATATTTAAAACTTGCCTTCATACCAACTATCCATGATGAACGGTCACATTTCTGCCTCTTATGCCAACAATGCTTGACCAACAAATCAATGAAACAAGGTGGTCTTGAGGCGCATTTGAAGGCGAAACATAGCGTGTACGTATATTCAGATTTAAATTCAAGTCTTTGAGAAGTTTGAAAAAAGATCAACAATAAAGTCTCTGTTCATTGAACAAACTGTTACTGTCAGTTATACTCTTGAGACTAGTTATGAAATTTCTTTACTCATTGCTAAATCTGGAAAAAATCATACTATAGGGGAGGATTTAATTAAACCATCAATATCAGCATTTCTTAAAACAGTTCTGGAAAAAGATGACAAAGATGTGAAAGCCATACCACTCAGTAACAATACTGTTAGCAGAAGAATAGATTAAATGAGTGAAGATATTTAAACACAACTTGTTGAAAAGCTGAAATCAAGAAAATGATTTCAAGTACAATGATCAAGTACAAATGAATGAAACAACTCTAAGAGACAATGAGGCCGTATTGCTAACCTATGCAAGATATATTGATAAAGATGAATTTGCTGAAAAAATGTTATTCTGCAAATCATTAGAGACCACCATAATCACTACTGATTATATATATATGGATGAAAGATGAGAATCCAAAAATGCTTCTTGTGCACTGTGTTATTCATAAAGAGAACTTAGTGTCCAATCCCCCCCCCCCCCGTTCTTAGTAAGGTACTAAAATCAGTTATAAAATGTATCAGTGCTATCAAAGCTAATGCCAAATGTGAGCACCTCTTCAAGCAATTTTGTGAAGATAAAAATGCAGACCATGTGAGACTTGTACTTCATATTGAGGTAAGGTGGCTCTCCCAGAGAAATTGTTTGAAAAGATTCATGGAACTATTTGATGTTCTTAGTGACTTTTAAGTGACAAGCCTGAAATGAAGAAGCTGCTAACTGTTGATGGTAAAGCATTTGTGAGTTATTTAGCAGATAGCTTTAAAAACTGAATATGTTGAATAAACAACTTCAAGGAACAAATAAAACTCTTGTTGATGCAAAGGCAAAGTTATTTGGCTTCAATATATTTATAGAGTTATCAAAACATATTTCTGACAAGAAATTGACATGTTTCATTGGCTAAAAAATGTGAGGTGGCTACTTGTCATTATGGATCATCTGAAAATATTGGCCTCTGATTTGAAAGAAACATTTTCTGATTTAAAATAAATTGACTTCCCAACATGGGTAGTGCAGCCAGTGCTAGTGGATCTTTCTGATGTTTCAATGCCAAGAAAAATGATGAGTCACTTAAAACTTTATTCAGTATAAAAGAGTGATGGTATGGCTTTGTGATGAGACAGAAATTAAATACCCAAATTCATCTTACTTTGCAAGAAAACTGCTGTTACTGTTCCCATCTTCATATTTAGCTGAATGTGGCTTTAGTGCTGTAAATGATTTGCTACCAAAGAAAAGAAATTAACTGGATATCAGTGAGCGAGGAGACTTGAGAATGAAGCTGACTAAATTGGAGCCTAATAGAAAATTTCTCTGCTGCAAGCATCAAGCAACAGGGTCTCACTAACTTAAGTAGACTAAAGCTGCAACCCTACTGGAACTAAGCCCCATTGAAGACAATGGTACTTATTTCTGAGTAGACATGCATAGCATTGCAAGGTAAATATGATCTTGAGGTGAGCTCAAATTGTATTTTGAATTTGTTAGGTACCTTTATTTTAATATGTATAATAAGTAATATGATCAAAGTATTACATAAAAAGCTTTCATTAAAATTATTTTATATTTATGCATTTCAGTTCTACATTATACGTTTTGAAACTTTATTTGCTGTTTTTTCATATCCCTTCATACCATTATTTTTTAAGTTCCTCACTACTGCTGTCTTTCATTCCTTTATTTTTCTCTTTCAGGGATGCCATATTCTTTGGAACTTTGTTTAAACCAAGTTAATGGCCTTTTAGGTTTCCTCCGTGTGAGTAGGAGTTCACTTTTTGAATTGTAAGAATTATATGTCACAGAAGGGGCATCAGGATTTTAGAGATGCTTAGGTGGGGCATGGCCAAAAAAAGGTTGGGTACCATGGTACTAGTGTTATCCAGAGGTGGGCTGCAGCTGCTTCGCACTGTAGGAATCTCCCCACGTGCCCCATTTTGGATTCCAGGTTTGGGCAGGAGGCATTCCAGGCCCAAAATGGGGCACATGGGGGTGTCACATGCCCCCCACCCCATTTTGGCTTTGAGGTTAGTGCAGGAGGCATTCCAGGTCCAAAATGGGACATGGGGGTTGTCACACACCCCGTTTTGGCTTCCAGGGTGGTGCAGGAGACCTTCCAGGCACAAAACAGAACATGGGCATTATGCAGGGACGTGCAGTCAGGGGAGGCAGGAAAGGCATGGCCTCACCACTGTCATCATGGAAAGAAAAAAAAAATGTAAAAGGAAAAAAGGCTGAGGTAGTTGCTGCCAGAGTCACAGTGGATGACTCTGCTTAGTGCTTAACTGTTTAAAAAAGCCTCTAAAAAGTGCCCTCTACAGGAGGAGGCAGGAGAACCACGTGCCTCATTTAGTCTATCTTTATGATCACTCGAGCAGAGTTTAGCAAGGGTTAAAAGCTGAAAAATTCCTTATGTAGATGAGGCACGTGGTTCTCTCGCCTCTTCTCATAGAGGGCACTTTTTTTAGAGGCTTTTTTAAACAGTTAAGCAGAATCATCCATTGGGGACTCTGGCAGCAGCTAACCCAGCCTGACCTCAGCAGCTCTTGCCTTTTTCCTTTTACATTTTTACATTTTCATCATGGCAGACAAGAGCAGAGTTGAAATACTCTGTGAAACAGCTGGAAAAGGTATGTGGGTCAGAGGGAGGGGGAG